>NW_027472727.1:0-377765 GCF_030347505.1 Rhynchophorus ferrugineus | reverse complement strand
TAACTTGGGCCCAAATTGTAAAATGGTCTTATCTATTGGCGATTTCGTCCCAATTCACATTCCAAGTGATATTCGGCATGCTAATTACATTGCCGGTTGCGAAATTGCATTATCTCTTATAGTTTCCGAGATATGGACTATCAATAATTTACACCTTAGGCTCTGCTTCTAACTTGGGCCCAAATTTTAAAATGGCCTTATCTATTGGCGATTTCGTTCCAATTCACATTCCAAGTAATATTCGGCATGCTAATTACATTGCCGGTTGCCAAATTGCATTATCTCTTATAGTTTCCGAGATATGGACTATCGATAATTTACACCTTAGGCTCTGCTTCTAACTTGATCCCAAATTGTAAAATGGTCTTATCTATTGGCGATTTCGTTCCAATTCACATTCCAAGTAATATTCGGCATGCTAATTACATTGCCGGTTGCCCAAATTGCATTATCTCTTATAGTTTCCGAGATATGGACTATCGATAATTTACACCTTAGGCTCTGCTTCTAACTTGGGCCCAAATTGTAAAATGGTCTTATCTATTGGCGATTTCGTTCCAATTCACATTCCAAGTAATATTCGGCATGCTAATTACATTGCCGGTTGCCAAATTGCATTATCTCTTATAGTTTCCGAGATATGGACTATCGATAATTTACACCTTAGGCTCTGCTTCTAACTTGGGCCCAAATTGTAAAATGGTCTTATCTATTGGCGATTTCGTTCCAATTCACATTCCAAGTAATATTCGGCATGCTAATTACATTGCCGGTTGCCAAATTGCATTATCTCTTATAGTTTCCGAGATATGGACTATCGATAATTTACACCTTAGGCTCTGCTTCTAACTTGGGCCCAAATTGTAAAATGGTCTTATCTATTGGTGATTTCGTTCCAATTCACACTCCAAGTAATATTCGGCATGCTAATTACATTGCCGGTTGCGAAATTGCATTATCTCTTATAGTTTCCGAGATATGGACTATCGATAATTTACACCTTAGGCTCTGCTTCTAACTTGGGCCCAAATTGTAAAATGGTCTTATCTATTGGCGATTTCGTTCCAATTCACATTCCAAGTAATATTCGGCATGCTAATTACATTGCCGGTTGCCAAATTGCATTATCTCTTATAGTTTGCGAGATATGGACTATCGATAATTTACACCTTAGGCTCTGCTTCTAACTTGGGCCCAAATTGTAAAATGGTCTTATCTATTGGCGATTTCGTTCCAATTCACATTCCAAGTAATATTCGGCATGCTAATTACATTGCCGGTTGCCAAATTGCATTATCTCTTATAGTTTCCGAGATATGGACTATCGATAATTTACACCTTAGTCTCTGCTTCTAACTTGGGCCCAAATTGTAAAATGGTCTTATCTATTGGCGATTTCGTTCCAATTCACATTCCAAGTAATATTCGGCATGCTAATTACATTGCCGGTTGCCAAATTGCATTATCTCTTATAGTTTCCGAGATATGGACTATCGATAATTTACACCTTAGGCTCTGCTTCTAACTTGGGCCCAAATTGTAAAATGGTCTTATCTATTGGCGATTTCGTTCCAATTCACATTCCAAGTAATATTCGGCATGCTAATTACATTGCCGGTTGCCAAATTGCATTATCTCTTATAGTTTCCGAGATATGGACTATCGATAATTTACACCTTAGGCTCTGCTTCTAACTTGGGCCCAAATTGTAAAATGGTCTTATCTATTGGCGATTTCGTTCCAATTCACATTCCAAGTAATATTCGGCATGCTAATTACATTGCCGGTTGCCAAATTGCATTATCTCTTATAGTTTCCGAGATATGGACTATCGATAATTTACACCTTAGGCTCTGCTTCTAACTTGGGCCCAAATTGTAAAATGGTCTTATCTATTGGCGATTTCGTTCCAATTCACATTCCAAGTAATATTCGGCATGCTAATTACATTGCCGGTTGCCAAATTGCATTATCTCTTATAGTTTCCGAGATATGGACTATCGATAATTTACACCTTAGGCTCTGCTTCTAACTTGGGCCCAAATTGTAAAATGGTCTTATCTATTGGCGATTTCGTTCCAATTCACATTCCAAGTAATATTCGGCATGCTAATTACATTGCCGGTTGCCAAATTGCATTATCTCTTATAGTTTCCGAGATATGGACTATCGATAATTTACACCTTAGGCTCTGCTTCTAACTTGGGCCCAAATTGTAAAATGGTCTTATCTATTGGCGATTTCGTTCCAATTCACATTCCAAGTAATATTCGGCATGCTAATTACATTGCCGGTTGCCAAATTGCATTATCTCTTATAGTTTCCGAGATATGGACTATCGATAATTTACACCTTAGGCTCTGCTTCTAACTTGGGCCCAAATTGTAAAATGGTCTTATCTATTGGCGATTTCGTTCCAATTCACATTCCAAGTAATATCGGCATGCTAATTACATTGCCGGTTGCCAAATTGCAATATCTCTTATAGTTTCCGAGATATGGACTATCGATAATTTACACCTTAGGCTCTGCTTCTAACTTGGGCCCAAATTGTAAAATGGTCTTATCTATTGGCGATTTCGTTCCAATTCACATTCCAAGTAATATTCGGCATGCTAATTACATTGCCGGTTGCCAAATTGCATTATCTCTTATAGTTTCCGAGATATGGACTATCGATAATTTACACCTTAGGCTCTGCTTCTAACTTGGGCCCAAATTGTAAAATCGTCTTATCTATTGGCGATTTCGTTCCAATTCACATTCCAAGTAATATTCGGCATGCTAATTACATTGCGGTTGCCAAATTGCATTATCTCTTATAGTTTCCGAGATATGGACTATCGGTAATTTACACCTTAGGCTCTGCTTCTAACTTGGGCCCAAATTGTAAAATGGTCTTATCTATTGGCGATTTCGTTCCAATTCACATTCCAAGTAATATCCGGCATGCTAATTACATTGCCGGTTGCCAAATTGAATTATCTCTTATAGTTTCCGAGATATGGACTATCGATAATTTACACCTTAGGCTCTGCTTCTAACTTGGGCCCAAATTGTAAAATGGTCTTACCTATTGGCGATTTCGTTCCAATTCACATTCCAAGTAATATTCGGCATGCTAATTACATTGCCGGTTGCCAAATTGCACTATCTCTTATAGTTTCCGAGATATGGACTATCGATAATTTACACCTTAGGCTCTGCTTCTAACTTGTGCCCAAATTGTAAAATGGTCTTATCTATTGGCGATTTCGTTCCAATTCACATTCCAAGTAATATTCGGCATGCTAATTACATTGCCGGTTGCCAAATTGCATTATCTCTTTATAGTTTCCGAGATATGTACTATCGATAATTTACATCTTAGGCTCTGCTTCTAACTTGGGCCCAAATTGTAAAATCGTCTTATCTATTGGCGATTTCGTTCCAATTCACATTCCAAGTAATATTCGGCATGCTAATTACATTGCCGGTTGCCAAATTGCATTATCTCTTATAGTTTCCGAGATATGGACTATCGATAATTTACACCTTAGGCTCTGCTTCTAACTTGGGCCCAAATTGTAAAATGGTCTTATCTATTGGCGATTTCGTTCCAATTCGCATTCCAAGTAATATCCGGCATGCTAATTACATTGCCGATTGCCAAATTGAATTATCTCTTATAGTTTCCGAGATATGGACTATCGATAATTTACATCTTAGGCTCTGCTTCTAACTTGGGCCCAAATTGTAAAATGGTCTTATCTATTGCCGATTTCGTTCCAATTCACATTCCAAGTAATATTCGGCATGCTAATTACATTGCCGGTTGCCAAATTGCATTATCTCTTATAGTTTCCGAGATATGGACTATCGATAATTTACATCTTAGGCTCTGCTTCTAACTTGGGCCCAAATTGTAAAATGGTCTTATCTATTGGCGATTTCGTTCCAATTCACATTCCAAGTAATATTCGGCATGCTAATTACATTGCCGGTTGCCAAATTGCATTATCTCTTATAGTTTCCGAGATATGGACTATCGATAATTTACACCTTAGGCTCTGCTTCTAACTTGGGCCCAAATTGTAAAATGGTCTTATCTATTGGCGATTTCGTTCCAATTCACAGTCCAAGTAATATTCGGCATTGCTAATTACATTGCCGGTTGCCAAATTGCATTATCTCTTATAGTTTCCGAGATATGGACTATCGATAATTTACACCTTAGGCTCTGCTTCTAACTTGGGCCCAAATTGTAAAATGGTCTTATCTATTGGCGATTTCGTTCCAATTCACACTCCAAGTAATATTCGGCATGCTAATTACATTGCCGGTTGCGAAATTGCATTATCTCTTATAGTTTCCGAGATATGGACTATCAATAATTTACACCTTAGGCTCTGCTTCTAACTTGGGCCCAAATTGTAAAATGGTCTTATCTATTGGCGATTTCGTTCCAATTCACATTCCAAGTAATATTCGGCATGCTAATTACATTGCCGGTTGCCAAATTGCATTATCTCTTATAGTTTCCGAGATATGGACTATCGATAATTTACACCTTAGGCTCTGCTTCTAACTTGGGCCCAAATTGTAAAATGGTCTTATCTATTGGCGATTTCGTTCCAATTCACATTCCAAGTAATATTCGGCATGCTAATTACATTGCCGGTTGCCAAATTGCATTATCTCTTATAGTTTCCTAGATATGGACTATCGATAATTTACACCTTAGGCTCTGCTTCTAACTTGGGCCCAAATTGTAAAATGGTCTTATCTATTGGCGATTTCGTTCCAATTCCACATTCCAAGTAATATTCGGCATGCTAATTACATTGCCGGTTGCCAAATTGCATTATCTCTTATAGTTTCCGAGATATGGACTATCGATAATTTACACCTTAGGCTCTGCTTCTAACTTGGGCCCAAATTGTAAAATGGTCTTATCTATTGGCGTTTTCGTTCCAATTCACATTCCAAGTAATATTCGGCATGCTAATTACATTGCCGGTTGCCAAATTGCATTATCTCTTATAGTTTCCGAGATATGGACTATCGATAATTTACACCTTAGGCTCTGCTTCTAACTTGGGCCCAAATTGTAAAATAGTCTTCTCTATTGGCGATTTCGTTCCAATTCACATTCCAAGTAATATTCGGCATGCTAATTACATTGCCGGTTGCCAAATTGCATTATCTCTTATAGTTTCCGAGATATGGACTATCGATAATTTACACCTTAGGCTCTGCTTCTAACTTGGGCCCAAATTGTAAAATGGCCTTATCTATTGGCGATTTCGTTCCAATTCACATTCCAAGTAATATTCGGCATGCTAATTACATTGCCGGTTGCCAAATTGCATTATCTCTTATAGTTTCCGAGATATGGACTATCGATAATTTACACCTTAGGCTCTGCTTCTAACTTGGGCCCAAATTGTAAAATGGTCTTCTCTATTGGCGATTTCGTTCCAATTCACATTCCAAGTAATATTCGGCATGCTAATTACATTGCCGGTTGCCAAATTGCATTATCTCTTATAGTTTCTGAGATATGGACTATCGATAATTTACACCTTAGGCTCTGCTTCTAACTTGGGCCCAAATTGTAAAATGGTCTTCTCTATTGGCGATTTCGTTCCAATTCACATTCCAAGTAATATTCGGCATGCTAATTACATTGCCGGTTGCCGAATTGCATTATCTCTTATAGTTTCCGAGATATGGACTATCGATAATTTACACCTTAGGCTCTGCTTCTAACTTGGGCCCAAATTGTAAAATCGTCTTATCTATTGGCGATTTCGTTCCAATTCACATTCCAAGTAATATTCGGCATGCTAATTACATTGCCGGTTGCCAAATTGCATTATCTCTTATAGTTTCCGAGATATGGACTATCGGTAATTTACACCTTAGGCTCTGCTTCTAACTTGGGCCCAAATTGTAAAATGGTCTTATCTATTGGCGATTTCGTTCCAATTCACATTACAAGTAATATCCGGCATGCTAATTACATTGCCGGTTGTCAAATTGAATTATCTCTTATAGTTTCCGAGATATGGGACTATCGATAATTTACACCTTAGGCTCTGCTTCTAACTTGGGCCCAAATTGTAAAATGGTCTTACCTATTGGCGATTTCGTTCCAATTCACATTCCAAGTAATATTCGGCTTGCTAATTACATTGCCGGTTGCCAAATTGCGTTATCTCTTATAGTTTCCGAGATATGGACTATCGATAATTTACACCTTAGGCTCTGCTTCTAACTTGGGCCCAAATTGTAAAATGGTCTTATCTATTGGCGATTTCGTTCCAATTCACATTCCAAGTAATATCCGGCATGCTAATTACATTGCCGGTTGCCAAATTGAATTATCTCTTATAATTTCCGAGATATGGACTATCGATAATTTACACCTTAGGCTCTGCTTCTAACTTGGGCCCAAATTGTAAAATGGTCTTATCTATTGGCGATTTCGTTCCCATTCACATTCCAAGTAATATTCGGCATGCTAATTACATTGCCGGTTGCCAAATTGCATTATCTCTTATAGTTTCCGAGATATGGACTATCGATAATTTACATCTTAGGCTCTGCTTCTAACTTGGGCCCAAATTGTAAAATGGTCTTATCTATTGGCGATTTCGTTCCAATTCACATTCCAAGTAATATTGGGCATGCTAATTACATTGCCGGTTGCCAAATTGCATTATCTCTTATAGTTTCCGAGATATGGACTATCGATAATTTACACCTTAGGCTCTGCTTCTAACTTGGGCCAATTTGTAAAATGGTCTTATCTATTGGCGATTTCGTCCCAATTCACATTCCAAGTGATATTCGGCATGCTAATTACATTGCCGGTTGCCAAATTGCATTATCTCTTATAGTCTCCGAGATATGGACTATCGATAATTTACACCTTAGGCTCTGCTTCTAACTTGGGCCCAAATTGTAAAATGGTCTTATCTATTGGCGATTTCGTTCCAATTCACATTCCAAGTAATATTCGGCATGCTAATTACATTGCCGGTTGCCAAATTGCATTATCTCTTATAGTTTCCGAGATATGGACTATCGATAATTTACACCTTAGCCTCTGCTTCTAACTTGGGCCCAAATTGTAAAATGGTCTTATCTATTGGCGTTTTCGTTCCAATTCACATTCCAAGTAATATTCGGCATGCTAATTACATTGCCGGTTGCCAAATTGCATTATCTCTTATAGTTTCCGAGATATGGACTATCGATAATTTACACCTTAGGCTCTGCTTCTAACTTGGGCCCAAATTGTAAAATGGTCTTCTCTATTGGCGATTTCGTTCCAATTCACATTCCAAGTAATATTCGGCATGCTAATTACATTGCCGGTTGCCAAATTGCATTATCTCTTATAGTTTCCGAGATATGGACTATCGATAATTTACACCTTAGGCTCTGCTTCTATCTTGGGCCCAAATTGTAAAATGGTCTTATCTATTGGCGATTTCGTTCCAATTCACATTCCAAGTAATATTCGGCATGCTAATTACATTGCCGGTTGCCAAATTGCATTATCTCTTATAGTTTCCGAGATATGGACTATCGATAATTTACACCTTAGGCTCTGCTTCTAACTTGGGCCCAAATTGTAAAATGGTCTTCTCTATTGGCGATTTCGTTCCAATTAACATTCCAAGTAATATTCGGCATGCTAATTACATTGCCGGTTGCCAAATTGCATTATCTCTTATAGTCACCGAGATATGGACTATCGATAATTTACACCTTAGGCTCTGCTTCTAACTTGGGCCCAAATTGTAAAATTGTCTTCTCTATTGGCGATTTTGTTCCAATTCACATTCCAAGTAATATTCGGCATGCTAATTACATTGCCGGTTGCCAAATTGCATTATCTCTTATAGTTTCCGAGATATGGACTATCGATAATTTACACCTTAGGCTCTGCTTCTAACTTGGGCCCAAATTGTAAAATCGTCTTATCTATTGGCGATTTCGTTCCAATTCACATTCCAAGTAATATTCGGCCTGCTAATTACATTGCCGGTTGCCAAATTGCATTATCTCTTATAGTTTCCGAGATATGGACTATCGGTAATTTACACCTTAGGCTCTGCTTCTAACTTGGGCCCAAATTGTAAAATGGTCTTATCTATTGGCGATTTCGTTCCAATTCACATTCCAAGTAATATCCGGCATGCTAATTACATTGCCGGTTGCCAAATTGAATTATCTCTTATAGTTTCTGAGATATGGACTATCGATAATTTACACCTTAGGCTCTGCTTCTAACTTGGGCCCAAATTGTAAAATGGTCTTACCTATTGGCGATTTCGTTCCAATTCACATTCAAAGTAATATTCGGCATGCTAATTACATTGCCGGTTGCCAAATTGCATTATCTCTTATAGTTTCCGAGATATGGACTATCGATAATTTACACCTTAGGCTCTGCTTCTAACTTGGGCCCAAATTGTAAAATGGTCTTATCTATTGGCGATTTCGTTCCAATTCACATTCCAAGTAATATTCGGCATGCTAATTACATTGCCGGTTGCCAAATTGCATTATCTCTTATAGTTTCCGAGATATGGACTATCGATAATTTACATCTTAGGCTCTGCTTCTAACTTGGGCCCAAATTGTAAAATCGTCTTATCTATTGGCGATTTCGTTCCAATTCACATTCCAAGTAATATTCGGCATGCTAATTACATTGCCGGTTGCCAAATTGCATTATCTCTTATAGTTTCCGAGATATGGACTATCGATAATTTACACCTTAGGCTCTGCTTCTAACTTGGGCCCAAATTGTAAAATGGTCTTATCTATTGGCGATTTCGTTCCAATTCACATTCCAAGTAATATCCGGCATGCTAATTACATTGCCGGTTGCCAAATTGAATTATCTCTTATAGTTTCCGAGATATGGACTATCGATAATTTACACCTTAGGCTCTGCTTCTAACTTGGGCCCAAATTGTAAAATGGTCTTATCTATTGGCGATTTCGTTCCAATTCACATTCCAAGTAATATTCGGCATGCTAATTACATTGCCGGTTGCCAAATTGCATTATCTCTTATAGTTTCCGAGATATGGACTATCGATAATTTACACCTTAGGCTCTGCTTCTAACTTGGGCCCAAATTGTAAAATGGTCTTATCTATTGGCGATTTCGTTCCAATTCACATTCCAAGTAATATTCGGCATGCTAATTACATTGCCGGTTGCCAAATTGCATTATCTCTTATAGTTTCCGAGATATGGACTATCGATAATTTACACCTTAGGCTCTGCTTCTAACTTGGGCCCAAATTGTAAAATGGTCTTATCTATTGGCGTTTTCGTTCCAATTCACATTCCAAGTAATATTCGGCATGCTAATTACATTGCCGGTTGCCAAATTGCATTATCTCTTATAGTTTCCGAGATATGGACTATCGATAATTTACACCTTAGGCTCTGCTTCTAACTTGGGCCCAAATTGTAAAATAGTCTTCTCTATTGGCGATTTCGTTCCAATTCACATTCCAAGTAATATTCGGCATGCTAATTACATTGCCGGTTGCTAAATTGCATTATCTCTTATAGTTTCCGAGATATGGACTATCGATAATTTACACCTTAGGCTCTGCTTCTAACTTGGGCCCAAATTGTAAAATGGCCTTATCTATTGGCGATTTCGTTCCAATTCACATTCCAAGTAATATTCGGCATGCTAATTACATTGCCGGTTGCCAAATTGCATTATCTCTTATAGTTTCCGAGATATGGACTATCGATAATTTACACCTTAGGCTCTGCTTCTAACTTGGGCCCAAATTGTAAAATGGTCTTCTCTATTGGCGATTTCGTTCCAATTCACATTCCAAGTAATATTCGGCATGCTAATTACATTGCCGGTTGCCAAATTGCATTATCTCTTATAGTTTCTGAGATATGGACTATCGATAATTTACACCTTAGGCTCTGCTTCTAACATGGGCCCAAATTGTAAAATGGTCTTCTCTATTGGCGATTTCGTTCCAATTCACATTCCAAGTAATATTCGGCATGCTAATTACATTGCCGGTTGCCGAATTGCATTATCTCTTATAGTTTCCGAGATATGGACTATCGATAATTTACACCTTAGGCTCTGCTTCTAACTTGGGCCCAAATTGTAAAATCGTCTTATCTATTGGCGATTTCGTTCCAATTCACATTCCAAGTAATATTCGGCATGCTAATTACATTGCCGGTTGCCAAATTGCATTATCTCTTATAGTTTCCGAGATATGGACTATCGGTAATTTACACCTTAGGCTCTGCTTCTAACTTGGGCCCAAATTGTAAAATGGTCTTATCTATTGGCGATTTCGTTCCAATTCACATTACAAGTAATATCCGGCATGCTAATTACATTGCCGGTTGTCAAATTGAATTATCTCTTATAGTTTCCGAGATATGGACTATCGATAATTTACACCTTATGCTCTGCTTCTAACTTGGGCCCAAATTGTAAAATGGTCTTACCTATTGGCGATTTCGTTACAATTCACATTCCAAGTAATATTCGGCTTGCTAATTACATTGCCGGTTGCCAAATTGCATTATCTCTTATAGTTTCCGAGATATGGACTATCGATAATTTACACCTTAGGCTCTGCTTCTAACTTGGGCCCAAATTGTAAAATGGTCTTATCTATTGGCGATTTCGTTCCAATTCACATTCCAAGTAATATCCGGCATGCTAATTACATTGCCGGTTGCCAAATTGAATTATCTCTTATAATTTCCGAGATATGGACTATCGATAATTTACACCTTAGGCTCTGCTTCTAACTTGGGCCCAAATTGTAAAATGGTCTTATCTATTGGCGATTTCGTTCCCATTCACATTCCAAGTAATATTCGGCATGCTAATTACATTGCCGGTTGCCAAATTGCATTATCTCTTATAGTTTCCGAGATATGGACTATCGATAATTTACATCTTAGGCTCTGCTTCTAACTTGGGCCCAAATTGTAAAATGGTCTTATCTATTGGCGATTTCGTTCCAATTCACATTCCAAGTAATATTCGGCATGCTAATTACATTGCCGGTTGCCAAATTGCATTATCTCTTATAGTTTCCGAGATATGGACTATCGATAATTTACACCTTAGGCTCTGCTTCTAACTTGGGCCCAATTTGTAAAATGGTCTTATCTATTGGCGATTTCGTCCCAATTCACATTCCAAGTGATATTCGGCATGCTAATTACATTGCCGGTTGCCAAATTGCATTATCTCTTATAGTCTCCGAGATATGGACTATCGATAATTTACACCTTAGGCTCTGCTTCTAACTTGGGCCCAAATTGTAAAATGGTCTTATCTATTGGCGATTTCGTTCCAATTCACATTCCAAGTAATATTCGGCATGCTAATTACATTGCCGGTTGCCAAATTGCATTATCTCTTATAGTTTCCGAGATATGGACTATCGATAATTTACACCTTAGCCTCTGCTTCTAACTTGGGCCCAAATTGTAAAATGGTCTTATCTATTGGCGTTTTCGTTCCAATTCACATTCCAAGTAATATTCGGCATGCTAATTACATTGCCGGTTGCCAAATTGCATTATCTCTTATAGTTTCCGAGATATGGACTATCGATAATTTACACCTTAGGCTCTGCTTCTAACTTGGGCCCAAATTGTAAAATGGTCTTCTCTATTGGCGATTTCGTTCCAATTCACATTCCAAGTAATATTCGGCATGCTAATTACATTGCCGGTTGCCAAATTGCATTATCTCTTATAGTTTCCGAGATATGGACTATCGATAATTTACACCTTAGGCTCTGCTTCTATCTTGGGCCCAAATTGTCAAATGGTCTTATCTATTGGCGATTTCGTTCCAATTCACATTCCAAGTAATATTCGGCATGCTAATTACATTGCCGGTTGCCAAATTGCATTATCTCTTATAGTTTCCGAGATATGGACTATCGATAATTTACACCTTAGGCTCTGCTTCTAACTTGGGCCCAAATTGTAAAATGGTCTTCTCTATTGGCGATTTCGTTCCAATTAACATTCCAAGTAATATTCGGCATGCTAATTACATTGCCGGTTGCCACATTGCATTATCTCTTATAGTCTCCGAGATATGGACTATCGATAATTTACACCTTAGGCTCTGCTTCTAACTTGGGCCCAAATTGTAAAATGGTCTTCTCTATTGGCGATTTTGTTCCAATTCACATTCCAAGTAATATTCGGCATGCTAATTACATTGCCGGTTGCCAAATTGCATTATCTCTTATAGTTTCCGAGATATGGACTATCGATAATTTACACCTTAGGCTCTGCTTCTAACTTGGGCCCAAATTGTAAAATCGTCTTATCTATTGGCGATTTCGTTCCAATTCACATTCCAAGTAATATTCGGCATGCTAATTACATTGCCGGTTGCCAAATTGCATTATCTCTTATAGTTTCCGAGATATGGACTATCGGTAATTTACACCTTAGGCTCTGCTTCTAACTTGGGCCCAAATTGTAAAATGGTCTTATCTATTGGCGATTTCGTTCCAATTCACATTCCAAGTAATATCCGGCATGCTAATTACATTGCCGGTTGCCAAATTGAATTATCTCTTATAGTTTCCGAGATATGGACTATCGATAATTTACACCTTAGGCTCTGCTTCTAACTTGGGCCCAAATTGTAAAATGGTCTTACCTATTGGCGATTTCGTTCCAATTCACATTCAAAGTTAATATTCGGCATGCTAATTACATTGCCGGTTGCCAAATTGCATTATCTCTTATAGTTTCCGAGATATGGACTATCGATAATTTACACCTTAGGCTCTGCTTCTAACTTGGGCCCAAATTGTAAAATGGTCTTATCTATTGGCGATTTCGTTCCAATTCACATTCCAAGTAATATCCGGCATGCTAATTACATTGCCGGTTGCCAAATTGCATTATCTCTTATAGTTTCCGAGATATGGACTATCGATAATTTACACCTTAGGCTCTGCTTCTAACTTGGGCCCAAATTGTAAAATGGTCTTATCTATTGGCGATTTCGTTCCAATTCACATTCCAAGTAATATTCGGCATGCTAATTATATTGCCGGTTGCCAAATTGCATTATCTCTTATAGTTTCCGAGATATGGACTATCGATAATTTACATCTTAGGCTCTGCTTCTAACTTGGGCCCAAATTGTAAAATCGTCTTATCTATTGGCGATTTCGTTCCAATTCACATTCCAAGTAATATTCGGCATGCTAATTACATTGCCGGTTGCCAAATTGCATTATCTCTTATAGTTTCCGAGATATGGACTATCGATAATTTACACCTTAGGCTCTGCTTCTAACTTGGGCCCAAATTGTAAAATGGTCTTATCTATTGGCGATTTCGTTCCAATTCACATTCCAAGTAATATTCGGCATGCTAATTATATTGCCGGTTGCCAAATTGCATTATCTCTTATAGTTTCCGAGATATGGACTATCGATAATTTACACCTTAGGCTCTGCTTCTAACTTGGGCCCAAATTGTAAAATGGTCTTATCTATTGGCGATTTCGTTCCAAATCACATTCCAAGTAATATTCGGCATGCTAATTACATTGCCGGTTGCCAACTTGCATTATCTCTTATAGTTTCCGAGATATGGACTATCGATAATTTACATCTTAGGCTCTGCTTCTAACTTGGGCCCAAATTGTAAAATCGTCTTATCTATTGGCGATTTCGTTCCAATTCACATTCCAAGTAATATTCGGCATGCTAATTACATTGCCGGTTGCCAAATTGCATTATCTCTTATAGTTTCCGAGATATGGACTATCGATAATTTACACCTTAGGCTCTGCTTCTAACTTGGGCCCAAATTGTAAAATGGTCTTATCTATTGGCGATTTCGTTCCAATTCACATTCCAAGTAATATCCGGCATGCTAATTACATTGCCGGTTGCCAAATTGAATTATCTCTTATAGTTTCCGAGATATGGACTATCGATAATTTACACCTTAGGCTCTGCTTCTAACTTGGGCCCAAATTGTAAAATGGTCTTATCTATTGGCGATTTCGTTCCAAATCACATTCCAAGTAATATTCGGCATGCTAATTACATTGCCGGTTGCCAACTTGCATTATCTCTTATAGTTTCCGAGATATGGACTATCGATAATTTACATCTAAGGCTCTGCTTCTAACTTGGGCCCAAATTGTAAAATCGTCTTATCTATTGGCGATTTCGTTCCAATTCACATTCCAAGTAATATTCGGCATGCTAATTACATTGCCGGTTGCCAAATTGCATTATCTCTTATAGTTTCCGAGATATGGACTATCGATAATTTACACCTTAGGCTCTGCTTCTAACTTGGGCCCAAATTGTAAAATGGTCTTATCTATTGGCGATTTCGTTCCAATTCACATTCCAAGTAATATCCGGCATGCTAATTACATTGCCGGTTGCCAAATTAAATTATCTCTTATAGTTTCCGAGATATGGACTATCGATAATTTACACCTTAGGCTCTGCTTCTAACTTGGGCCCAAATTGTAAAATGGTCTTATCTATTGGCGATTTCGTTCCAATTCACATTCCAAGTAATATTCGGCATGCTAATTACATTGCCGGTTGCCAAATTGCATTATCTCTTATAGTTTCCGAGATATGGACTATCGATAATTTACATCTTAGGCTCTGCTTCTAACTTAGGCCCAAATTGTAAAATGGTCTTATCTATTGGCGATTTCGTTCCAATTCACATTCCAAGTAATATTCGGCATGCTAATTACATTGCCGGTTGCCAAATTGCATTATCTCTTATAGTTTCCGAGATATGGACTATCGATAATTTACACCTTAGGCTCTGCTTCTAACTTGGGCCCAAATTGTAAAATGGTCTTATCTATTGGCGATTTCGTTCCAATTCACATTCCAAGTAATATTCGGCATGCTAATTACATTGCCGGTTGCCAAATTGCATTATCTCTTATAGTTTCCGAGATATGGACTATCGATAATTTACACCTTAGGCTCTGCTTCTAACTTGGGCCCAAATTGTAAAATGGTCTTATCTATTGGCGATTTCGTTCCAATTCACATTCCAAGTAATATTCGGCATGCTAATTACATTGCCGGTTGCCAAATTGCATTATCTCTTATAGTTTCCGAGATATGGACTATCGATAATTTACACCTTAGGCTCTGCTTCTAACTTGGGCCCAAATTGTAAAATGGTCTTATCTATTGGCGTTTTCGTTCCAATTCACATTCCAAGTAATATTCGGAATGCTAATTACATTGCCGGTTGCCAAATTGCATTATCTCTTATAGTTTCCGAGATATGGACTATCGATAATTTACACCTTAGGCTCTGCTTCTAACTTGGGCCCAAATTGTAAAATGGTCTTCTCTATTGGCGATTTCGTTCCAATTCACATTCCAAGTAATATTCGGCATGCTAATTACATTGCCGGTTGCGAAATTGCATTATCTCTTATAGTTTCCGAGATATGGACTATCGATTATTTTACACCTTAGGCTCTGCTTCTAACTTGGGCCCAAATTGTAAAATGGTCTTATCTATTGGCGATTTCGTTCCAATTCACATTCCAAGTAATATTCGGCATGCTAATTATATTGCCGGTTGCCAAATTGCATTATCTCTTATAGTTTCCGAGATATGGACTATCGATAATTTACACCTTAGGCTCTGCTTCTAACTTGGGCCCAAATTGTAAAATGGTCTTCTCTATTGGCGATTTCGTTCCAATTCACATTCCAAGTAATATTCGGCATGCTAATTACATTGCCGGTTGCCAAATTGCATTATCTCTTATAGTTTCCGAGATATGGACTATCGATAATTTACATCTTAGGCTCTGCTTCTAACTTGGGCCCAAATTGTAAAATGGTCTTATCTATTGGCGATTTCGTTCCAATTCACATTCCAAGTAATATTCGGCATGCTAATTACATTGCCGGTTGCCAAATTGCATTATGTCTTATAGTTTCCGAGATATGGACTATCGATAATTTACACCTTAGGCTCTGCTTCTAACTTGGGCCCAAATTGTAAAATGGTCTTATCTATTGGCGATTTCGTTCCAATTCACATTCCAAGTAATATTCGGCATGCTAATTACATTGCCGGTTGCCAAATTGCTTTATCTCTTATAGTTTCCGAGATATGGACTATCGATAATTTACACCTTAGGCTCTGCTTCTAACTTGGGCCCAAATTGTAAAATGGTCTTATCTATTGGCGATTTCGTTCCAATTCACATTCCAAGTAATATTCGGCATGCTAATTACATTGCCGGTTGCCAAATTGCATTATCTCTTATAGTTTCCGAGATATGGACTATCGATAATTTACACCTTAGGCTCTGCTTCTAACTTGGGCCCCAAATTGTAAAATGGTCTTATCTATTGGCGATTTCGTTCCAATTCACATTCCAAGTAATATTCGGCATGCTAATTACATTGCCGGTTGCCAAATTGCATTATCTCTTATAGTTTCCGAGATATGGACTATCGATAATTTACACCTTAGGCTCTGCTTCTAACTTGGGCCCAAATTGTAAAATGGTCTTATCTATTGGCGATTTCGTTCCAATTCACATTCCAAGTAATATTCGGCATGCTAATTACATTGCCGGTTGCCAAATTGCATTATCTCTTATAGTTTCCGAGATATGGACTATCGATAATTTACAACTTAGGCTCTGCTTCTAACTTGGGCCCAAATTGTAAAATGGTCTTATCTATTGGCGATTTCGTTCCAATTCACATTCCAAGTAATATTCGGCATGCTAATTACATTGCCGGTTGCCAAATTGCATTATCTCTTATAGTTTCCGAGATATGGACTATCGATAATTTACACCTTAGGCTCTGCTTCTAACTTGGGCCCAAATTGTAAAATGGTCTTATCTATTGGCGTTTTCGTTCCAATTCACATTCCAAGTAATATTCGGCATGCTAATTACATTGCCGGTTGCCAAATTGCATTATCTCTTATAGTTTCCGAGATATGGACTATCGATAATTTACACCTTAGGCTCTGCTTCTAACTTGGGCCCAAATTGTAAAATGGTCTTCTCTATTGGCGATTTCGTTCCAATTCACATTCCAAGTAATATTCGGCATGCTAATTACATTGCCGGTTGCCAAATTGCATTATCTCTTATAGTTTCCGAGATATGGACTATCGATAATTTACACCTTAGGCTCTGCTTCTAACTTGGGCCCAAATTGTAAAATGGTCTTATCTATTGGCGATTTCGTTCCAATTCACATTCCAAGTAATATTCGGCATGCTAATTATATTGCCGGTTGCCAAATTGCATTATCTCTTATAGTTTCCGAGATATGGACTATCGATAATTTACACCTTAGGCTCTGCTTCTAACTTGGGCCCAAATTTTAAAATGGTCTTCTCTATTGGCGATTTCGTTCCAATTCACATTCCAAGTAATATTCGGCATGCTAATTACATTGCCGGTTGCCAAATTGCATTATCTCTTATAGTTTCCGAGATATGGACTATCGATAATTTACACCTTAGGCTCTGCTTCTAACTTGGGCCCAAATTGTAAAATGGTCTTCTCTATTGGCGATTTCGTTCCAATTCACATTCCAAGTAATATTCGGCATGCTAATTACATTGCCGGTTGCCAAATTGCATTATCTCTTATAGTTTCCGAGATATGGACTATCGATAATTTACACCTTAGGCTCTGCTTCTAACTTGGGCCCAAATTGTAAAATCGTCTTATCTATTTTCGATTTCGTTCCAATTCACATTCCAAGTAATATTCGGCATGCTAATTACATTGCCGGTTGCCAAATTGAATTATCTCTTATAGTTTCCGAGATATGGACTATCGATAATTTACACATTAGGCTCTGCTTCTAACTTGGGCCCAAATTGTAAAATGGTCTTACCTATTGGCGATTTCGTTCCAATTCACATTCCAAGTAATATTCGGCTTGCTAATTACATTGCCGTTTGCCAAATTGCATTATCTCTTATAGTTTCCGAGATATGGACTATCGATAATTTACACCTTAGGCTCTGCTTCTAACTTGGGCCCAAATTGTAAAATGGTCTTATCTATTGGCGATTTCGTTCCAATTCACATTCCAAGTAATATTCGGCATGCTAATTACATTGCCGGTTGCCAAATTGCATTATCTCTTATAGTTTCCGAGATATGGACTATCGATAATTTACACCTTAGGCTCTGCTTCTAACTTGGGCCCAAATTGTAAAATGGTCTTATCTATTGGCGATTTCGTTCCAATTCACATTCCAAGTAATATCCGGCATGCTAATTACATTGCCGGTTGCCAAATTGAATTATCTCTTATAGTTTCCGAGATATGGACTATCGATAATTTACACCTTAGGCTCTGCTTCTAACTTGGGCCCAAATTGTAAAATGGTCTTATCTATTGGCGATTTCCTTCCAATTCACATTCCCAGTAATATTCGGCATGCTAATTACATTGCCGGTTGCCAAATTGCATTATCTCTTATAGTTTCCGAGATATGGACTATCGATAATTTACATCTTAGGCTCTGCTTCTAACTTGGGCCCAAATTGTAAAATGGTCTTATCTATTGGCGATTTCGTTCCAATTCACATTCCAAGTAATATTCGGCATGCTAATTACATTGCCGGTTGCCAAATTGCATTATCTCTTATAGTTTCCGAGATATGGACTATCGATAATTTACACCTTAGGCTCTGCTTCTAACTTGGGCCCAAATTGTAAAATGGTCTTATCTATTGGCGATTTCGTCCCAATTCACATTCCAAGTGATATTCGGCATGCTAATTACATTGCCGGTTGCGAAATTGCATTATCTCTTATAGTTTCCGAGATATGGACTATCAATAATTTACACCTTAGGCTCTGCTTCTAACTTGGGCCCAAATTTTAAAATGGCCTTATCTATTGGCGATTTCGTTCCAATTCACATTCCAAGTAATATTCGGCATGCTAATTACATTGCCGGTTGCCAAATTGCATTATCTCTTATAGTTTCCGAGATATGGACTATCGATAATTTACACCTTAGGCTCTGCTTCTAACTTGGGCCCAAATTGTAAAATGGTCTTATCTATTGGCGATTTCGTTCCAATTCACATTCCAAGTAATATTCGGCATGCTAATTACATTGCCGGTTGCCAAATTGCATTATCTCTTATAGTTTCCGAGATATGGACTATCGATAATTTACACCTTAGGCTCTGCTTCTAACTTGGGCCCAAATTGTAAAATGGTCTTATCTATTGGCGATTTCGTTCCAATTCACATTCCAAGTAATATTCGGCATGCTAATTACATTGCCGGTTGCCAAATTGCATTATCTCTTATAGTTTCCGAGATATGGAGTATCGATAATTTACACCTTAGGCTCTGCTTCTAACTTGGGCCCAAATTGTAAAATGGTCTTATCTATTGGCGATTTCGTTCCAATTCACATTCCAAGTAATATTCGGCATGCTAATTACATTGCCGGTTGCCAAATTGCATTATCTCTTATAGTTTCCGAGATATGGACTATCGATAATTTACACCTTAGGCTCTGCTTCTAACTTGGGCCCAAATTGTAAAATGGTCTTATCTATTGGTGATTTCGTTCCAATTCACACTCCAAGTAATATTCGGCATGCTAATTACATTGCCGATTGCGAAATTGCATTATCTCTTATAGTTTCCGAGATATGGACTATCGATAATTTACACCTTAGGCTCTGCTTCTAACTTGGGCCCAAATTGTAAAATGGTCTTATCTATTGGCGATTTCGTTCCAATTCACATTCCAAGTAATATTCGGCATGCTAATTATATTGCCGGTTGCCAAGTTGCATTATCTCTTATAGTTTGCGAGATATGGACTATCGATAATTTACACCTTAGGCTCTGCTTCTAACTTGGGCCCAAATTGTAAAATGGTCTTATCTATTGGCGATTTCGTTCCAATTCACATTCCAAGTAATATTCGGCATGCTAATTACATTGCCGGTTGCCAAATTGCATTATCTCTTATAGTTTCCGAGATATGGACTATCGATAATTTACACCTTAGTTTCTGCTTCTAACTTGGGCCCAAATTGTAAAATGGTCTTATCTATTGGCGATTTCGTTCCAATTCACATTCCAAGTAATATTCGGCATGCTAATTACATTGCCGATTGCCAAATTGCATTATCTCTTATAGTTTCCGAGATATGGACTATCGATAATTTACACCTTAGGCTCTGCTTCTAACTTGGGCCCAAATTGTAAAATTTTCTTACCTATTGGCGATTTCGTTCCAATTCACATTCCAAGTAATATTCGGCATGCTAATTACATTGCCGGTTGCCAAATTGCATTATCTCTTATAGTTTCCGAGATATGGACTATCGATAATTTACACCTTAGGCTCTACTTCTAACTTGGGCCCAAATTGTAAAATGGTCTTATCTATTGGCGATTTCGTTCCAATTCACATTCCAATTAATATTCGGCATGCTAATTACATTGCCGGTTGCCAAATTGCATTATCTCTTATAGTTTCCGAGATATGGACTATCGATAATTTACACCTTAGGCTCTGCTTCTAACTTGGGCCCAAATTGTAAAATGGTCTTATCTATTGGCGATTTCGTTCCAATTCACATTCCAAGTAATATTCGGCATGCTAATTACATTGCCGGTTGCCAAATTGCATTATCTCTTATAGTTTCCGAGATATGGACTATCGATAATTTACACCTTAGGCTCTGCTTCTAACTTGGGCCCAAATTGTAAAATGGTCTTATCTATTGGCGATTTCGTTCCAATTCACACTCCAAGTAATATTCGGCATGCTAATTACATTGCCGGTTGCCAAATTGCATTATCTCTTATAGTATCCGAGATATGGACTATCGATAATTTACACCTTAGGCTCTGCTTCTAACTTGGGCCCAAATTGTAAAATGGTCTTATCTATTGGCGATTTCGTTCCAATTCACATTAAAAGTAATATTCGGCATGCTAATTACATTGCCGGTTGCCAAATTGAATTATCTCTTATAGTTTCCGAGATATGGACTATCGATAATTTACGCCTTAGGCTCTGCTTCTAACTTGGGCCCAAATTGTAAAATGGTCTTACCTATTGGCGATTTCGTTCCAATTCACATTCCAAGTAATATTCGGCATGCTAATTACATTGCCGGTTGCCAAATTGCAATATCTCTTATAGTTTCCGAGATATGGACTATCGATAATTTACACCTTAAGCTCTGCTTCTAACTTGGGCCCAAATTGTAAAATGGTCTTATCTATTGGCGATTTCGTTCCAATTCACATTCCAAGTAATATTCGGCATGCTAATTACATTGCCGGTTGCCAAATTGCATTATCTCTTATAGTTTCCGAGATATGGACTATCGATAATTTACACCTTAGGCTCTGCTTCTAACTTGGGCCCAAATTGTAAAATCGTCTTATCTATTGGCGATTTCGTTCCAATTCACATTCCAAGTAATATTCGGCATGCTAATTACATTGCCGGTTGCCAAATTGCATTATCTCTTATAGTTTCCGAGATATGGACTATCGGTAATTTATACCTTAGGCTCTGCTTCTAACTTGGGCCCAAATTGTAAAATGGTCTTATCTATTGGCGATTTCGTTCCAATTCACATTCCAAGTAATATCCGGCATGCTAATTACATTGCCGGTTGCCAAATTGCATTATCTCTTATAGTTTCCGAGATATGGACTATCGATAATTTACACCTTAGGCTCTGCTTCTAACTTGGGCCCAAATTGTAAAATGGTCTTATCTATTGGCGATTTCGTTCCAATTCACATTCCAAGTAATATTCGGCATGCTAATTACATTGCCGGTTGCCAAATTGCATTATCTCTTATAGTTTCCGAGATATGGACTATCGATAATTTACACCTTAGGCTCTGCTTCTAACTTGGGCCCAAATTGTAAAATGGTCTTATCTATTGGCGATTTCGTTCCAATTCACATTCCAAGTAATATTCGGCATGCTAATTACATTGCCGGTTGCCAAATTGCATTATCTCTTATAGTTTCCGAGATATGGACTATCGATAATTTACACCTTAGGCTCTGCTTCTAACTTGGGCCCAAATTGTAAAATGGTCTTATCTATTGGCGATTTCGTTCCAATTCACATTCCAATTAATATTCGGCATGCTAATTACATTGCCGGTTGCCAAATTGCATTATCTCTTATAGTTTCCGAGATATGGACTATCGATAATTTACACCTTAGGCTCTGCTTCTAACTTGGGCCCAAATTGTAAAATGGTCTTATCTATTGGCGATTTCGTTCCAATTCACATTCCAAGTAATATTCGGCATGCTAATTATATTGCCGGTTGCCAAATTGCATTATCTCTTATAGTTTCCGAGATATGGACTATCGATAATTTACACCTTAGGCTCTGCTTCTAACTTGGGCCCAAATTGTAAAATGGTCTTCTCTATTGGCGATTTCGTTCTAATTCACATTCCAAGTAATATTCGGCATGCTAATTACATTGCCGGTTGCCAAATTGCATTATCTCTTATAGTTTCCGAGATATGGACTATCGATAATTTACACCTTAGGCTCTGCTTCTAACTTGGGCCCAAATTGTAAAATGGTCTTCTCTATTGGCGATTTCGTTCCAATTCACATTCCAAGTAATATTCGGCATGCTAATTACATTGCCGGTTGCCAAATTGCATTATCTCTTATAGTTTCCGAGATATGGACTATCGATAATTTACACCTTAGGCTCTGCTTCTAACTTGGGCCCAAATTGTAAAATCGTCTTATCTATTGGCGATTTCGTTCCAATTCACATTCCAAGTAATATTCGGCATGCTAATTACATTGCCGGTTGCCAAATTGCATTATCTCTTATAGTTTCCGAGATATGGACTATCGGTAATTTACACCTTAGGCTCTGCTTCTAACTTGGGCCCAAATTGTAAAATGGTCTTATCTATTGGCGATTTCGTTCCAATTCACATTCCAAGTAATATCCGGCATGCTAATTACATTGCCGGTTGCCAAATTGAATTATCTCTTATAGTTTCCGAGATATGGACTATCGATAATTTACACCTTAGGCTCTGCTTCTAACTTGGGCCCAAATTGTAAAATGGTCTTACCTATTGGCGATTTCGTTCCAATTCACATTCCAAGTAATATTCGGCTTGCTAATTACATTGCCGTTTGCCAAATTGCATTATCTCTTATAGTTTCCGAGATGTGGACTATCGATAATTTACACCTTAGGCTCTGCTTCTAACTTGGGCCCAAATTGTAAAATGGTCTTATCTATTGGCGATTTCGTTCCAAATCACATTCCAAGTAATATTCGGCATGCTAATTACATTGCCGGTTGCCAACTTGCATTATCTCTTATAGTTTCCGAGATATGGACTATCGATAATTTACATCTTAGGCTCTGCTTCTAACTTGGGCCCAAATTGTAAAATCGTCTTATCTATTGGCGATTTCGTTCCAATTCACATTCCAAGTAATATTCGGCATGCTAATTACATTGCCGGTTGCCAAATTGCATTATCTCTTATAGTTTCCGAGATATGGACTATCGATAATTTACACCTTAGGCTCTGCTTCTAACTTGGGCCCAAATTGTAAAATGGTCTTATCTATTGGCGATTTCGTTCCAATTCACATTCCAAGTAATATCCGGCATGCTAATTACATTGCCGGTTGCCAAATTGAATTATCTCTTATAGTTTCCGAGATATGGACTATCGATAATTTACACCTTAGGCTCTGCTTCTAACTTGGGCCCAAATTGTAAAATGGTCTTATCTATTGGCGATTTCGTTCCAAATCACATTCCAAGTAATATTCGGCATGCTAATTACATTGCCGGTTGCCAACTTGCATTATCTCTTATAGTTTCCGAGATATGGACTATCGATAATTTACATCTTAGGCTCTGCTTCTAACTTGGGCCCAAATTGTAAAATCGTCTTATCTATTGGCGATTTCGTTCCAATTCACATTCCAAGTAATATTCGGCATGCTAATTACATTGCCGGTTGCCAAATTGCATTATCTCTTATAGTTTCCGAGATATGGACTATCGATAATTTACACCTTAGGCTCTGCTTCTAACTTGGGCCCAAATTGTAAAATGGTCTTATCTATTGGCGATTTCGTTCCAATTCACATTCCAAGTAATATCCGGCATGCTAATTACATTGCCGGTTGCCAAATTGAATTATCTCTTATAGTTTCCGAGATATGGACTATCGATAATTTACACCTTAGGCTCTGCTTCTAACTTGGGCCCAAATTGTAAAATGGTCTTATCTATTGGCGATTTCGTTCCAATTCACATTCCAAGTAATATTCGGCATGCTAATTACATTGCCGGTTGCCAAATTGCATTATCTCTTATAGTTTCCGAGATATGGACTATCGATAATTTACATCTTAGGCTCTGCTTCTAACTTAGGCCCAAATTGTAAAATGGTCTTATCTATTGGCGATTTCGTTCCAATTCACATTCCAAGTAATATTCGGCATGCTAATTACATTGCCGGTTGCCAAATTGCATTATCTCTTATAGTTTCCGAGATATGGACTATCGATAATTTACACCTTAGGCTCTGCTTCTAACTTGGGCCCAAATTGTAAAATGGTCTTATCTATTGGCGATTTCGTTCCAATTCACATTCCAAGTAATATTCGGCATGCTAATTACATTGCCGGTTGCCAAATTGCATTATCTCTTATAGTTTCCGAGATATGGACTATCGATAATTTACACCTTAGGCTCTGCTTCTAACTTGGGCCCAAATTGTAAAATGGTCTTATCTATTGGCGATTTCGTTCCAATTCACATTCCAAGTAATATTCGGCATGCTAATTACATTGCCGGTTGCCAAATTGCATTATCTCTTATAGTTTCCGAGATATGGACTATCGATAATTTACACCTTAGGCTCTGCTTCTAACTTGGGCCCAAATTGTAAAATGGTCTTATCTATTGGCGTTTTCGTTCCAATTCACATTCCAAGTAATATTCGGAATGCTAATTACATTGCCGGTTGCCAAATTGCATTATCTCTTATAGTTTCCGAGATATGGACTATCGATAATTTACACCTTAGGCTCTGCTTCTAACTTGGGCCCAAATTGTAAAATGGTCTTCTCTATTGGCGATTTCGTTCCAATTCACATTCCAAGTAATATTCGGCATGCTAATTACATTGCCGGTTGCGAAATTGCATTATCTCTTATAGTTTCCGAGATATGGACTATCGATTATTTACACCTTAGGCTCTGCTTCTAACTTGGGCCCAAATTGTAAAATGGTCTTATCTATTGGCGATTTCGTTCCAATTCACATTCCAAGTAATATTCGGCATGCTAATTATATTGCCGGTTGCCAAATTGCATTATCTCTTATAGTTTCCGAGATATGGACTATCGATAATTTACACCTTAGGCTCTGCTTCTAACTTGGGCCCAAATTGTAAAATGGTCTTCTCTATTGGCGATTTCGTTCCAATTCACATTCCAAGTAATATTCGGCATGCTAATTACATTGCCGGTTGCCAAATTGCATTATCTCTTATAGTTTCCGAGATATGGACTATCGATAATTTACATCTTAGGCTCTGCTTCTAACTTGGGCCCAAATTGTAAAATGGTCTTATCTATTGGCGATTTCGTTCCAATTCACATTCCAAGTAATATTCGGCATGCTAATTACATTGCCGGTTGCCAAATTGCATTATGTCTTATAGTTTCCGAGATATGGACTATCGATAATTTACACCTTAGGCTCTGCTTCTAACTTGGGCCCAAATTGTAAAATGGTCTTATCTATTGGCGATTTCGTTCCAATTCACATTCCAAGTAATATTCGGCATGCTAATTACATTGCCGGTTGCCAAATTGCTTTATCTCTTATAGTTTCCGAGATATGGACTATCGATAATTTACACCTTAGGCTCTGCTTCTAACTTGGGCCCAAATTGTAAAATGGTCTTATCTATTGGCGATTTCGTTCCAATTCACATTCCAAGTAATATTCGGCATGCTAATTACATTGCCGGTTGCCAAATTGCATTATCTCTTATAGTTTCCGAGATATGGACTATCGATAATTTACACCTTAGGCTCTGCTTCTAACTTGGGCCCAAATTGTAAAATGGTCTTATCTATTGGCGATTTCGTTCCAATTCACATTCCAAGTAATATTCGGCATGCTAATTACATTGCCGGTTGCCAAATTGCATTATCTCTTATAGTTTCCGAGATATGGACTATCGATAATTTACACCTTAGGCTCTGCTTCTAACTTGGGCCCAAATTGTAAAATGGTCTTATCTATTGGCGATTTCGTTCCAATTCACATTCCAAGTAATATTCGGCATGCTAATTACATTGCCGGTTGCCAAATTGCATTATCTCTTATAGTTTCCGAGATATGGACTATCGATAATTTACACCTTAGGCTCTGCTTCTAACTTGGGCCCAAATTGTAAAATGGTCTTATCTATTGGCGATTTCGTTCCAATTCACATTCCAAGTAATATTCGGCATGCTAATTACATTGCCGGTTGCCAAATTGCATTATCTCTTATAGTTTCCGAGATATGGACTATCGATAATTTACACCTTAGGCTCTGCTTCTAACTTGGGCCCAAATTGTAAAATGGTCTTATCTATTGGCGTTTTCGTTCCAATTCACATTCCAAGTAATATTCGGCATGCTAATTACATTGCCGGTTGCCAAATTGCATTATCTCTTATAGTTTCCGAGATATGGACTATCGATAATTTACACCTTAGGCTCTGCTTCTAACTTGGGCCCAAATTGTAAAATGGTCTTCTCTATTGGCGATTTCGTTCCAATTCACATTCCAAGTAATATTCGGCATGCTAATTACATTGCCGGTTGCCAAATTGCATTATCTCTTATAGTTTCCGAGATATGGACTATCAATAATTTACACCTTAGGCTCTGCTTCTAACTTGGGCCCAAATTGTAAAATGGTCTTATCTATTGGCGATTTCGTTCCAATTCACATTCCAAGTAATATTCGGCATGCTAATTATATTGCCGGTTGCCAAATTGCATTATCTCTTATAGTTTCCGAGATATGGACTATCGATAATTTACACCTTAGGCTCTGCTTCTAACTTGGGCCCAAATTTTAAAATGGTCTTCTCTATTGGCGATTTCGTTCCAATTCACATTCCAAGTAATATTCGGCATGCTAATTACATTGCCGGTTGCCAAATTGCATTATCTCTTATAGTTTCCGAGATATGGACTATCGATAATTTACACCTTAGGCTCTGCTTCTAACTTGGGCCCAAATTGTAAAATGGTCTTCTCTATTGGCGATTTCGTTCCAATTCACATTCCAAGTAATATTCGGCATGCTAATTACATTGCCGGTTGCCAAATTGCATTATCTCTTATAGTTTCCGAGATATGGACTATCGATAATTTACACCTTAGGCTCTGCTTCTAACTTGGGCCCAAATTGTAAAATCGTCTTATCTATTGGCGATTTCGTTCCAATTCACATTCCAAGTAATATTCGGCATGCTAATTACATTGCCGGTTGCCAAATTGAATTATCTCTTATAGTTTCCGAGATATGGACTATCGATAATTTACACATTAGGCTCTGCTTCTAACTTGGGCCCAAATTGTAAAATGGTCTTACCTATTGGCGATTTCGTTCCAATTCACATTCCAAGTAATATTCGGCTTGCTAATTACATTGCCGTTTGCCAAATTGCATTATCTCTTATAGTTTCCGAGATATGGACTATCGATAATTTACACCTTAGGCTCTGCTTCTAAATTGGGCCCAAATTGTAAAATGGTCTTATCTATTGGCGATTTCGTTCCAATTCACATTCCAAGTAATATTCGGCATGCTAATTACATTGCCGGTTGCCAAATTGCATTATCTCTTATAGTTTCCGAGATATGGACTATCGATAATTTACACCTTAGGCTCTGCTTCTAACTTGGGCCCAAATTGTAAAATGGTCTTATCTATTGGCGATTTCGTTCCAATTCACATTCCAAGTAATATCCGGCATGCTAATTACATTGCCGGTTGCCAAATTGAATTATCTCTTATAGTTTCCGAGATATGGACTATCGATAATTTACACCTTAGGCTCTGCTTCTAACTTGGGCCCAAATTGTAAAATGGTCTTATCTATTGGCGATTTCCTTCCAATTCACATTCCCAGTAATATTCGGCATGCTAATTACATTGCCGGTTGCCAAATTGCATTATCTCTTATAGTTTCCGAGATATGGACTATCGATAATTTACATCTTAGGCTCTGCTTCTAACTTGGCCCAAATTGTAAAATGGTCTTATCTATTGGCGATTTCGTTCCAATTCACATTCCAAGTAATATTCGGCATGCTAATTACATTGCCGGTTGCCAAATTGCATTATCTCTTATAGTTTCCGAGATATGGACTATCGATAATTTACACCTTAGGCTCTGCTTCTAACTTGGGCCCAAATTGTAAAATGGTCTTATCTATTGGCGATTTCGTCCCAATTCACATTCCAAGTGATATTCGGCATGCTAATTACATTGCCGGTTGCGAAATTGCGTTATCTCTTATAGTTTCCGAGATATGGACTATCAATTATTTACACCTTAGGCTCTGCTTCTAACTTGGGCCCAAATTTTAAAATGGCCTTATCTATTGGCGATTTCGTTCCAATTCACATTCCAAGTAATATTCGGCATGCTAATTACATTGCCGGTTGCCAAATTGCATTATCTCTTATAGTTTCCGAGATATGGACTATCGATAATTTACACCTTAGGCTCTGCTTCTAACTTGGGCCCAAATTGTAAAATGGTCTTATCTATTGGCGATTTCGTTCCAATTCACATTCCAAGTAATATTCGGCATGCTAATTACATTGCCGGTTGCCAAATTGCATTATCTCTTATAGTTTCCGAGATATGGACTATCGATAATTTACACCTTAGGCTCTGCTTCTAACTTGGGCCCAAATTGTAAAATGGTCTTATCTATTGGCGATTTCGTTCCAATTCACATTCCAAGTAATATTCGGCATGCTAATTACATTGCCGGTTGCCAAATTGCATTATCTCTTATAGTTTCCGAGATATGGAGTATCGATAATTTACACCTTAGGCTCTGCTTCTAACTTGGGCCCAAATTGTAAAATGGTCTTATCTATTGGCGATTTCGTTCCAATTCACATTCCAAGTAATATTCGGCATGCTAATTACATTGCCGGTTGCCAAATTGCATTATCTCTTATAGTTTCCGAGATATGGACTATCGATAATTTACACCTTAGGCTCTGCTTCTAACTTGGGCCCAAATTGTAAAATGGTCTTATCTATTGGTGATTTCGTTCCAATTCACACTCCAAGTAATATTCGGCATGCTAATTACATTGCCGATTGCGAAATTGCATTATCTCTTATAGTTTCCGAGATATGGACTATCGATAATTTACACCTTAGGCTCTGCTTCTAACTTGGGCCCAAATTGTAAAATGGTCTTATCTATTGGCGATTTCGTTCCAATTCACATTCCAAGTAATATTCGGCATGCTAATTATATTGCCGGTTGCCAAGTTGCATTATCTCTTATAGTTTGCGAGATATGGACTATCGATAATTTACACCTTAGGCTCTGCTTCTAACTTGGGCCCAAATTGTAAAATGGTCTTATCTATTGGCGATTTCGTTCCAATTCACATTCCAAGTAATATTCGGCATGCTAATTACATTGCCGGTTGCCAAATTGCATTATCTCTTATAGTTTCCGAGATATGGACTATCGATAATTTACACCTTAGTTTCTGCTTCTAACTTGGGCCCAAATTGTAAAATGGTCTTATCTATTGGCGATTTCGTTCCAATTCACATTCCAAGTAATATTCGGCATGCTAATTACATTGCCGATTGCCAAATTGCATTATCTCTTATAGTTTCCGAGATATGGACTATCGATAATTTACACCTTAGGCTCTGCTTCTAACTTGGGCCCAAATTGTAAAATTTTCTTACCTATTGGCGATTTCGTTCCAATTCACATTCCAAGTAATATTCGGCATGCTAATTACATTGCCGGTTGCCAAATTGCATTATCTCTTATAGTTTCCGAGATATGGACTATCGATAATTTACACCTTAGGCTCTACTTCTAACTTGGGCCCAAATTGTAAAATGGTCTTATCTATTGGCGATTTCGTTCCAATTCACATTCCAATTAATATTCGGCATGCTAATTACATTGCCGGTTGCCAAATTGCATTATCTCTTATAGTTTCCGAGATATGGACTATCGATAATTTACACCTTAGGCTCTGCTTCTAACTTGGGCCCAAATTGTAAAATGGTCTTATCTATTGGCGATTTCGTTCCAATTCACATTCCAAGTAATATTCGGCATGCTAATTACATTGCCGGTTGCCAAATTGCATTATCTCTTATAGTTTCCGAGATATGGACTATCGATAATTTACACCTTAGGCTCTGCTTCTAACTTGGGCCCAAATTGTAAAATGGTCTTATCTATTGGCGATTTCGTTCCAATTCACATTCCAAGTAATATTCGGCATGCTAATTACATTGCCGGTTGCCAAATTGCATTATCTCTTATAGTATCCGAGATATGGACTATCGATAATTTACACCTTAGGCTCTGCTTCTAACTTGGGCCCAAATTGTAAAATGGTCTTATCTATTGGCGATTTCGTTCCAATTCACATTCCAAGTAATATTCGGCATGCTAATTACATTGCCGGTTGCCAAATTGAATTATCTCTTATAGTTTCCGAGATATGGACTATCGATAATTTACGCCTTAGGCTCTGCTTCTAACTTGGGCCCAAATTGTAAAATGGTCTTACCTATTGGCGATTTCGTTCCAATTCACATTCCAAGTAATATTCGGCATGCTAATTACATTGCCGGTTGCCAAATTGCAATATCTCTTATAGTTTCCGAGATATGGACTATCGATAATTTACACCTTAAGCTCTGCTTCTAACTTGGGCCCAATTGTAAAATGGTCTTATCTATTGGCGATTTCGTTCCAATTCACATTCCAAGTAATATTCGGCATGCTAATTACATTGCCGGTTGCCAAATTGCATTATCTCTTATAGTTTCCGAAATATGGACTATCGATAATTTACACCTTAGGCTCTGCTTCTAACTTGGGCCCAAATTGTAAAATCGTCTTATCTATTGGCGATTTCGTTCCAATTCACATTCCAAGTAATATTCGGCATGCTAATTACATTGCCGGTTGCCAAATTGCATTATCTCTTATAGTTTCCGAGATATGGACTATCGGTAATTTACACCTTAGGCTCTGCTTCTAACTTGGGCCCAAATTGTAAAATGGTCTTATCTATTGGCGATTTCGTTCCAATTCACATTCCAAGTAATATCCGGCATGCTAATTACATTGCCGGTTGCCAAATTGCATTATCTCTTATAGTTTCCGAGATATGGACTATCGATAATTTACACCTTAGGCTCTGCTTCTAACTTGGGCCCAAATTGTAAAATGGTCTTATCTATTGGCGATTTCGTTCCAATTCACATTCCAAGTAATATTCGGCATGCTAATTACATTGCCGGTTGCCAAATTGCATTATCTCTTATAGTTTCCGAGATATGGACTATCGATAATTTACACCTTAGGCTCTGCTTCTAACTTGGGCCCAAATTGTAAAATGGTCTTATCTATTGGCGATTTCGTTCCAATTCACATTCCAAGTAATATTCGGCATGCTAATTACATTGCCGGTTGCCAAATTGCATTATCTCTTATAGTTTCCGAGATATGGACTATCGATAATTTACACCTTAGGCTCTGCTTCTAACTTGGGCCCAAATTGTAAAATGGTCTTATCTATTGGCGATTTCGTTCCAATTCACATTCCAATTAATATTCGGCATGCTAATTACATTGCCGGTTGCCAAATTGCATTATCTCTTATAGTTTCCGAGATATGGACTATCGATAATTTACACCTTAGGCTCTGCTTCTAACTTGGGCCCAATTTGTAAAATAGTCTTATCTATTGGCGATTTCGTTCCAATTCACATTCCAAGTAATATTCGGCATGCTAATTACATTGCCGGTTGCCAAATTGCATTATCTCTTATAGTTTCCGAGATATGGACTATCGATAATTTACACCTTAGGCTCTGCTTCTAACTTGGGCCCAAATTGTAAAATCGTCTTATCTATTGGCGATTTCGTTCCAATTCACATTCCAAGTAATATTCGGCATGCTAATTACATTGCCGGTTGCCAAATTGCATTATCTCTTATAGTTTCCGAGATATGGACTATCGATAATTTACACCTTAGGCTCTGCTTCTAACTTGGGCCCAAATTGTAAAATGGTCTTATCTATTGGCGATTTCGTTCCAATTCACATTCCAATTAATATTCGGCATGCTAATTACATTGCCGGTTGCCAAATTGCATTATCTCTTATAGTTTCCGAGATATGGACTATCGATAATTTACACCTTAGGCTCTGCTTCTAACTTGGGCCCAAATTGTAAAATGGTCTTATCTATTGGCGATTTCGTTCCAATTCACATTCCAATTAATATTCGGCATGCTAATTACATTGCCTTTTGCCAAATTGCATTATCTCTTATAGTTTCCGAGATATGGACCATCGATAATTTACACCTTAGGCTCTGCTTCTAACTTGGGCCCAAATTGTAAAATCGTCTTATCTATTGGCGATTTCGTTCCAATTCACATTCCAAGTAATATTCGGCATGCTAATTACATTGCCGGTTGCCAAATTGAATTATCTCTTATAGTTTCCGAGATATGGACTATCGATAATTTACACCTTAGGCTCTGCTTCTAACTTGGGCCCAAATTGTAAAATGGTCTTACCTATTGGCGATTTCGTTCCAATTCACATTCCAAGTAATATTCGGCTTGCTAATTACATTGCCGTTTGCCAAATTGCATTATCTCTTATAGTTTCCGAGATATGGACTATCGATAATTTACACCTTAGGCTCTGCTTCTAACTTGGGCCCAAATTGTAAAATGGTCTTATCTATTGGCGATTTCGTTCCAATTCACATTCCAAGTAATATTCGGCATGCTAATTACATTGCCGGTTGCCAAATTGCATTATCTCTTATAGTTTCCGAGATATGGACTATCGATAATTTACACCTTAGGCTCTGCTTCTAACTTGGGCCCAAATTGTAAAATGGTCTTATCTATTGGCGATTTCGTTCCAATTCACATTCCAAGTAATATCCGGCATGCTAATTACATTGCCGGTTGCCAAATTGAATTATCTCTTATAGTTTCCGAGATATGGACTATCGATAATTTACACCTTAGGCTCTGCTTCTAACTTGGGCCCAAATTGTAAAATGGTCTTATCTATTGGCGATTTCCTTCCAATTCACATTCCCAGTAATATTCGGCATGCTAATTACATTGCCGGTTGCCAAATTGCATTATCTCTTATAGTTTCCGAGATATGGACTATCGATAATTTACATCTTAGGCTCTGCTTCTAACTTGGGCCCAAATTGTAAAATGGTCTTATCTATTGGCGATTTCGTTCCAATTCACATTCCAAGTAATATTCGGCATGCTAATTACATTGCCGGTTGCCAAATTGCATTATCTCTTATAGTTTCCGAGATATGGACTATCGATAATTTACACCTTAGGCTCTGCTTCTAACTTGGGCCCAAATTGTAAAATGGTCTTATCTATTGGCGATTTCGTCCCAATTCACATTCCAAGTGATATTCGGCATGCTAATTACATTGCCGGTTGCGAAATTGCATTATCTCTTATAGTTTCCGAGATATGGACTATCAATAATTTACACCTTAGGCTCTGCTTCTAACTTGGGCCCAAATTTTAAAATGGCCTTATCTATTGGCGATTTCGTTCCAATTCACATTCCAAGTAATATTCGGCATGCTAATTACATTGCCGGTTGCCAAATTGCATTATCTCTTATAGTTTCCGAGATATGGACTATCGATAATTTACACCTTAGGCTCTACTTCTAACTTGGGCCCAAATTGTAAAATGGTCTTATCTATTGGCGATTTCGTTCCAATTCACATTCCAAGTAATATTCGGCATGCTAATTACATTGCCGGTTGCCAAATTGCATTATCTCTTATAGTTTCCGAGATATGGACTATCGATAATTTACACCTTAGGCTCTGCTTCTAACTTGGGCCCAAATTGTAAAATGGTCTTATCTATTGGCGATTTCGTTCCAATTCACATTCCAAGTAATATTCGGCATGCTAATTACATTGCCGGTTGCCAAATTGCATTATCTCTTATAGTTTCCGAGATATGGAGTATCGATAATTTACACCTTAGGCTCTGCTTCTAACTTGGGCCCAAATTGTAAAATGGTCTTATCTATTGGCGATTTCGTTCCAATTCACATTCCAAGTAATATTCGGCATGCTAATTACATTGCCGGTTGCCAAATTGCATTATCTCTTATAGTTTCCGAGATATGGACTATCGATAATTTACACCTTAGGCTCTGCTTCTAACTTGGGCCCAAATTGTAAAATGGTCTTATCTATTGGTGATTTCGTTCCAATTCACACTCCAAGTAATATTCGGCATGCTAATTACATTGCCGATTGCGAAATTGCATTATCTCTTATAGTTTCCGAGATATGGACTATCGATAATTTACACCTTAGGCTCTGCTTCTAACTTGGGCCCAAATTGTAAAATGGTCTTATCTATTGGCGATCTCGTTCCAATTCACATTCCAAGTAATATTCGGCATGCTAATTATATTGCCGGTTGCCAAGTTGCATTATCTCTTATAGTTTGCGAGATATGGACTATCGATAATTTACACCTTAGGCTCTGCTTCTAACTTGGGCCCAAATTGTAAAATGGTCTTATCTATTGGCGATTTCGTTCCAATTCACATTCCAAGTAATATTCGGCATGCTAATTACATTGCCGGTTGCCAAATTGCATTATCTCTTATAGTTTCCGAGATATGGACTATCGATAATTTACACCTTAGTTTCTGCTTCTAACTTGGGCCCAAATTGTAAAATGGTCTTATCTATTGGCGATTTCGTTCCAATTCACATTCCAAGTAATATTCGGCATGCTAATTACATTGCCGATTGCCAAATTGCATTATCTCTTATAGTTTCCGAGATATGGACTATCGATAATTTACACCTTAGGCTCTGCTTCTAACTTGGGCCCAAATTGTAAAATTTTCTTACCTATTGGCGATTTCGTTCCAATTCACATTCCAAGTAATATTCGGCATGCTAATTACATTGCCGGTTGCCAAATTGCATTATCTCTTATAGTTTCCGAGATATGGACTATCGATAATTTACACCTTAGGCTCTACTTCTAACTTGGGCCGAAATTGTAAAATGGTCTTATCTATTGGCGATTTCGTTCCAATTCACATTCCAATTAATATTCGGCATGCTAATTACATTGCCGGTTGCCAAATTGCATTATCTCTTATAGTTTCCGAGATATGGACTATCGATAATTTACACCTTAGGCTCTGCTTCTAACTTGGGCCCAAATTGTAAAATGGTCTTATCTATTGGCGATTTCGTTCCAATTCACATTCCAAGTAATATTCGGCATGCTAATTACATTGCCGGTTGCCAAATTGCATTATCTCTTATAGTTTCCGAGATATGGGACTATCGATAATTTACACCTTAGGCTCTGCTTCTAACTTGGGCCCAAATTGTAAAATGGTCTTATCTATTGGCGATTTCGTTCCAATTCACATTCCAAGTAATATTCGGCATGCTAATTACATTGCCGGTTGCCAAATTGCATTATCTCTTATAGTTTCCGAGATATGGACTATCGATAATTTACACCTTAGGCTCTGCTTCTAACTTGGGCCCAAATTGTAAAATGGTCTTATCTATTGGCGATTTCGTTCCAATTCACATTCCAAGTAATATTCGGCATGCTAATTACATTGCCGGTTGCCAAATTGAATTATCTCTTATAGTTTCCGAGATATGGACTATCGATAATTTACACCTTAGGCTCTGCTTCTAACTTGGGCCCAAATTGTAAAATGGTCTTACCTATTGGCGATTTCGTTCCAATTCACATTCCAAGTAATATTCGGCATGCTAATTACATTGCCGGTTGCCAAATTGCAATATCTCTTATAGTTTCCGAGATATGGACTATCGATAATTTACACCTTAGGCTCTGCTTCTAACTTGGGCCCAAATTGTAAAATGGTCTTATCTATTGGCGATTTCGTTCCAATTCACATTCCAAGTAATATTCGGCATGCTAATTACATTGCCGGTTGCCAAATTGCATTATCTCTTATAGTTTCCGAGATATGGACTATCGATAATTTACACCTTAGGCTCTGCTTCTAACTTGGGCCCAAATTGTAAAATCGTCTTATCTATTGGCGATTTCGTTCCAATTCACATTCCAAGTAATATTCGGCATGCTAATTACATTGCCGGTTGCCAAATTGCATTATCTCTTATAGTTTCCGAGATATGGACTATCGGTAATTTACACCTTAGGCTCTGCTTCTAACTTGGGCCCAAATTGTAAAATGGTCTTATCTATTGGCGATTTCGTTCCAATTCACATTCCAAGTAATATCCGGCATGCTAATTACATTGCCGGTTGCCAAATTGCATTATCTCTTATAGTTTCCGAGATATGGACTATCGATAATTTACACCTTAGGCTCTGCTTCTAACTTGGGCCCAAATTGTAAAATGGTCTTATCTATTGGCGATTTCGTTCCAATTCACATTCCAAGTAATATTCGGCATGCTAATTACATTGCCGGTTGCCAAATTGCATTATCTCTTATAGTTTCCGAGATATGGACTATCGATAATTTACACCTTAGGCTCTGCTTCTAACTTGGGCCCAAATTGTAAAATGGTCTTATCTATTGGCGATTTCGTTCCAATTCACATTCCAAGTAATATTCGGCATGCTAATTACATTGCCGGTTGCCAAATTGCATTATCTCTTATAGTTTCCGAGATATGGACTATCGATAATTTACACCTTAGGCTCTGCTTCTAACTTGGGCCCAAATTGTAAAATGGTCTTATCTATTGGCGATTTCGTTCCAATTCACATTCCAAGTAATATTCGGCATGCTAATTACATTGCCGGTTGCCAAATTGCATTATCTCTTATAGTTTCCGAGATATGGACTATCGATAATTTACACCTTAGGCTCTGCTTCTAACTTGGGCCCAATTTGTAAAATAGTCTTATCTATTGGCGATTTCGTTCCAATTCACATTCCAAGTAATATTCGGCATGCTAATTACATTGCCGGTTGCCAAATTGCATTATCTCTTATAGTTTCCGAGATATGGCCTATCGATAATTTACACCTTAGGCTCTGCTTCTAACTTGGGCCCAAATTGTAAAATGGTCTTATCTATTGGCGATTTCGTTCCAATTCACACTCCAAGTAATATTCGGCATGCTAATTACATTGCCGGTTGCGAAATTGCATTATCTCTTATAGTTTCCGAGATATGGACTATCAATAATTTACACCTTAGGCTCTGCTTCTAACTTGGGCCCAAATTGTAAAATGGTCTTATCTATTGGCGATTTCGTTCCAATTCACATTCCAAGTAATATTCGGCATGCTAATTACATTGCCGGTTGCCAGATTGCATTATCTCTTATAGTTTCCGAGATATGGACTATCGATAATTTACACCTTAGGCTCTGCTTCTAACTTGGGCCCAAATTGTAAAATGGTCTTATCTATTGGCGATTTCGTTCCAATTCACATTCCAAGTAATATTCGGCATGCTAATTACATTGCCGGTTGCCAAATTGCATTATCTCTTATAGTTTCCGAGATATGGACTATCGATAATTTACACCTTAGGCTCTGCTTCTAACTTGGGCCCAAATTGTAAAATGGTCTTATCTATTGGCGATTTCGTTCCAAATCAAATTCCAAGTAATATTCGGCATGCTAATTACATTGCCGGTTGCCAAATTGCATTATCTCTTATAGTTTCCGAGATATGGACTATCGATAATTTACACCTTAGGCTCTGCTTCTAACTTGGGCCCAAATTGTAAAATGGTCTTCTCTATTGGCGATTTCGTTCCAATTCACATTCCAAGTAATATTCGGCATGCTAATTACATTGCCGGTTGCCAAATTGCATTACCTCTTATAGTTTCCGAGATATGGACTATCGATAATTTACACCTTAGGCTCTGCTTCTAACTTGGGCCCAAATTGTAAAATGGTCTTATCTATTGGCGATTTCGTTCCAATTCACATTCCAAGTAATATTCGGCATGCTAATTACATTGCCGGTTGCCAAATTGCATTATCTCTTATAGTTTCCGAGATATGGACTATCGATAATTTACACCTTAGGCTCTGCTTCTAACTTGGGCCCAAATTGTAAAATGGTCTTCTCTATTGGCGATTTCGTTCCAATTCACATTCCAAGTAATATTCGGCATGCTAATTACATTGCCGGTTGCCAAATTGCATTATCTCTTATAGTTTCCGAGATATGGACTATCGATAATTTACGCCTTAGGCTCTGCTTCTAACTTGGGCCCAAATTGTAAAATGGTCTTATCTATTGGCGATTTCGTTCCAATTCACACTCCAAGTAATATTCGGCATGCTAATTACATTGCCGGTTGCGAAATTGCATTATCTCTTATAGTTTCCGAGATATGGACTATCAATAATTTACACCTTAGGCTCTGCTTCTAACTTGGGCCCAAATTGTAAAATGGTCTTATCTATTGGCGATTTCGTTCCAATTCACATTCCAAGTAATATTCGGCATGCTAATTACATTGCCGGTTGCCAAATTGCATTATCTCTTATAGTTTCCGAGATATGGACTATCGATAATTTACACCTTAGGCTCTGCTTCTAACTTGGGCCCAAATTGTAAAATGGCCTTATCTATTGGCGATTTCGTCCCAATTCACATTCCAAGTAATATTCGGCATGCTAATTACATTGCCGGTTGCGAAATTGCATTATCTCTTATAGTTTCAGAGATATGGACTATCGATAATTTACACCTTAGGCTCTGCTTCTAACTTGGGCCCAAATTGTAAAATGGTCTTATCTATTGGCGATTCCGTTCCAATTCACATACCAAGTAATATTCGGCATGCTAATTACATTGCCGGTTGCCAAATTGCATTATCTCTTATAGTTTCCGAGATATGGACTATCGATAATTTACACCTTAGGTTCTGCTTCTAACTTGGGCCCAAATTGTAAAATGGCCTTATCTATTGGCGATTTCGTTCCAATTCACATTCCAAGTAATATTCGGCATGCTAATTACATTGCCGGTTGCCAAATTGCATTATCTCTTATAGTTTCCGAGATATGGACTATCGATAATTTACACCTTAGGCTCTGCTTCTAACTTGGGCCCAAATTGTAAAATGGTCTTATCTATTGGCGATTTCGTTCCAATTCACATTCCAAGTAATATTCGGCATGCTAATTACATTGCCGGTTGCCAAATTGAATTATCTCTTATAGTTTCCGAGATATGGACTATCGATAATTTACACCTTAGGCTCTGCTTCTAACTTTGGCCCAAATTGTAAAATGGTCTTACCTATTGGCGATTTCGTTCCAATTCACATTCCAAGTAATATTCGGCATGCTAATTACATTGCCGGTTGCCAAATTGCATTATCTCTTATAGTTTCCGAGATATGGACTATCGATTATTTACACCTTAGGCTCTGCTTCTAACTTGGGCCCAAATTGTAAAATGGTCTTATCTATTGGCGATTTCGTTCCAATTCACATTCCAAGTAATATTCGGCATGCTAATTACATTGCCGGTTGCCAAATTGCATTATCTCTTATAGTTTCCGAGATATGGACTATCGATAATTTACACCTTAGGCTCTGTTTCTAACTTGGGCCCAAATTGTAAAATGGTCTTATCTATTGGCGATTTCGTCCCAATTCACATTCCAAGTGATATTCGGCATGCTAATTACATTGCCGGTTGCGAAATTGCATTATCTCTTATAGTTTCCGAGATATGGACTATCAATAATTTACACCTTAGGCTCTGCTTCTAACTTGGGCCCAAATTGTAAAATGGTCTTATCTATTGGCGATTTCGTTCCAATTCACATTCCAAGTAATATTCGGCATGCTAATTTCATTGCCGGTTGCCAAATTGCATTATCTCTTATAGTTTCCGAGATATGGACTATCGATAATTTACACCTTAGGCTCTGCTTCTAACTTGGGCCCAAATTGTAAAATGGTCTTATCTATTGGCGATTTCGTTCCAATTCACATTCCAAGTAATATTCGGCATGCTAATTACATTGCCGGTTGCCAAATTGCATTATCTCGTATAGTTTCCGAGATATGGACTATCGATAATTTACACCTTAGGCTCTGCTTCTAACTTGGGCCCAAATTGTAAAATGGTTTTATCTGTTGACGATTTCGTTCCAATTCACATTCCAAGTAATATTCGGCATGCTAATTACATTGCCGGTTGCCAAATTGCATTATCTCTTATAGTTTCCGAGATATGGACTATCGATAATTTACACCTTAGGCTCTGCTTCTAACTTGGGCCCAAATTGTAAAATGGTCTTATCTATTGGCGATTTCGTTCCAATTCACATTCCAAGTAATATTCGACATGCTAATTACATTGCCGGTTGCCAAATTGCATTATCTCTTATAGTTTCCGAGATATGGACTATCGATAATTTACACCTTAGTTTCTGCTTCTAACTTGGGCCCAAATTGTAAAATGGTCTTATCTATTGGCGATTTCGTTCCAATTCACATTCCAAGTAATATTCGGCATGCTAATTACGTTGCCGATTGCCAATTTGCATTATCTCTTATAGTTTCCGAGATATGGAGGTTCGTCCATCGATCGATGGACGAACCTATCGATAATTTACACCTTAGGCTCTGCTTCTAACTTGGGCCCAAATTGTAAAATTTTCTTACCTATTGGCGATTTCGTTCCAATTCACATTCCAAGTAATATTCGGCATGCTAATTACATTGCCGGTTGCCAAATTGCATTATCTCTTATAGTTTCCGAGATATGGACTATCGATAATTTACACCTTAGGCTCTACTTCTAACTTGGGCCCAAATTGTAAAATGGTCTTATCTATTGGCGATTTCGTTCCAATTCACATTCCAATTAATATTCGGCATGCTAATTACATTGCCGGTTGCCAAATTGCATTATCTCTTATAGTTTCCGAGATATGGACTATCGATAATTTACACCTTAGGCTCTGCTTCTAACTTGGGCCCAAATTGTAAAATGGTCTTATCTATTGGCGATTTCGTTCCAATTCACATTCCAAGTAATATTCGGCATGCTAATTACATTGCCGGTTGCCAAATTGCATTATCTCTTATAGTTTCCGAGATATGGACTATCGATAATTTACACCTTAGGCTCTGCTTCTAACTTGGGCCCAAATTGTAAAATGGTCTTATCTATTGGCGATTTCGTTCCAATTCACATTCCAAGTAATATTCGGCATGCTAATTACATTGCCGGTTGCCAAATTGAATTATCTCTTATAGTTTCCGAGATATGGACTATCGATAATTTACACCTTAGGCTCTGCTTCTAACTTGGGCCCAAATTGTAAAATGGTCTTACCTATTGGCGATTTCGTTCCAATTCACATTCCAAGTAATATTCGGCATGCTAATTACATTGCCGGTTGCCAAATTGCAATATCTCTTATAGTTTCCGAGATATGGACTATCGATAATTTACACCTTAGGCTCTGCTTCTAACTTGGGCCCAAATTGTAAAATGGTCTTATCTATTGGCGATTTCGTTCCAATTCACATTCCAAGTAATATTCGGCATGCTAATTACATTGCCGGTTGCCAAATTGCATTATCTCTTATAGTTTCCGAGATATGGACTATCGATAATTTACACCTTAGGCTCTGCTTCTAACTTGGGCCCAAATTGTAAAATCGTCTTATCTATTGGCGATTTCGTTCCAATTCACATTCCAAGTAATATTCGGCATGCTAATTACATTGCCGGTTGCCAAATTGCATTATCTCTTATAGTTTCCGAGATATGGACTATCGGTAATTTACACCTTAGGCTCTGCTTCTAACTTGGGCCCAAATTGTAAAATGGTCTTATCTATTGGCGATTTCGTTCCAATTCACATTCCAAGTAATATCCGGCATGCTAATTACATTGCCGGTTGCCAAATTGCATTATCTCTTATAGTTTCCGAGATATGGACTATCGATAATTTACACCTTAGGCTCTGCTTCTAACTTGGGCCCAAATTGTAAAATGGTCTTATCTATTGGCGATTTCGTTCCAATTCACATTCCAAGTAATATTCGGCATGCTAATTACATTGCCGGTTGCCAAATTGCATTATCTCTTATAGTTTCCGAGATATGGACTATCGATAATTTACACCTTAGGCTCTGCTTCTAACTTGGGCCCAAATTGTAAAATGGTCTTATCTATTGGCGATTTCGTTCCAATTCACATTCCAAGTAATATTCGGCATGCTAATTACATTGCCGGTTGCCAAATTGCATTATCTCTTATAGTTTCCGAGATATGGACTATCGATAATTTACACCTTAGGCTCTGCTTCTAACTTGGGCCCAAATTGTAAAATGGTCTTATCTATTGGCGATTTCGTTCCAATTCACATTCCAAGTAATATTCGGCATGCTAATTACATTGCCGGTTGCCAAATTGCATTATCTCTTATAGTTTCCGAGATATGGACTATCGATAATTTACACCTTAGGCTCTGCTTCTAACTTGGGCCCAATTTGTAAAATAGTCTTATCTATTGGCGATTTCGTTCCAATTCACATTCCAAGTAATATTCGGCATGCTAATTACATTGCCGGTTGCCAAATTGCATTATCTCTTATAGTTTCCGAGATATGGACTATCGATAATTTACACCTTAGGCTCTGCTTCTAACTTGGGCCCAAATTGTAAAATGGTCTTATCTATTGGCGATTTCGTTCCAATTCACATTCCAAGTAATATTCGGCATGCTAATTACATTGCCGGTTGCCAAATTGCATTATCTCTTATAGTTTCCGAGATATGGACTATCGATAATTTACACCTTAGGCTCTGCTTCTAACTTGGGCCCAAATTGTAAAATGGTCTTATCTATTGGCGATTTCGTTCCAAATCAAATTCCAAGTAATATTCGGCATGCTAATTACATTGCCGGTTGCCAAATTGCATTATCTCTTATAGTTTCCGAGATATGGACTATCGATAATTTACACCTTAGGCTCTGCTTCTAACTTGGGCCCAAATTGTAAAATGGTCTTCTCTATTGGCGATTTCGTTCCAATTCACATTCCAAGTAATATTCGGCATGCTAATTACATTGCCGGTTGCCAAATTGCATTACCTCTTATAGTTTCCGAGATATGGACTATCGATAATTTACACCTTAGGCTCTGCTTCTAACTTGGGCCCAAATTGTAAAATGGTCTTATCTATTGGCGATTTCGTTCCAATTCACATTCCAAGTAATATTCGGCATGCTAATTACATTGCCGGTTGCCAAATTGCATTATCTCTTATAGTTTCCGAGATATGGACTATCGATAATTTACACCTTAGGCTCTGCTTCTAACTTGGGCCCAAATTGTAAAATGGTCTTCTCTATTGGCGATTTCGTTCCAATTCACATTCCAAGTAATATTCGGCATGCTAATTACATTGCCGGTTGCGAAATTGCATTATCTCTTATAGTTTCCGAGATATGGACTATCGATAATTTACGCCTTAGGCTCTGCTTCTAACTTGGGCCCAAATTGTAAAATGGTCTTATCTATTGGCGATTTCGTTCCAATTCACACTCCAAGTAATATTCGGCATGCTAATTACATTGCCGGTTGCGAAATTGCATTATCTCTTATAGTTTCCGAGATATGGACTATCAATAATTTACACCTTAGGCTCTGCTTCTAACTTGGGCCCAAATTGTAAAATGGTCTTATCTATTGGCGATTTCGTTCCAATTCACATTCCAAGTAATATTCGGCATGCTAATTACATTGCCGGTTGCCAAATTGCATTATCTCTTATAGTTTCCGAGATATGGACTATCGATAATTTACACCTTAGGCTCTGCTTCTAACTTGGGCCCAAATTGTAAAATGGCCTTATCTATTGGCGATTTCGTCCCAATTCACATTCCAAGTAATATTCGGCATGCTAATTACATTGCCGGTTGCGAAATTGCATTATCTCTTATAGTTTCAGAGATATGGACTATCGATAATTTACACCTTAGGCTCTGCTTCTAACTTGGGCCCAAATTGTAAAATGGTCTTATCTATTGGCGATTCCGTTCCAATTCACATACCAAGTAATATTCGGCATGCTAATTACATTGCCGGTTGCCAAATTGCATTATCTCTTATAGTTTCCGAGATATGGACTATCGATAATTTACACCTTAGGTTCTGCTTCTAACTTGGGCCCAAATTGTAAAATGGCCTTATCTATTGGCGATTTCGTTCCAATTCACATTCCAAGTAATATTCGGCATGCTAATTACATTGCCGGTTGCCAAATTGCATTATCTCTTATAGTTTACGAGATATGGACTATCGATAATTTACACCTTAGGCTCTGCTTCTAACTTGGGCCCAAATTGTAAAATGGTCTTATCTATTGGCGATTTCGTTCCAATTCACATTCCAAGTAATATTCGGCATGCTAATTACATTGCCGGTTGCCAAATTGAATTATCTCTTATAGTTTCCGAGATATGGACTATCGATAATTTACACCTTAGGCTCTGCTTCTAACTTGGGCCCAAATTGTAAAATGGTCTTACCTATTGGCGATTTCGTTCCAATTCACATTCCAAGTAATATTCGGCATGCTAATTACATTGCCGGTTGCCAAATTGCATTATCTCTTATAGTTTCCGAGATATGGACTATCGATTATTTACACCTTAGGCTCTGCTTCTAACTTGGGCCCAAATTGTAAAATGGTCTTATCTATTGGCGATTTCGTTCCAATTCACATTCCAAGTAATATTCGGCATGCTAATTACATTGCCGGTTGCCAAATTGCATTATCTCTTATAGTTTCCGAGATATGGACTATCGATAATTTACACCTTAGGCTCTGTTTCTAACTTGGGCCCAAATTGTAAAATGGTCTTATCTATTGGCGATTTCGTCCCAATTCACATTCCAAGTGATATTCGGCATGCTAATTACATTGCCGGTTGCGAAATTGCATTATCTCTTATAGTTTCCGAGATATGGACTATCAATAATTTACACCTTAGGCTCTGCTTCTAACTTGGGCCCAAATTGTAAAATGGTCTTATCTATTGGCGATTTCGTTCCAATTCACATTCCAAGTAATATTCGGCATGCTAATTTCATTGCCGGTTGCCAAATTGCATTATCTCTTATAGTTTCCGAGATATGGACTATCGATAATTTACACCTTAGGCTCTGCTTCTAACTTGGGCCCAAATTGTAAAATGGTCTTATCTATTGGCGATTTCGTTCCAATTCACATTCCAAGTAATATTCGGCATGCTAATTACATTGCCGGTTGCCAAATTGCATTATCTCGTATAGTTTCCGAGATATGGACTATCGATAATTTACACCTTAGGCTCTGCTTCTAACTTGGGCCCAAATTGTAAAATGGTTTTATCTGTTGACGATTTCGTTCCAATTCACATTCCAAGTAATATTCGGCATGCTAATTACATTGCCGGTTGCCAAATTGCATTATCTCTTATAGTTTCCGAGATATGGACTATCGATAATTTACACCTTAGGCTCTGCTTCTAACTTGGGCCCAAATTGTAAAATGGTCTTATCTATTGGCGATTTCGTTCCAATTCACATTCCAAGTAATATTCGGCATGCTAATTACATTGCCGATTGCCAAATTGCATTATCTCTTATAGTTTCCGAGATATGGACTATCGATAATTTACGCCTTAGGCTCTGCTTCTAACTTGGGCCCAAATTGTAAAATGGTCTTATCTATTGGCGATTTCGTTCCAATTCACACTCCAAGTAATATTCGGCATGCTAATTACATTGCCGGTTGCGAAATTGCATTATCTCTTATAGTTTCCGAGATATGGACTATCGATAATTTACACCTTAGGCTCTGCTTCTAACTTGGGCCCAAATTGTAAAATGGTCTTACCTATTGGCGATTTCGTTCCAATTCACATTCCAAGTAATATTCGGCATGCTAATTACATTGCCGGTTGCCAAATTGCATTATCTCTTATAGTTTCCGAGATATGGACTATCGATTATTTACACCTTAGGCTCTGCTTCTAACTTGGGCCCATATTGTAAAATGGTCTTATCTATTGGCGATTTCGTTCCAATTCACATTCCAAGTAATATTCGGCATGCTAATTACATTGCCGGTTGCCAAATTGCATTATCTCTTATAGTTTCCGAGATATGGACTATCGATAATTTACACCTTAGGCTCTGTTTCTAACTTGGGCCCAAATTGTAAAATGGTCTTATCTATTGGCGATTTTGTCCCAATTCATATTCCAAGTGATATTCGGCATGCTAATTACATTGCCGGTTGCGAAATTGCATTATCTCTTATAGTTTCCGAGATATGGACTATCAATAATTTACACCTTAGGCTCTGCTTCTAACTTGGGCCCAAATTGTAAAATGGTCTTATCTATTGGCGATTTCGTTCCAATTCACATTCCAAGTAATATTCGGCATGCTAATTACATTGCCGGTTGCCAAATTGCATTATCTCTTATAGTTTCCGAGATATGGACTATCGATAATTTACACCTTAGGCTCTGCTTCTAACTTGGGCCCAAATTGTAAAATGGTCTTATCTATTGGCGATTCCGTTCCAATTCACATACCAAGTAATATTCGGCATGCTAATTACATTGCCGGTTGCCAAATTGCATTATCTCTTATAGTTTCCGAGATATGGACTATCGATAATTTACACCTTAGGTTCTGCTTCTAACTTGGGCCCAAATTGTAAAATGGTCTTATCTATTGGCGATTTCGTTCCAATTCACATTCCAAGTAATATTCGGCATGCTAATTACATTGCCGGTTGCCAAATTGCATTATCTCTTATAGTTTCCGAGATATGGACTATCGATAATTTACACCTTAGGCTCTGCTTCTAACTTGGGCCCAAATTGTAAAATGGCCTTATCTATTGGCGATTTCGTTCCAATTCACATTCCAGGTAATATTCGGCATGCTAATTACATTGCCGGTTGCCAAATTGAATTATCTCTTATAGTTTCCGAGATATGGACTATCGATAATTTACACCTTAGGCTCTGCTTCTAACTTGGGCCCAAATTGTAAAATGGTCTTACCTATTGGCGATTTCGTTCCAATTCACATTCCAAGTAATATTCGGCATGCTAATTACATTGCCGGTTGCCAAATTGCATTATCTCTTATAGTTTCCGAGATATGGACTATCGATTATTTACACCTTAGGCTCTGCTTCTAACTTGGGCCCAAATTGTAAAATGGTCTTATCTATTGGCGATTTCGTTCCAATTCACATTCCAAGTAATATTCGGCATGCTAATTACATTGCCGGTTGCCAAATTGCATTATCTCTTATAGTTTCCGAGATATGGACTATCGATAATTTACACCTTAGGCTCTGTTTCTAACTTGGGCCCAAATTGTAAAATGGTCTTATCTATTGGAGATTTCGTCCCAATTCACATTCCAAGTGATATTCGGCATGCTAATTATATTGCCGGTTGCGAAATTGCATTATCTCTTATAGTTTCCGAGATATGGACTATCAATAATTTACACCTTAGGCTCTGCTTCTAACTTGGGCCCAAATTGTAAAATGGTCTTATCTATTGGCGATTTCGTTCCAATTCACATTCCAAGTAATATTCGGCATGCTAATTTCATTGCCGGTTGCCAAATTGCATTATCTCTTATAGTTTCCGAGATATGGACTATCGATAATTTACACCTTAGGCTCTGCTTCTAACTTGGGCCCAAATTGTAAAATGGTCTTATCTATTGGCGATTTCGTTCCAATTCACATTCCAAGTAATATTCGGCATGCTAATTACATTGCCGGTTGCCAAATTGCATTATCTCGTATAGTTTCCGAGATATGGACTATCGATAATTTACACCTTAGGCTCTGCTTCTAACTTGGGCCCAAATTGTAAAATGGTCTTATCTGTTGACGATTTCGTTCCAATTCACATTCCAAGTAATATTCGGCATGCTAATTACATTGCCGGTTGCCAAATTGCATTATCTCTTATAGTTTCCGAGATATGGACTATCGATAATTTACACCTTAGGCTCTGCTTCTAACTTGGGCCCAAATTGTAAAATGGTCTTATCTATTGGCGATTTCGTTCCAATTCACATTCCAAGTAATATTCGGCATGCTAATTACATTGCCGGTTGCCAAATTGCATTATCTCTTATAGTTTCCGAGATATGGACTATCGATAATTTACGCCTTAGGCTCTGCTTCTAACTTGGGCCCAAATTGTAAAATGGTCTTATCTATTGGCGATTTCGTTCCAATTCACACTCCAAGTAATATTCGGCATGCTAATTACATTGCCGGTTGCGAAATTGCATTATCTCTTATAGTTTCCGAGATATGGACTATCAATAATTTACACCTTAGGCTCTGCTTCTAACTTGGGCCCAAATTGTAAAATGGTCTTATCTATTGGCGATTTCGTTCCAATTCACATTCCAAGTAATATTCGGCATGCTAATTACATTGCCGGTTGCCAAATTGCATTATCTCTTATAGTTTCCGAGATATGGACTATCGATAATTTACACCTTAGGCTCTGCTTCTAACTTGGGCCCAAATTGTAAAATGGCCTTATCTATTGGCGATTTCGTCCCAATTCTCATTTCAAGTAATATTCGGCATGCTAATTACATTGCCGGTTGCGAAATTGCATTATCTCTTATAGTTTCAGAGATATGGACTATCGATAATTTACACCTTAGGCTCTGCTTCTAACTTGGGCCCAAATTGTAAAATGGTCTTACCTATTGGCGATTTCGTTCCAATTCACATTCCAAGTAATATTCGGCATGCTAATTACATTGCCGGTTGCCAAATTGGATTATCTCTTATAGTTTCCGAGATATGGACTATCGATAATTTACACCTTAGGCTCTGCTTCTAACTTGGGCCCAAATTGTAAAATGGTCTTATCAATTGGCGATTTCGTTCCAATTCACATTCCAAGTAATATCCGGCATGCTAATTACATTGCCGGTTGCCAAATTGAATTATCTCTTATAGTTTCCGAGATATGGACTATCGATAATTTACACCTTAGGCTGTGCTTCTAACTTGGGCCCAAATTGTAAAATGGTCTTATCTATTGGCGATTTCGTTCCAATTCACATTCCAAGTAATATTCGGCATGCTAATTACATTGCCGGTTGCCAAATTGCATTATCTCTTATAGTTTCCGAGATATGGACTATCGATAATTTACACCTTAGACTCTGCTTCTAACTTGGGCCCAAATTGTAAAATGGTCTTATCTATTGGCGATTTCGTCCCAATTCACATTCCAAGTGATATTCGGCATGCTAATTACATTGCCGGTTGCCGAATTGCATTATCTCTTATAGTTTCCGAGATATGGACTATCGATAATTTACACCTTAGGCTCTGCTTCTAACTTGGGCCCAAATTGTAAAATGGTCTTATCTATTGGCGATTTCGTCCCAATTCACATTCCAAGTGATATTCGGCATGCTAATTACATTGCCGGTTGCGAAATTGCATTATCTCTTATAGTTTCCGAGATATGGACTATCAATAATTTACACCTTAGGCTCTGCTTCTAACTTGGGCCCAAATTGTAAAATGGTCTTATCTATTGGCGATTTCGTTCCAATTCACATTCCAAGTAATATTCGGCATGCTAATTACATTGCCGGTTGCCAAATTGCATTATCTCTTATAGTTTCCGAGATATGGACTATCGATAATTTACACCTTAGGCTCTGTTTCTAACTTGGGCCCAAATTGTAAAATGGTCTTATCTATTGGCGATTTCGTTCCAATTCACATTCCAAGTAATATTCGGCATGCTAATTACTTTGCCGGTTGCCAAATTGCATTATCTCTTATAGTTTCCGAGATATGGACTATCGATAATTTACACCTTAGGCTCTGCTTCTAACTTGGGCCCAAATTGTAAAATGGTCTTATCTATTGGCGATTTCGTTCCAATTCACATTCCAAGTAATATTCGGCATGCTAATTACATTGCCGGTTGCCAAATTGCATTATCTCTTATAGTTTCCGAGATATGGACTATCGATAATTTACACCTTAGGCTCTGCTTCTAACTTGGGCCCAAATTGTAAAATGGTCTTATCTATTGGCGATTTCGTTCCAATTCACATTCCAAGTAATATTCGGCATGCTAATTACATTGCCGGTTGCCAAATTGCATTATCTCTTATAGTTTCCGAGATATGGACTATCGATAATTTACACCTTAGGCTCTGCTTCTAACTTGGGCCCAAATTGTAAAATGGTCTTATCTATTGGCGATTTCGTTCCAATTCACACTCCAAGTAATATTCGGCATGCTAATTACATTGCCGGTTGCGAAATTGCATTATCTCTTATAGTTTCCGAGATATGGACTATCAATAATTTACACCTTAGGTTCTGCTTCTAACTTGGGCCCAAATTGTAAAATGGTCTTATCTATTGGCGATTTCGTTACAATTCACATTCCAAGTAATATTCGGCATGCTAATTACATTGCCGGTTGCCAAATTGCATTATCTCTTATAGTTTCTGAGATATGGACTATCGATAATTTACACCTTAGGCTCTGCTTCTAACTTGGGCCCAAATTGTAAAATGGTCTTATCTATTGGCGATTTCGTTCCAATTCACATTCCAAGTAATATTCGGCATGCTAATTACATTGCCGGTTGCCAAATTGCATTATCTCTTATAGTTTCCGAGATATGGACTATCGATAATTTACACCTTAGGCTCTGCTTCTAACTTGGGCCCAAATTGTAGAATGGTCCTATCTATTGGCGATTTCGTTCCAATTCACATTCCAAGTAATATTCGGCATGCTAATTACATTGCCGGTTGCCAAATTGCATTATCTCTTATAGTTTCCGAGATATGGACTATCGATAATTTACACCTTAGGCTCTGCTTCTAACTTGGGCCCAAATTGTAAAATGGTCTTATCTATTGGCGATTTCGTTCCAATTCACATTCCAAGTAATATTCGGCATGCTAATTACATTGCCGGTTGCCAAATTGCATTATCTCTTATAGTTTCCGAGATATGGACTATCGATAATTTACACCTTAGGCTCTGCTTCTAACTTGGGCCCAAATTGTAAAATGGTCTTCTCTATTGGCGATTTCGTTCCAATTCACATTCCAAGTAATATTCGGCATGCTAATTACATTGCCGGTTGCCAAATTGCATTATCTCTTATAGTTTCCGAGATATGGACTATCAATAATTTACACCTTAGGCTCTGCTTCTAACTTGGGCCCAAATTGTAAAATGGCCTTATCTATTGGCGATTTCGTTCCAATTCACATTCCAAGTAATATTAGGCATGCTAATTACATTGCCGGTTGCCAAATTGCATTATCTCTTATAGTTTCCGAGATATGGACTATCGATAATTTACACCTTAGGCTCTGCTTCTAACTTGGGCCCAAATTGTAAAATGGTCTTATCTATTGGCGATTTCGTTCCAATTCACATTCCAAGTAATATTCGGCATGCTAATTACATTGCCGGTTGCCAAATTGAATTATCTCTTATAGTTTCCGAGATATGGACTATCGATAATTTACACCTTAGGCTCTGCTTCTAACTTGGGCCCAAATTGTAAAATGGTCTTACCTATTGGCGATTTCGTTCCAATTCACATTCCAAGTAATATTCGGCATGCTAATTACATTGCCGGTGGCCAAATTGCATTATCTCTTATAGTTTCCGAGATATGGACTATCGATAATTTACACCTTAGGCTCTGCTTCTAACTTGGGCCCAAATTGTAAAATGGTCTTATCTATTGGCGATTTCGTTCCAATTCACATTCCAATTAATATTCGGCATGCTAATTACATTGCCGGTTTGCAAATTGCATTATCTCTTATAGTTTCCGAGATATGGACTATCGATAATTTACACCTTAGGCTCTGCTTCTAACTTGGGCCCAAATTGTAAAATGGTCTTATCTATTGGCGATTTCGTTCCAATTCACATTCCAAGTAATATTGGGCATGCTAATTACATTGCCGGTTGCCAAATTGCATTATCTCTTATAGTTTCCGAGATATGGACTTTCGATAATTTACACCTTAGGCTCTGCTTCTAATTTGGGCCCAAATTGTAAAATGGTCTTACCTAATGGCGATTTCGTTCCAATTCACATTCCAAGTAATATTCGGCATGCTAATTACATTGCCGGTTGCCAAATTGCATTATCTCTTATAGTTTCCGAGATATGGACTATCGATAATTTACACCTTAGGCTCTGCTTCTAACTTGGGCCCAAATTGTAAAATGGTCTTATCTATTGGCGATTTCGTTCCAATTCACATTCCAAGTAATATTCGGCATGCTAATTACATTGCCGGTTGCCAAATTGCATTATCTCTTATAGTTTCCGAGATATGGACTATCGATAATTTACACCTTAGGCTCTGCTTCTAACTTGGGCCCAAATTGTAAAATGGTCTTATCTATTGGCGATTTCGTCCCAATTCACATTCCAAGTGATATTCGGCATGCTAATTACATTGCCGGTTGCGAAATTGCATTATCTCTTATAGTTTCCGAGATATGGACTATCAATAATTTACACCTTAGGCTCTGCTTCTAACTTGGGCCCAAATTGTAAAATGGTCTTATCTATTGGCGATTTCGTTCCAATTCACATTCCATGTAATATTCGGCATGCTAATTACATTGCCGTTTGCCAAATTGCATTATCTCTTATAGTTTCCGAGATATGGACTATCGATAATTTACACCTTAGGCTCTGCTTCTAACTTGGGCCCAAATTGTAAAATGGTCTTATCTATTGGCGATTTCGTTCCAATTCACATTCCAAGTAATATTCGGCATGCTAATTACATTGCCGGTTGCCAAATTGCATTATCTCTTATAGTTTCCGAGATATGGACTATCGATAATTTACACCTTAGGCTCTGCTTCTAACTTGGGCCCAAATTGTAAAATGGTCTTATCTATTGGCGATTTCGTTCCAATTCACACTCCAAGTAATATTCGGCATGCTAATTACATTGCCGGTTGCCAAATTGCATTATCTCTTATAGTTTCCGAGATATGGACTATCAATAATTTACACCTTAGGCTCTGCTTCTAACTTGGGCCCAAATTGTAAAATGGTCTTATCTATTGGCGATTTCGTTCCAATTCACATTCCAAGTAATATTCGGCATGCTAATTACATTGCCGGTTGCCAAATTGCATTATCTCTTATAGTTTCCGAGATATGGACTATCGATAATTTACACCTTAGGCTCTGCTTCTAACTTGGGCCCAAATTGTAAAATGGCCTTATCTATTGGCGATTTCGTCCTAATTCACATTCCAAGTAATATTCGGCATGCTAATTACATTGCCGGTTGCGAAATTGCATTATCTCTTATAGTTTCAGAGATATGGACTATCGATAATTTACACCTTAGGCTCTGCTTCTAACTTGGGCCCAAATTGTAAAATGGTCTTATCTATTGGCAATTTCGTTCCAATTCACATTCCAAGTAATATTCGGCATGCTAATTACATTGCCGGTTGCCAAATTGCATTATCTCTTATAGTTTCCGAGATATGGACTATCGATAATTTACACCTTAGGCTCTGCTTCTAACTTGGGCCCAAATTGTAAAATGGTCTTATCTATTGGCGATTTCGTTCCAATTCACATTCCAAGTAATATTCGGCATGCTAATTACATTGCCGGTTGCCAAATTGCATTATCTCTTATAGTTTCCGAGATATGGACTATCGATAATTTACACCATAGGCTCTGCTTATAACTTGGGCCCAAATTGTAAAATGGTCTTATCTATTGGCGATTTCGTTCCAATTCACATTCCAAGTAATATTCGGCATGCTAATTACATTGCCGGTTGCCAAATTGCATTATCTCTTATAGTTTCCGAGATATGGACTATCGATAATTTACACCTTAGGCTCTGCTTCTAACTTGGGCCCAAATTGTAAAATGGTCTTATCTATTGGCGATTTCGTTCCAATTCACATTCCAAGTAATATTCGGCATGCTAATTACATTGCCGGTTGCGAAATTGAATTATCTCTTATAGTTTCCGAGATATGGACTATCGATAATATACACCTTAGGCTCTGCTTCTAACTTGGGCCCAAATTGTAAAATGGTCTTACCTATTGGCGATTTCGTTCCAATTCACATTCCAAGTAATATTCGGCATGCTAATTACATTGCCGGTTGCCAAATTGCATTATCTCTTATAGTTTCCGAGATATGGACTATCGATAATTTACACCTTAGGCTCTGCTTCTAACTTGGGCCCAAATTGTAAAATGGTCTTATCTATTGGCGATTTCGTTCCAATTCACATTCCAAGTAATATTCGGCATGCTAATTACATTGCCGGTTGCCAAATTGCATTATCTCTTATAGTTTCCGAGATATGGACTATCGATAATTTACACCTTAGGCTCTGCTTCTAACTTGGGCCCAAATTGTAAAATGGTCTTATCTATTGGCGATTTCGTCCCAATTCACATTCCAAGTGATATTCGGCATGCTAATTACATTGCCGGTTGCGAAATTGCATTATCTCTTATAGTTTCCGAGATATGGACTATCGATAATTTACATCTTAGGCTCTGCTTCTAACTTGGGCCCAAATTGTAAAATGGTCTTATCTATTGGCGATTTCGTTCCAATTCACATTCCAAGTAATATTCGGCATGCTAATTACATTGCCGGTTGCCAAATTGCATTATCTCTTATAGTTTCCGAGATATGGACTATCGATAATTTACACCTTAGGCTCTGCTTCTAACTTGGGCCCAAATTGTAAAATGGTCTTATCTATTGGCGATTTAGTTGCAATTCACATTCCAAGTAATATTCGGCATGCTAATTACATTGCCGGTTGCCAAATTGCATTATCTCTTATAGTTTCCGAGATATGGACTATCGATAATTTACACCTTAGGCTCTGCTTCTAACTTGGGCCCAAATTGTAAAATGGTCTTATCTATTGGCGATTTCGTTCCAATTCACATTCCAAGTAATATTCGGAATGCTAATTACATTGCCGGTTGCCAAATTGCATTATCTCTTATAGTTTCCGAGATATGGACTATCGATAATTTACACCTTAGGCTCTGCTTCTAACTTGGGCCCAAATTGTAAAATGGTCTTATCTATTGGCGATTTCGTTCCAATTCACATTCCAAGTAATATTCGGCATGCTAATTACATTGCCGGTTGCCAAATTGCATTATCTCTTATAGTTTCCGAGATATGGACTATCGATAATTTACACCTTAGGCTCTGCTTCTAACTTGGGCCCAAATTGTAAAATGGTCTTATCTATTGGCGATTTCGTCCCAATTCACATTCCAAGTGATATTCGGCATGCTAATTACATTGCCGGTTGCGAAATTGCATTATCTCTTATAGTTTCCGAGATATGGACTATCGATAATTTACATCTTAGGCTCTGCTTCTAACTTGGGCCCAAATTGTAAAATGGTCTTATCTATTGGCGATTTCGTTCCAATTCACATTCCAAGTAATATTCGGCATGCTAATTACATTGCCGGTTGCCAAATTGCATTATCTCTTATAGTTTCCGAGATATGGACTATCGATAATTTACACCTTAGGCTCTGCTTCTAACTTGGGCCCAAATTGTAAAATGGTCTTATCTATTGGCGATTTAGTTGCAATTCACATTCCAAGTAATATTCGGCATGCTAATTACATTGCCGGTTGCCAAATTGCATTATCTCTTATAGTTTCCGAGATATGGACTATCGATAATTTACACCTTAGGCTCTGCTTCTAACTTGGGCCCAAATTGTAAAATGGTCTTATCTATTGGCGATTTCGTTCCAATTCACATTCCAAGTAATATTCGGAATGCTAATTACATTGCCGGTTGCCAAATTGCATTATCTCTTATAGTTTCCGAGATATGGACTATCGATAATTTACACCTTAGGCTCTGCTTCTAACTTGGGCCCAAATTGTAAAATGGTCTTATCTATTGGCGATTTCGTTCAAATTCACATTCCAAGTAATATTCGGCATGCTAATTACATTGCCGGTTGCCAAATTGCATTATCTCTTATAGTTTCCGAGATATGGGCTATCGATAATTTATACCTTAGGCTCTGTTTCTAACTTGGGCCCAAATTGTAAAATGGTCTTATCTATTGGCGATTTCGTTCCAATTCACATTCCAAGTAATATTCGGCATGCTAATTAGATTGCCGGTTGCCAAATTGCATTATCTCTTATAGTTTCCGAGATATGGACTATCGATAATTTACACCTTAGGCTCTGCTTCTAACTTGGGCCCAAATTGTAAAATGGTCTTATCTATTGGCGATTTCGTTCCAATTCACATTCCAAGTAATATTCGGCATGCTAATTACATTGCCGGTTGCCAAATTGCATTATCTCTTATAGTTTCCGAGATATGGACTATCGATAATTTACACCTTAGGCCCTGCTTCTAACTTGGGCCCAAATTGTAAAATGGTCTTATCTATTGGCGATTTCGTTCCAATTCACATTCCAAGTAATATTCGGCATGCTAATTACATTGCCGGTTGCCAAATTGCATTATCTCTTATAGTTTCCGAGATATGGACTATCGATAATTTACACCTTAGGCTCTGCTTCTAACTTGGGCCCAAATTGTAAAATGGTCTTATCTATTGGCGATTTCGTTCCAATTCACACTACAAGTAATATTCGGCATGCTAATTACATTGCCGGTTGCGAAATTGCATTATCTCTTATAGTTTCCGAGATATGGACTATCGATAATTTACACCTTAGGCTCTGCTTCTAACTTGGGCCCAAATTGTAAAATGGTCTTATCTATTGGCGATTTCGTTCCAATTCACATTCCAAGTAATATTCGGCATGCTAATTACATTGCCGGTTGCCAAATTGCATTATCTCTTATAGTTTCCGAGATATGGACTATCGATAATTTACACCTTAGGCTCTGCTTCTAACTTGGGCCCAAATTGTAAAATGGTCTTATCTATTGGCGATTTCGTTCCAATTCACATTCCAAGTAATATTCGGCATGCTAATTATATTGCCGGTTGCCAAATTGCATTATCTCTTATAGTTTCCGAGATATGGACTATCGATAATTTACACCTTAGGCTCTGCTTCTAACTTGGGCCCAAATTGTAAAATGGTCTTCTCTATTGGCGATTTCGTTCCAATTCACATTCCAAGTAATATTCGGCATGCTAATTACATTGCCGGTTGCCAAATTGCATTATCTCTTATAGTTTCCGAGATATGGACTATCGATAATTTACACCTTAGGCTCTGCTTCTAACTTGGGCCCAAATTGTAAAATGGTCTTATCTATTGGCGATTTCGTTCCAATTCACATTCCAAGTAATATTCGGCATGCTAATTATATTGCCGGTTGCCAAATTGCATTATCTCTTATAGTTTCCGAGATATGGACTATCGATAATTTACACCTTAGGCTCTGCTTCTAACTTGGGCCCAAATTGTAAAATGGTCTTCTCTATTGGCGATTTCGTTCCAATTCACATTCCAAGTAATATTCGGCATGCTAATTACATTGCCGGTTGCCAAATTGCATTATCTCTTATAGTTTCCGAGATATGGACTATCGATAATTTACACCTTAGGCTCTGCTTCTAACTTGGGCCCAAATTGTAAAATGGTCTTATCTATTGGCGATTTCGTTCCAATTCACATTCCAAGTAATATTCGGCATGCTAATTACATTGCCGGTTGCCAAATTGCATTATCTCTTATAGTTTCCGAGATATGGACTATCAATAATTTACACCTTAGGCTCTGCTTCTAACTTGGGCCCAAATTGTAAAATGGTCTTATCTATTGGCGATTTCGTTCCAATTCACTTTCCAAGTAATATTCGGCATGCTAATTACATTGCCGGTTGCCAAATTGAATTATCTCTTATAGTTTCCGAGATATGGACTATCGATAATTTACACCTTAGGCTCTGCTTCTAACTTGGGCCCAAATTGTAAAATGGTCTTATCTATTGGCGATTTCGTTCCAATTCACATTCCAAGTAATATTCGGCATGCTAATTACATTGCCGGTTGCCAAATTGCATTATCTCTTATAGTTTCCGAGATATGGACTATCGATAATTTACACCTTAGGCTCTGCTTCTAACTTGGGCCCAAATTGTAAAATGGTCTTACCTATTGGCGATTTCGTTCCAATTCACATTCCAAGTAATATTCGGCATGCTAATTACATTGCCGGTTGCCAAATTGCATTATCTCTTATAGTTTCCGAGATATGGACTATCGATAATTTACACCTTAGGCTCTGCTTCTAACTTGGGCCCAAATTGTAAAATGGTCTTATCTATTGGCGATTTCGTTCCAATTCACATTCCAAGTAATATTCGGCATGCTAATTACATTGCCGGTTGTCAAATTGCATTATCTCTTATAGTTCACGAGATATGGACTATCGATAATTTACACCTTAGGCTCTGCTTCTAACTTGGGCCCAAATTGTAAAATGGTCTTATCTATTGGCGATTTCGTTCCAATTCACAGTCCAAGTAATATTCGGCATGCTAATTACATTGCCGGTTGCCAAATTGCATTATCTCTTATAGTTTCCGAGATATGGACTATCGATAATTTACACCTTAGGCTCTGCTTCTAACTTGGGCCCAAATTGTAAAATGGTCTTATCTATTGGCGATTTCGTTCCAATTCACATTCCAAGTAATATTCGGCATGCTAATTACATTGATGGTTGCCAAATTGCATTATCTCTTATAGTTTCCGAGATATGGACTATCGATAATTTACACCTTAGGCTCTGCTTCTAACTTGGGCCCAAATTGTAAAATGGTCTTATCTATTGGCGATTTCGTTCCAATTCACATTCCAAGTAATATTCGGCATGCTAATTACATTGCCGGTTGCGAAATTGCATTATCTCTTATAGTTTCCGAGATATGGACTATCAATAATTTACACCTTAGGCTCTGCTTCTAACTTGGGCCCAAATTGTAAAATGGTCTTATCTATTGGCGATTTCGTTCCAATTCACATTCCAAGTAATATTCGGCATGCTAATTACATTGCCGGTTGCGAAATTGCATTATCTCTTATAGTTTCCGAGATATGGACTATCAATAATTTACACCTTAGGCTCTGCTTCTAACTTGGGCCCAAATTGTAAAATCGTCTTATCTATTGGCGATTTCGTTCCAATTCACATTCCAAGTAATATTCGGCATGCTAATTACATTGCCGGTTGCCAAATTGCATTATCTCTTATAGTTTCCGAGATATGGACTATCGATAATTTACACCTTAGGCTCTGCTTCTAACTTGGGCCCAAATTGTAAAATGGTCTTATCTATTGGCGATTTCGTTCCAATTCACATTCCAAGTAATATCCGGCATGCTAATTACATTGCCGGTTGCCAAATTGAATTATCTCTTATAGTTTCCGAGATATGGACTATCGATAACTTACACCTTAGGCTCTGCTTCTAACTTGGGCCCAAATTGTAAAATGGTCTTATCTATTGGCGATTTCGTTCCAATTCACATTCCAAGTAATATTCGGCATGCTAATTACATTGCCGGTTGCCAAATTGCATTATCTCTTATAGTTTCCGAGATATGGACTATCGATAATTTACATCTTAGGCTCTGCTTCTAACTTGGGCCCAAATTGTAAAATTGTCTTATTTATTGGCGATTTCGTTCCAATTCACATTCCAAGTAATATTCGGCATGCTAATTACATTGCCGGTTGCCAAATTGCATTATCTCTTATAGTTTCCGAGATATGGACTATCGATAATTTACACCTTAGGCTCTGCTTCTAACTTGGGCCCAATTTGTAAAATGGTCTTATCTATTGGCGATTTCGTCCCAATTCACATTCCAAGTGATATTCGGCATGCTAATTACATTGCCGGTTGCGAAATTGCATTATCTCTTATAGTTTCCGAGATATGGACTATCAATAATTTACACCTTAGGCTCTGCTTCTAACTTGGGCCCAAATTGTGAAATGGTCTTATCTATTGGCGATTTCGTTCCAATTCACATTCCAAGTAATATTCGGCATGCTAATTACATTGCCGGTTGCCAAATTGCATTATCTCTTATAGTTTCCGAGATATGGACTATCGATAATTTACACCTTAGGCTCTGCTTCTAACTTGGGCCCAAATTGTAAAATGGTCTTATCTATTGGCGATTTCGTTCCAATTCACATTCCAAGTAATATTCGGCATGCTAATTACATTACCGGTTGCCAAATTGCATTATCTCTTATAATTTCCGAGATATGGACTATCGATAATTTACACCTTAAGCTCTGCTTCTAACTTGGGCCCAAATTGTAAAATGGTCTTTTCTATTGGCGATTTCGTTCCAATTCACATTCCAAGTAATATTCGGCATGCTAATTACATTGCCGGTTGCCAAATTGCATTATCTCTTAGAGTTTCCGAGATATGGACTATCGATAATTTACACCTTAGGCTCTGCTTCTAATTTGGGCCCAAATTGTAAAATGGTCTTATCTATTGGCGATTTCGTTCCAATTCACATTCCAAGTAATATTCGGCATGCTAATTACATTGCCGGTTGCCAAATTGCATTATCTCTTATAGTTTCCGAGATATGGACTATCGATAATTTACACCTTAGGCTCTGCTTCTAACTTGGGCCCAAATTGTAAAATGGTCTTATCTATTGGCGATTTCGTTCCAATTCACACTCCAAGTAATATTCGGCATGCTAATTATATTGCCGGTTGCGAAATTGCATTATCTCTTATAGTTTCCGAGATATGGACTATCAATAATTTACACCTTAGGCTCTGCTTCTAACTTGGGCCCAAATTGTAAAATGGTCTTATCTATTGGCGATTTCGTTCCAATTCACATTCCAAGTAATATTCGGCATGCTAATTACATTGCCGGTTGCCAAATTGCATTATCACTTATAGTTTCCGAGATATGGACTATCGATAATTTACACCTTAGGCTCTGCTTCTAACTTGGGCCCAAACTGTAAAATGGTCTTATCTATTGGCGATTTCGTTCCAATTCACATTCCAAGTAATATTCGGCATGCTAATTACATTGCCGGTTGCCAAATTGCATTATCTCTTATAGTTTCCGAGATATGGACTATCGATAATTTACACCTTAGGCTCTGCTTCTAACTTGGGCCCAAATTGTAAAATGGTCTTATCTATTGGCGATTTCGTTCCAATTCACATTCCAAGTTATATTCGGCATGCTAATTACATTGCCGGTTGCCAAATTGCATTATCTCTTATAGTTTCCGAGATATGGACTATCGATAATTTACACCTTAGGCTCTGCTTCTAACTTGGGCCCAAATTGTAAAATGGTCTTCTCTATTGGCGATTTCGTTCCAATTCACATTCCAAGTAATATTCGGCATGCTAATTACATTGCCGGTTGCCAAATTGCATTATCTCTTATAGTTTCCGAGATATGGACTATCGATAATTTACACCTTAGGCTCTGCTTCTAACTTGGGCCCAAATTGTAAAATGGTCTTATCTATTGGCGATTTCGTTCCAATTCACATTCCAAGTAATATTCGGCATGCTAATTACATTGCCGGTTGCCAAATTGCATTATCTCTTATAGTTTCCGAGATATGGACTATCAATAATTTACACCTTAGGCTCTGCTTCTAACTTGGGCCCAAATTGTAAAATGGTCTTATCTATTGGCGATTTCGTTCCAATTCACTTTCCAAGTAATATTCGGCATGCTAATTACATTGCCGGTTGCCAAATTGAATTATCTCTTATAGTTTCCGAGATATGGACTATCGATAATTTACAGCTTAGGCTCTGCTTCTAACTTGGGCCCAAATTGTAAAATGGTCTTACCTATTGGCGATTTCGTTCCAATTCACATTCCAAGTAATATTCGGCATGCTAATTACATTGCCGGTTGCCAAATTGCATTATCTCTTATAGTTTCCGAGATATGGACTATCGATAATTTACACCTTAGGCTCTGCTTCTAACTTGGGCCCAAATTGTAAAATGGTCTTACCTATTGGCGATTTCGTTCCAATTCACATTCCAAGTAATATTCGGCATGCTAATTACATTGCCGGTTGCCAAATTGCATTATCTCTTATAGTTTCCGAGATATGGACTATCGATAATTTACACCTTAGGCTCTGCTTCTAACTTGGGCCCAAACTGTAAAATGGTCTTATCTATTGGCGATTTCGTTCCAATTCACATTCCAAGTAATATTCGGCATGCTAATTACATTGCCGGTTGCCAAATTGCATTATCTCTTATAGTTTCCGAGATATGGACTATCGATAATTTACACCTTAGGCTCTGCTTCTAACTTGGGCCCAAATTGTAAAATGGTCTTATCTATTGGCGATTTCGTTCCAATTCACATTCCAAGTAATATTCGGCATGCTAATTACATTGCCGGTTGCCAAATTGCATTATCTCTTATAGTTTCCGAGATATGGACTATCGATAATTTACACCTTAGGCTCTGCTTCTAACTTGGGCCCAAATTGTAAAATGGTCTTCTCTATTGGCGATTTCGTTCCAATTCACATTCCAAGTAATATTCGGCATGCTAATTACATTGCCGGTTGCCAAATTGCATTATCTCTTATAGTTTCCGAGATATGGACTATCGATAATTTACACCTTAGGCTCTGCTTCTAACTTGGGCCCAAATTGTAAAATGGTCTTATCTATTGGCGATTTCGTTCCAATTCACATTCCAAGTAATATTCGGCATGCTAATTACATTGCCGGTTGCCAAATTGCATTATCTCTTATAGTTTCCGAGATATGGACTATCAATAATTTACACCTTAGGCTCTGCTTCTAACTTGGGCCCAAATTGTAAAATGGTCTTATCTATTGGCGATTTCGTTCCAATTCACTTTCCAAGTAATATTCGGCATGCTAATTACATTGCCGGTTGCCAAATTGAATTATCTCTTATAGTTTCCGAGATATGGACTATCGATAATTTACACCTTAGGCTCTGCTTCTAACTTGGGCCCAAATTGTAAAATGGTCTTACCTATTGGCGATTTCGTTCCAATTCACATTCCAAGTAATATTCGGCATGCTAATTACATTGCCGGTTGCCAAATTGCATTATCTCTTATAGTTTCCGAGATATGGACTATCGATAATTTACACCTTAGGCTCTGCTTCTAACTTGGGCCCAAATTGTAAAATGGTCTTACCTATTGGCGATTTCGTTCCAATTCACATTCCAAGTAATATTCGGCATGCTAATTACATTGCCGGTTGCCAAATTGCATTATCTCTTATAGTTTCCGAGATATGGACTATCGATAATTTACACCTTAGGCTCTGCTTCTAACTTGGGCCCAAATTGTAAAATGGTCTTATCTATTGGCGATTTCGTTCCAATTCACATTCCAAGTAATATTCGGCATGCTAATTACATTGCCGGTTGTCAAATTGCATTATCTCTTATAGTTCACGAGATATGGACTATCGATAATTTACACCTTAGGCTCTGCTTCTAACTTGGGCCCAAATTGTAAAATGGTCTTATCTATTGGCGATTTCGTTCCAATTCACATTCCAAGTAATATTCGGCATGCTAATTACATTGCCGGTTGCCAAATTGCATTATCTCTTATAGTTTCCGAGATATGGACTATCGATAATTTACACCTTAGGCTCTGCTTCTAACTTGGGCCCAAATTGTAAAATGGTCTTATCTATTGGCGATTTCGTTCCAATTCACATTCCAAGTAATATTCGGCATGCTAATTACATTGATGGTTGCCAAATTGCATTATCTCTTATAGTTTCCGAGATATGGACTATCGATAATTTACACCTTAGGCTCTGCTTCTAACTTGGGCCCAAATTGTAAAATGGTCTTATCTATTGGCGATTTCGTTCCAATTCACATTCCAAGTAATATTCGGCATGCTAATTACATTGCCGGTTGCGAAATTGCATTATCTCTTATAGTTTCCGAGATATGGACTATCAATAATTTACACCTTAGGCTCTGCTTCTAACTTGGGCCCAAATTGAAAAATGGTCTTATCTATTGGCGATTTCGTTCCAATTCACATTCCAAGTAATATTCGGCATGCTAATTACATTGCCGGTTGCGAAATTGCATTATCTCTTATAGTTTCCGAGATATGGACTATCAATAATTTACACCTTAGGCTCTGCTTCTAACTTGGGCCCAAATTGTAAAATGGTCTTATCTATTGGCGATTTCGTTCCAATTCACATTCCAAGTAATATTCGGCATGCTAATTACATTGCCGGTTGCCAAATTGCATTATCTCTTAGAGTTTCCGAGATATGGACTATCGATAATTTACACCTTAGGCTCTGCTTCTAACTTGGGCCCAAATTGTAAAATGGTCTTATCTATTGGCGATTTCGTTCCAATTCACATTCCAAGTAATATCCGGCATGCTAATTACATTGCCGGTTGCCAAATTGAATTATCTCTTATAGTTTCCGAGATATGGACTATCGATAATTTACACCTTAGGCTCTGCTTCTAACTTGGGCCCAAATTGTGAAATGGTCTTATCTATTGGCGATTTCGTTCCAATTCACATTCCAAGTAATATTCGGCATGCTAATTACATTGCCGGTTGCCAAATTGCATTATCTCTTATAGTTTCCGAGATATGGACTATCGATAATTTACACCTTAGGCTCTGCTTCTAACTTGGTCCCAAATTGTGAAATGGTCTTATCTATTGGCGATTTCGTTCCAATTCACATTCCAAGTAATATTCGGCATGCTAATTACATTGCCGGTTGCCAAATTGCATTATCTCTTATAGTTTCCGAGATATGGACTATCGATAATTTACACCTTAGGCTCTGCTTCTAACTTGGGCCCAAATTGTAAAATGGTCTTATCTATTGGCGATTTCGTTCCAATTCACATTCCAAGTAATATTCGGCATGCTAATTACATTACCGGTTGCCAAATTGCATTATCTCTTATAATTTCCGAGATATGGACTATCGATAATTTACACCTTAAGCTCTGCTTCTAACTTGGGCCCAAATTGTAAAATGGTCTTATCTATTGGCGATTTCGTTCCAATTCACATTCCAAGTAATATTCGGCATGCTAATTACATTGCCGGTTGCCAAATTGCATTATCTCTTATAGTTTCCGAGATATGGACTATCGATAATTTACACCTTAGGCTCTGCTTCTAACTTGGGCCCAAATTGTAAAATGGTCTTATCTATTGGCGATTTCGTTCCAATTCACATTCCAAGTAATATTCGGCATGCTAATTACATTGCCGGTTGCCAAATTGCATTATCTCTTATAGTTTCCGAGATATGGACTATCGATAATTTACACCTTAGGCTCTGCTTCTAACTTGGGCCCAAATTGTAAAATGGTCTTATCTATTGGCGATTTCGTTCCAATTCACATTCCAAGTAATATCCGGCATGCTAATTACATTGCCGGTTGCCAAATTGAATTATCTCTTATAGTTTCCGAGATATGGACTATCGATAATTTACACCTTAGGCTCTGCTTCTAACTTGGGCCCAAATTGTGAAATGGTCTTATCTATTGGCGATTTCGTTCCAATTCACATTCCAAGTAATATTCGGCATGCTAATTACATTGCCGGTTGCCAAATTGCATTATCTCTTATAGTTTCCGAGATATGGACTATCGATAATTTACACCTTAGGCTCTGCTTCTAACTTGGGCCCAAATTGTGAAATGGTCTTATCTATTGGCGATTTCGTTCCAATTCACATTCCAAGTAATATTCGGCATGCTAATTACATTGCCGGTTGCCAAATTGCATTATCTCTTATAGTTTCCGAGATATGGACTATCGATAATTTACACCTTAGGCTCTGCTTCTAACTTGGGCCCAAATTGTAAAATGGTCTTATCTATTGGCGATTTCGTTCCAATTCACATTCCAAGTAATATTCGGCATGCTAATTACATTACCGGTTGCCAAATTGCATTATCTCTTATAATTTCCGAGATATGGACTATCGATAATTTACACCTTAAGCTCTGCTTCTAACTTGGGCCCAAATTGTAAAATGGTCTTATCTATTGGCGATTTCGTTCCAATTCACATTCCAAGTAATTTTCGGCATGCTAATTACATTGCCGGTTGCCAAATTGCATTATCTCTTATAGTTTCCGAGATATGGACTATCGATAATTTACACCTTAGGCTCTGCTTCTAACTTGGGCCCAAACTGTAAAATGGTCTTATCTATTGGCGATTTCGTTCCAATTCACATTCCAAGTAATATTCGGCATGCTAATTACATTGCCGGTTGCCAAATTGCATTATCTCTTATAGTTTCCGAGATATGGACTATCGATAATTTACACCTTAGGCTCTGCTTCTAACTTGGGCCCAAATTGTAAAATGGTCTTATCTATTGGCGATTTCGTTCCAATTCACATTCCAAGTAATATTCGGCATGCTAATTACATTGCCGGTTGCCAAATTGCATTATCTCTTATAGTTTCCGAGATATGGACTATCGATAATTTACACCTTAGGCTCTGCTTCTAACTTGGGCCCAAATTGTAAAATGGTCTTCTCTATTGGCGATTTCGTTCCAATTCACATTCCAAGTAATATTCGGCATGCTAATTACATTGCCGGTTGCCAAATTGCATTATCTCTTATAGTTTCCGAGATATGGACTATCGATAATTTACACCTTAGGCTCTGCTTCTAACTTGGGCCCAAATTGTAAAATGGTCTTATCTATTGGCGATTTCGTTCCAATTCACATTCCAAGTAATATTCGGCATGCTAATTACATTGCCGGTTGCCAAATTGCATTATCTCTTATAGTTTCCGAGATATGGACTATCAATAATTTACACCTTAGGCTCTGCTTCTAACTTGGGCCCAAATTGTAAAATGGTCTTATCTATTGGCGATTTCGTTCCAATTCACTTTCCAAGTAATATTCGGCATGCTAATTACATTGCCGGTTGCCAAATTGAATTATCTCTTATAGTTTCCGAGATATGGACTATCGATAATTTACACCTTAGGCTCTGCTTCTAACTTGGGCCCAAATTGTAAAATGGTCTTACCTATTGGCGATTTCGTTCCAATTCACATTCCAAGTAATATTCGGCATGCTAATTACATTGCCGGTTGCCAAATTGCATTATCTCTTATAGTTTCCGAGATATGGACTATCGATAATTTACACCTTAGGCTCTGCTTCTAACTTGGGCCCAAATTGTAAAATGGTCTTACCTATTGGCGATTTCGTTCCAATTCACATTCCAAGTAATATTCGGCATGCTAATTACATTGCCGGTTGCCAAATTGCATTATCTCTTATAGTTTCCGAGATATGGACTATCGATTATCGACCTTAGGCTCTGCTTCTAACTTGGGCCCAAATTGTAAAATGGTCTTACCTATTGGCGATTTCGTTCCAATTCACATTCCATGTAATATTCGGCATGCTAATTACATTGCCGGTTGCCAAATTGCATTATCTCTTATAGTTTCCGAGATATGGACTATCGATCATTTACACCTTAGGCTCTGCTTCTAACTTGGGCCCAAATTGTAAAATGGTCTTATCTATTGGCGATTTCGTTCCAATTCACATTCCAATTAATATTCGGCATGCTAATTACATTGCCGGTTGCCAAATTGCATTATCTCTTATAGTTTCCGAGATATGGACTATCGATAATTTACACCTTAGGCTCTGCTTCTAACTTGGGCCCAAATTGTAAAATGGTCTTATCTATTGGCGATTTCGTTCCAATTCACATTCCAAGTAATATTCGGAATGCTAATTACATTGCCGGTTGTCAAATTGCATTATCTCTTATAGTTTCCGAGATATGGACTATCGATAATTTACACCTTAGGCTCTGCTTCTAACTTGGGCCCAAATTGTAAAATGGTCTTATCTATTGGCGATTTCGTTCCAATTCACATTCCAAGTAATATTCGGCATGCTAATTACATTGCCGGTTGCCAAATTGCATTATCTCTTATAGTTTCCGAGATATGGACTATCGATAATTTACACCTTAGGCTCTGCTTCTAACTTGGGCCCAAATTGTAAAATGGTCCTATCTATTGGCGATTTCGTTCCAATTCACATTCCAAGTAATATTCGGCATGCTAATTACATTGCCGGTTGCCAAATTGCATTATCTCTTATAGTTTCCGAGATATGGACTATCGATAATTTACACCTTAGGCTCTGCTTCTAACTTGGGCCCAAATTGTAAAATGGTCTTACCTATTGGCGATTTCGTTCCAATTCACATTCCAAGTAATATTCGGCATGCTAATTACATTGCCGGTTGCCAAATTGCATTATCTCTTATAGTTTCCGAGATATGGACTATCGATTATCGACCTTAGGCTCTGCTTCTAACTTGGGCCCAAATTGTAAAATGGTCTTACCTATTGGCGATTTCGTTCCAATTCACATTCCATGTAATATTCGGCATGCTAATTACATTGCCGGTTGCCAAATTGCATTATCTCTTATAGTTTCCGAGATATGGACTATCGATCATTTACACCTTAGGCTCTGCTTCTAACTTGGGCCCAAATTGTAAAATGGTCTTATCTATTGGCGATTTCGTTCCAATTCACATTCCAATTAATATTCGGCATGCTAATTACATTGCCGGTTGCCAAATTGCATTATCTCTTATAGTTTCCGAGATATGGACTATCGATAATTTACACCTTAGGCTCTGCTTCTAACTTGGGCCCAAATTGTAAAATGGTCTTATCTATTGGCGATTTCGTTCCAATTCACATTCCAAGTAATATTCGGAATGCTAATTACATTGCCGGTTGTCAAATTGCATTATCTCTTATAGTTTCCGAGATATGGACTATCGATAATTTACACCTTAGGCTCTGCTTCTAACTTGGGCCCAAATTGTAAAATGGTCTTCTCTATTGGCGATTTCGTTCCAATTCACATTCCAAGTAATATTCGGCATGCTAATTACATTGCCGGTTGCCAAATTGCATTATCTCTTATAGTTTCCGAGATATGGACTATCGATAATTTACACCTTAGGCTCTGCTTCTAACTTGGGCCCAAATTGTAAAATGGTCTTATCTATTGGCGATTTCGTTCCAATTCACATTCCAAGTAATATTCGGCATGCTAATTACATTGCCGGTTGCCAAATTGCATTATCTCTTATAGTTTCCGAGATATGGACTATCAATAATTTACACCTTAGGCTCTGCTTCTAACTTGGGCCCAAATTGTAAAATGGTCTTATCTATTGGCGATTTCGTTCCAATTCACTTTCCAAGTAATATTCGGCATGCTAATTACATTGCCGGTTGCCAAATTGAATTATCTCTTATAGTTTCCGAGATATGGACTATCGATAATTTACACCTTAGGCTCTGCTTCTAACTTGGGCCCAAATTGTAAAATGGTCTTACCTATTGGCGATTTCGTTCCAATTCACATTCCAAGTAATATTCGGCATGCTAATTACATTGCCGGTTGCCAAATTGCATTATCTCTTATAGTTTCCGAGATATGGACTATCGATAATTTACACCTTAGGCTCTGCTTCTAACTTGGGCCCAAATTGTAAAATGGTCTTACCTATTGGCGATTTCGTTCCAATTCACATTCCAAGTAATATTCGGCATGCTAATTACATTGCCGGTTGCCAAATTGCATTATCTCTTATAGTTTCCGAGATATGGACTATCGATTATCGACCTTAGGCTCTGCTTCTAACTTGGGCCCAAATTGTAAAATGGTCTTACCTATTGGCGATTTCGTTCCAATTCACATTCCATGTAATATTCGGCATGCTAATTACATTGCCGGTTGCCAAATTGCATTATCTCTTATAGTTTCCGAGATATGGACTATCGATCATTTACACCTTAGGCTCTGCTTCTAACTTGGGCCCAAATTGTAAAATGGTCTTATCTATTGGCGATTTCGTTCCAATTCACATTCCAATTAATATTCGGCATGCTAATTACATTGCCGGTTGCCAAATTGTATTATCTCTTATAGTTTCCGAGATATGGACTATCGATAATTTACACCTTAGGCTCTGCTTCTAACTTGGGCCCAAATTGTAAAATGGTCTTATCTATTGGCGATTTCGTTCCAATTCACATTCCAAGTAATATTCGGAATGCTAATTACATTGCCGGTTGTCAAATTGCATTATCTCTTATAGTTTCCGAGATATGGACTATCGATAATTTACACCTTAGGCTCTGCTTCTAACTTGGGCCCAAATTGTAAAATGGTCTTATCTATTGGCGATTTCGTTCCAATTCACATTCCAAGTAATATTCGGCATGCTAATTACATTGCCGGTTGCCAAATTGCATTATCTCTTATAGTTTCCGAGATATGGACTATCGATAATTTACACCTTAGGCTCTGCTTCTAACTTGGGCCCAAATTGTAAAATGGTCCTATCTATTGGCGATTTCGTTCCAATTCACATTCCAAGTAATATTCGGCATGCTAATTACATTGCCGGTTGCCAAATTGCATTATCTCTTATAGTTTCCGAGATATGGACTATCGATAACTTACACCTTAGGCTCTGCTTCTAACTTGGGCCCAAATTGTAAAATGGTCTTACCTATTGGCGATTTCGTTCCAATTCACATTCCAAGTAATATTCGGCATGCTAATTACATTGCCGGTTGCCAAATTGCATTATCTCTTATAGTTTCCGAGATATGGACTATCGATTATCGACCTTAGGCTCTGCTTCTAACTTGGGCCCAAATTGTAAAATGGTCTTACCTATTGGCGATTTCGTTCCAATTCACATTCCATGTAATATTCGGCATGCTAATTACATTGCCGGTTGCCAAATTGCATTATCTCTTATAGTTTCCGAGATATGGACTATCGATCATTTACACCTTAGGCTCTGCTTCTAACTTGGGCCCAAATTGTAAAATGGTCTTATCTATTGGCGATTTCGTTCCAATTCACATTCCAATTAATATTCGGCATGCTAATTACATTGCCGGTTGCCAAATTGCATTATCTCTTATAGTTTCCGAGATATGGACTATCGATAATTTACACCTTAGGCTCTGCTTCTAACTTGGGCCCAAATTGTAAAATGGTCTTATCTATTGGCGATTTCGTTCCAATTCACATTCCAAGTAATATTCGGAATGCTAATTACATTGCCGGTTGTCAAATTGCATTATCTCTTATAGTTTCCGAGATATGGACTATCGATAATTTACACCTTAGGCTCTGCTTCTAACTTGGGCCCAAATTGTAAAATGGTCTTATCTATTGGCGATTTCGTTCCAATTCACATTCCAAGTAATATTCGGCATGCTAATTACATTGCCGGTTGCCAAATTGCATTATCTCTTATAGTTTCCGAGATATGGACTATCGATAATTTACACCTTAGGCTCTGCTTCTAACTTGGGCCCAAATTGTAAAATGGTCTTATCTATTGGCGATTTCGTTCCAATTCACATTCCAAGTAATATTCGGCATGCTAATTACATTGCCGGTTGCCAAATTGCATTATCTCTTATAGTTTCCGAGATATGGACTATCGAAAATTTACACCTTAGGCTCTGCTTCTAACTTGGGCCCAAATTGTAAAATGGTCTTATCTATTGGCGATTTCGTTCCAATTCACATTCCAAGTAATATTCGCCATGCTAATTACATTGCCGGTTGCCAAATTGCATTATCTCTTATAGTTTCCGAGATATGGACTATCGATAATTTACACCTTAGGCTCTGCTTCTAACTTGGGCCCAAATTGTAAAATGGTCTTATCTATTGGCGATTTCGTTCCAATTCACATTCCAAGTAATATCCGGCATGCTAATTACATTGCCGGTTGCCAAATTGAATTATCTCTTATAGTTTCCGAGATATGGACTATCGATAATTTACACCTTAGGCTCTGCTTCTAACTTGGGCCCAAATTGTAAAATGGTCTTATCTATTGGCGATTTCGTTCCAATTCACATTCCAAGTAATATTCGGCATGCTAATTACATTGCCGGTTGCCAAATTGCATTATCTCTTATAGTTTCCGAGATATGGACTATCGATAATTTACACCTTGGGCTCTGCTTCTAACTTGGGCCCAAATTGTAAAATGGTCTTATCTATTGGCGATTTCGTCCCAATTCACATTCCAAGTGATATTCGGCATGCTAATTACATTGCCGGTTGCCAAATTGCATTATCTCTTATAGTTTCCGAGATATGGACTATCGATAATTTACACCTTAGGCTCTGCTTCTAACTTGGGCCCAAATTGTAAAATGGCCTTTTCTATTGGCGATTTCGTTCCAATTCACATTCCAAGTAATATTCGGCATGCTAATTACATTGCCGGTTGCCAAATTGCATTATCTCTTATAGTTTCCGAGATATGGACTATCGATAATTTACACCTTAGGCTCTGCTTCTAACTTGGGCCCAAATTGTAAAATGGTCTTATCTATTGGCGATTTCGTTCCAATTCACATTCCAAGTAATATTCGGCATGCTAATTACATTGCCGGTTGCCAAATTGCATTATCTCTTATAGTTTCCGAGATATGGACTATCGATAATTTACACCTTAGGCTCTGCTTCTAACTTGGGCCCAAATTGTAAAATGGTCTTATCTATTGGCGATTTCGTTCCAATTCACACTCCAAGTAATATTCGGCATGCTAATTACATTGCCGGTTGCGAAATTGCATTATCTCTTATAGTTTCCGAGATATGGACTATCAATAATTTACACCTCAGGCTCTGCTTCTAACTTGGGCCCAAATTGTAAAATGGTCTTATCTATTGGCGATTTCGTTCCAATTCACATTCCAAGTAATATTCGGCATGCTAATTACATTGCCGGTTGCCAAATTGCATTATCTCTTATAGTTTTCGAGATATGGACTATCGATAATTTACACCTTAGGATCTGCTTCTAACTTGGGCCCAAATTGTAAAATGGTCTTCTCTATTGGCGATTTCGTTCCAATTCACATTCCTAGTAATATTCGGCATGCTAATTACATTGCCGGTTGCCAAATTGCATTATCTCTTATAGTTTCCGAGATATGGACTATCGATAATTTACACCTTAGGCTCTGCTTCTAACTTGGGCCCAAATTGTAAAATGGTCTTATCTATTGGCGATTTCGTTCCAATTCACATTCCAAGTAATATTCGGCATGCTAATTACATTGCCGGTTGCCAAATTGCATTATCTCTTATAGTTTCCGAGATATGGACTATCGATAATTTACACCTTAGGCTCTGCTTCTAACTTGGGCCCAAATTGTAAAATGGTCTTCTCTGTTGGCGATTTCGTTCCAATTCACATTCCAAGTAATATTCGGCATGCTAATTACACTGCCGGTTGCCAAATTGCATTATCTCTTATAGTTTCCGAGATATGGACTATCAATAATTTACACCTTAGGCTCTGCTTCTAACTTGGGCCCAAATTGTAAAATGGTCTTATCTATTGGCGATTTCGTTCCAATTCACATTCCAAGTAATATTCGGCATGCTAATTACATTGCCGGTTGCCAAATTGAATTATCTCTTATAGTTTCCGAGATATGGACTATCGATAATTTACACCTTAGGCTCTGCTTCTAACTTGGGCCCAAATTGTAAAATGGTCTTACCTATTGGCGATTTCGTTCCAATTCACATTCCAAGTAATATTCGGCATGCTAATTACATTGCCGGTTGCCAAATTGCATTATCTCTTATAGTTTCCGAGATATGGACTATCGATAATTTACACCATAGGCTCTGCTTCTAACTTGGGCCCAAATTGTAAAATGGTCTTATCTATTGGCGATTTCGTTCCAATTCACATTCCAAGTAATATTCGGCATGCTAATTACATTGCCGGTTGCCAAATTGCATTATCTCTTATAGTTTCCGAGATATGGACTATCGATAATTTACACCTTAGGCTCTGCTTCTAACTTGGGCCCAAATTGTAAAATGGTCTTATCTATTGGCGATTTCGTTCCAATTCACATTCCAAGTAATATTCGGCATGCTAATTACATTGCCGGTTGCCAAATTGCATTATCTCTTATAGTTTCCGAGATATGGACTATCGATAATTTACACCATAGGCTCTGCTTCTAACTTGGGCCCAAATTGTAAAATGGTCTTATCTATTGGCGATTTCGTTCCAATTCACCTTCCAAGTAATATTCGGCATGCTAATTACATTGCCGGTTGCTAAATTGCATTATCTCTTATAGTTTCCGAGATATGGACTATCGATAATTTACACCTTAGGCTCTGCTTCTAACTTGGGCCCAAATTGTAAAATGGTCTTATCTATTGGCGATTTCGTTCCAATTCACATTCCAAGTAATATTCGGCATGCTAATTACATTGCCGGTTGCCAAATTGCATTATCTCTTATAGTTTCCGAGATATGGACTATCGATAATTTACACCTTAGGCTCTGCTTCTAACTTGGGCCCAAATTGTAAAATGGTCTTACCTATTGGCGATTTCGTTCCAATTCACACTCCAAGTAATATTCGGCATGCTAATTACATTGCCGGTTGCCAAATTGCATTATCTCTTATAGTTTCCGAGATATGGACTATCGATAATTTACACCTTAGGCTCTGCTTCTAACTTGGGCCCAAATTGTAAAATGGTCTTATCTATTGGCGATTTCGTTCCAATTCACATTCCAAGTAATATTCGGCATGCTAATTACATTGCCGGTTGCCAAATTGCATTATCTCTTATAGTTTCCGAGATATGGACTATCGATAATTTACACCTTAGGCTCTGCTTCTAACTTGGGCCCAAATTGTAAAATGGTCTTATCTATTGGCGATTTCGTTCCAATTCACATTCCAAGTAATATTCGGCATGCTAATTACATTGCCGGTTGCCAAATTGCATTATCTCTTATAGTTTCCGAGATATGGACTATCGATAATTTACACCTTAGGCTCTGCTTCTAACTTGGGCCCAAATTGTAAAATGGTCTTATCTATTGGCGATTTCGTTCCAATTCACACTCCAAGTAATATTCGGCATGCTAATTACATTGCCGGTTGCGAAATTGCATTATCTCTTATAGTTTCCGAGATATGGACTATCAATAATTTACACCTCAGGCTCTGCTTCTAACTTGGGCCCAAATTGTAAAATGGTCTTATCTATTGGCGATTTCGTTCCAATTCACATTCCAAGTAATATTCGGCATGCTAATTACATTGCCGGTTGCCAAATTGCATTATCTCTTATAGTTTTCGAGATATGGACTATCGATAATTTACACCTTAGGCTCTGCTTCTAACTTGGGCCCAAATTGTAAAATGGTCTTCTCTATTGGCGATTTCGTTCCAATTCACATTCCAAGTAATATTCGGCATGCTAATTACATTGCCGGTTGCCAAATTGCATTATCTCTTATAGTTTCCGAGATATGGACTATCGATAATTTACACCTTAGGCTCTGCTTCTAACTTGGGCCCAAATTGTAAAATGGTCTTATCTATTGGCGATTTCGTTCCAATTCACATTCCAAGTAATATTCGGCATGCTAATTACATTGCCGGTTGCCAAATTGCATTATCTCTTATAGTTTCCGAGATATGGACTATCGATAATTTACACCTTAGGCTCTGCTTCTAACTTGGGCCCAAATTGTAAAATGGTCTTATCTATTGGCGATTTCGTTCCAATTCACATTCCAAGTAATATTCGGCATGCTAATTACATTGCCGGTTGCCAAATTGCATTATCTCTTATAGTTTCCGAGATATGGACTATCGATAATTTACATCTTAGGCTCTGCTTCTAACTTGGGCCCAAATTGTAAAATGGTCTTATCTATTGGCGATTTCGTTCCAATTCACATTCCAAGTAATATTCGGCATGCTAATTACATTGCCGGTTGCCAAATTGCATTATCTCTTATAGTTTCCGAGATATGGACTATCGATAATTTACACCATAGGCTCTGCTTCTAACTTGGGCCCAAATTGTAAAATGGTCTTATCTATTGGCGATTTCGTTCCAATTCACATTCCAAGTAATATTCGGCATGCTAATTACATTGCCGGTTGCTAAATTGCATTATCTCTTATAGTTTCCGAGATATGGACTATCGATAATTTACACCTTAGGCTCTGCTTCTAACTTGGGCCCAAATTGTAAAATGGTCTTATCTATTGGCGATTTCGTTCCAATTCACATTCCAAGTAATATTCGGCATGCTAATTACATTGCCGGTTGCCAAATTGCATTATCTCTTATAGTTTCCGAGATATGGACTATCGATAATTTACACCTTAGGCTCTGCTTCTAACTTGGGCCCAAATTGTAAAATGGTCTTACCTATTGGCGATTTCGTTCCAATTCACACTCCAAGTAATATTCGGCATGCTAATTACATTGCCGGTTGCGAAATTGCATTATCTCTTATAGTTTCCGAGATATGGACTATCGATAATTTACACCTTAAGCTCTGCTTCTAACTTGGGCCCAAATTGTAAAATGGTCTTATCTATTGGCGATTTCGTTCCAATTCACATTCCAAGTAATATTCGGCATGCTAATTACATTGCCGGTTGCCAAATTGCATTATCTCTTATAGTTTCCGAGATATGGACTATCGATAATTTACACCTTAGGCTCTGCTTCTAACTTGGGCCCAAATTGTAAAATGGTCTTATCTATTGGCGATTTCGTTCCAATTCACATTCCAAGTAATATTCGGCATGCTAATTACATTGCCGGTTGCCAAATTGCATTATCTCTTATAGTTTCCGAGATATGGACTATCGATAATTTACACCTTAGGCTCTGCTTCTAACTTGGGCCCAAATTGTAAAATGGTCTTATCTATTGGCGATTTCGTTCCAATTCACATTCCAAGTAATATTCGGCATGCTAATTACATTGCCGGTTGCCAAATTGCATTATCTCTTATAGTTTCCGAGATATGGACTATCGATAATTTACACCATAGGCTCTGCTTCTAACTTGGGCCCAAATTGTAAAATGGTCTTATCTATTGGCGATTTCGTTCCAATTCACCTTCCAAGTAATATTCGGCATGCTAATTACATTGCCGGTTGCTAAATTGCATTATCTCTTATAGTTTCCGAGATATGGACTATCGATAATTTACACCTTAGGCTCTGCTTCTAACTTGGGCCCAAATTGTAAAATGGTCTTATCTATTGGCGATTTCGTTCCAATTCACATTCCAAGTAATATTCGGCATGCTAATTACATTGCCGGTTGCCAAATTGCATTATCTCTTATAGTTTCCGAGATATGGACTATCGATAATTTACACCTTAGGCTCTGCTTCTAACTTGGGCCCAAATTGTAAAATGGTCTTACCTATTGGCGATTTCGTTCCAATTCACACTCCAAGTAATATTCGGCATGCTAATTACATTGCCGGTTGCCAAATTGCATTATCTCTTATAGTTTCCGAGATATGGACTATCGATAATTTACACCTTAGGCTCTGCTTCTAACTTGGGCCCAAATTGTAAAATGGTCTTATCTATTGGCGATTTCGTTCCAATTCACATTCCAAGTAATATTCGGCATGCTAATTACATTGCCGGTTGCCAAATTGCATTATCTCTTATAGTTTCCGAGATATGGACTATCGATAATTTACACCTTAGGCTCTGCTTCTAACTTGGGCCCAAATTGTAAAATGGTCTTATCTATTGGCGATTTCGTTCCAATTCACATTCCAAGTAATATTCGGCATGCTAATTACATTGCCGGTTGCCAAATTGCATTATCTCTTATAGTTTCCGAGATATGGACTATCGATAATTTACACCTTAGGCTCTGCTTCTAACTTGGGCCCAAATTGTAAAATGGTCTTATCTATTGGCGATTTCGTTCCAATTCACACTCCAAGTAATATTCGGCATGCTAATTACATTGCCGGTTGCGAAATTGCATTATCTCTTATAGTTTCCGAGATATGGACTATCAATAATTTACACCTCAGGCTCTGCTTCTAACTTGGGCCCAAATTGTAAAATGGTCTTATCTATTGGCGATTTCGTTCCAATTCACATTCCAAGTAATATTCGGCATGCTAATTACATTGCCGGTTGCCAAATTGCATTATCTCTTATAGTTTTCGAGATATGGACTATCGATAATTTACACCTTAGGCTCTGCTTCTAACTTGGGCCCAAATTGTAAAATGGTCTTCTCTATTGGCGATTTCGTTCCAATTCACATTCCAAGTAATATTCGGCATGCTAATTACATTGCCGGTTGCCAAATTGCATTATCTCTTATAGTTTCCGAGATATGGACTATCGATAATTTACACCTTAGGCTCTGCTTCTAACTTGGGCCCAAATTGTAAAATGGTCTTATCTATTGGCGATTTCGTTCCAATTCACATTCCAAGTAATATTCGGCATGCTAATTACATTGCCGGTTGCCAAATTGCATTATCTCTTATAGTTTCCGAGATATGGACTATCGATAATTTACACCTTAGGCTCTGCTTCTAACTTGGGCCCAAATTGTAAAATGGTCTTATCTATTGGCGATTTCGTTCCAATTCACATTCCAAGTAATATTCGGCATGCTAATTACATTGCCGGTTGCCAAATTGCATTATCTCTTATAGTTTCCGAGATATGGACTATCGATAATTTACATCTTAGGCTCTGCTTCTAACTTGGGCCCAAATTGTAAAATGGTCTTATCTATTGGCGATTTCGTTCCAATTCACATTCCAAGTAATATTCGGCATGCTAATTACATTGCCGGTTGCCAAATTGCATTATCTCTTATAGTTTCCGAGATATGGACTATCGATAATTTACACCATAGGCTCTGCTTCTAACTTGGGCCCAAATTGTAAAATGGTCTTATCTATTGGCGATTTCGTTCCAATTCACATTCCAAGTAATATTCGGCATGCTAATTACATTGCCGGTTGCTAAATTGCATTATCTCTTATAGTTTCCGAGATATGGACTATCGATAATTTACACCTTAGGCTCTGCTTCTAACTTGGGCCCAAATTGTAAAATGGTCTTATCTATTGGCGATTTCGTTCCAATTCACATTCCAAGTAATATTCGGCATGCTGATTACATTGCCGGTTGCCAAATTGCATTATCTCTTATAGTTTCCGAGATATGGACTATCGATAATTTACACCTTAGGCTCTGCTTCTAACTTGGGCCCAAATTGTAAAATGGTCTTACCTATTGGCGATTTCGTTCCAATTCACACTCCAAGTAATATTCGGCATGCTAATTACATTGCCGGTTGCGAAATTGCATTATCTCTTATAGTTTCCGAGATATGGACTATCGATAATTTACACCTTAAGCCCTGCTTCTAACTTGGGCCCAAATTGTAAAATGGTCTTATCTATTGGCGATTTCGTTCCAATTCACATTCCAAGTAATATTCGGCATGCTAATTACATTGCCGGTTGCCAAATTGCATTATCTCTTATAGTTTCCGAGATATGGACTATCGATAATTTACACCTTAGGCTCTGCTTCTAACTTGGGCCCAAATTGTAAAATGGTCTTCTCTGTTGGCGATTTCGTTCCAATTCACATTCCAAGTAATATTCGGCATGCTAATTACACTGCCGGTTGCCAAATTGCATTATCTCTTATAGTTTCCGAGATATGGACTATCAATAATTTACACCTTAGGCTCTGCTTCTAACTTGGGCCCAAATTGTAAAATGGTCTTATCTATTGGCGATTTCGTTCCAATTCACATTCTAAGTAATATTCGGCATGCTAATTACATTGCCGGTTGCCAAATTGAATTATCTCTTATAGTTTCCGAGATATGGACTATCGATAATTTACACCTTAGGCTCTGCTTCTAACTTGGGCCCAAATTGTAAAATGGTCTTACCTATTGGCGATTTCGTTCCAATTCACATTCCAAGTAATATTCGGCATGCTAATTACATTGCCGGTTGCCAAATTGCATTATCTCTTATAGTTTCCGAGATATGGACTATCGATAATTTACACCATAGGCTCTGCTTCTAACTTGGGCCCAAATTGTAAAATGGTCTTATCTATTGGCGATTTCGTTCCAATTCACATTCCAAGTAATATTCGGCATGCTAATTACATTGCCGGTTGCCAAATTGCATTATCTCTTATAGTTTCCGAGATATGGACTATCGATAATTTACACCTTAGGCTCTGCTTCTAACTTGGGCCCAAATTGTAAAATGGTCTTACCTATTGGCGATTTCGTTCCAATTCACACTCCAAGTAATATTCGGCATGCTAATTACATTGCCGGTTGCGAAATTGCATTATCTCTTATAGTTTCCGAGATATGGACTATCGATAATTTACACCTTAAGCTCTGCTTCTAACTTGGGCCCAAATTGTAAAATGGTCTTATCTATTGGCGATTTCGTTCCAATTCACATTCCAAGTAATATTCGGCATGCTAATTACATTGCCGGTTGCCAAATTGCATTATCTCTTATAGTTTCCGAGATATGGACTATCGATAATTTACACCTTAGGCTCTGCTTCTAACTTGGGCCCAAATTGTAAAATGGTCTTATCTATTGGCGATTTCGTTCCAATTCACATTCCAAGTAATATTCGGCATGCTAATTACATTGCCGGTTGCCAAATTGCATTATCTCTTATAGTTTCCGAGATATGGACTATCGATAATTTACACCTTAGGCTCTGCTTCTAACTTGGGCCCAAATTGTAAAATTGTCTTATCTATTGGCGATTTCGTTCCAATTCACATTCCAAGTAATATTCGGCATGCTAATTACATTGCCGGTTGCCAAATTGCATTATCTCTTATAGTTTCCGAGATATGGACTATCGATAATTTACACCATAGGCTCTGCTTCTAACTTGGGCCCAAATTGTAAAATGGTCTTATCTATTGGCGATTTCGTTCCAATTCACATTCCAAGTAATATACGGCATGCTAATTACATTGCCGGTTGCCAAATTGCATTATCTCTTATAGTTTCCGAGATATGGACTATCGATAATTTACACCTTAGGCTCTGCTTCTAACTTGGGCCCAAATTGTAAAATGGTCTTATCTATTGGTGATTTCGTTCCAATTCACATTCCAAGTAATATTCGGCATGCTAATTACAATGCCGGTTGCCAAATTGCATTATCTCTTATAGTTTCCGAGATATGGACTATCGATAATTTACACCTTAGGCTCTGCTTCTAACTTGGGCCCAAATTGTAAAATAGTCTTATCTATTGGCGATTTCGTTCCAATTCACATTCCAAGTAATATTCGGCATGCTAATTACATTGCCGGTTGCCAAATTGCATTATCTCTTATAGTTTCCGAGATATGGACTATCGATAATTTACACCATAGGCTCTGCTTCTAACTTGGGCCCAAATTGTAAAATGGTCTTATCTATTGGCGATTTCGTTCCAATTCACATTCCAAGTAATATTCGGCATGCTAATTACATTGCCCGTTGCCAAATTGCATTATCTCTTATAGTTTCCGAGATATGGACTATCGATAATTTACACCTTAGGCTCTGCTTCTAACTTGCTCCCAAATTGTAAAATGGTCTTATCTATTGGCGATTTCGTTCCAATTCACATTAAAAGTAATATTCGGCATGCTAATTACATTGCCGGTTGCCAAATTGCATTATCTCTTATAGTTTCCGAGATATGGACTATCGATAATTTACACCTTAGGCTCTGCTTCTAACTTGGGCCCAAATTGTAAAATGGTCTTATCTATTAGCGATTTCGTTCCAATTCACATTCCAAGTAATATTCGGCATGCTAATTACATTGCCGGTTGCCAAATTGAATTATCTCTTATAGTTTCCGAGATATGGACTATCGATAATTTACACCTTAGGCTCTGCTTCTAACTTGGGACCAAATTGTAAAATGGTCTTACCTATTGGCGATTTCGTTCCAATTCACATTCCAAGTAATATTCGGCATGCTAATTACATTGCCGGTTGCCAAATTGCATTATCTCTTATAGTTTCCGAGATATGGGCTATCGATAATTTATACCTTTGGCTCTGCTTCTAACTTGGGCCCAAATTGTAAAATGGTCTTATCTATTGGCGATTTCGTTCCAATTCACATTCCAAGTAATATTCGGCATGCTAATTACATTGCCGGTTGCCAAATTGCATTATCTCTTATAGTTTCCGAGATATGGACTATCGATAATTTACACCTTAGGCTCTGCTTCTAACTTGGGCCCAAATTGTAAAATGGTCTTATCTATTGGCGATTTCGTTCCAATTCACATTCCAAGTAATATTCGGCATGCTAATTACATTGCCGGTTGCCAAATTGCATTATCTCTTATAGTTTCTGAGATATGGACTATCGATAATTTACACCTTAGGCTCTGCTTCTAACTTGGGCCCAAATTGTAAAATGGTCTTATCTATTGGCGATTTCGTTCCAATTCACACTACAAGTAATATTCGGTATGCTAATTACATTGCCGGTTGCGAAATTGCATTATCTCTTATAGTTTCCGAGATATGGACTATCGATAATTTACACCTTAGGCTCTGCTTCTAACTTGGGCCCAAATTGTAAAATGGTCTTATCTATTGGCGATTTCGTTCCAATTCACATTCCAAGTAATATTCGGCATGCTAATTACATTGCCGGTTGCCAAATTGCATTATCTCTTATAGTTTCCGAGATATGGACTATCGATAATTTACACCTTAGGCTCTGCTTCTAACTTGGGCCCAAATTGTAAAATGGTCTTATCTATTGGCGATTTCGTTCCAATTCACATTCCAAGTAATATTCGGCATGCTAATTATATTGCCGGTTGCCAAATTGCATTATCTCTTATAGTTTCCGAGATATGGACTATCGATAATTTACACCTTAGGCTCTGCTTCTAACTTGGGCCCAAAATGTAAAATGGTCTTATCTATTGGCGATTTCGTCCCAATTCACATTCCAAGTGATATTCGGCATGCTAATTACATTGCCGGTTGCGAAATTGCATTATCTCTTATAGTTTCCGAGATATGGACTATCAATAATTTACACCTTAGGCTCTGCTTCTAACTTGGGCCCAAATTGTAAAATGGTCTTATCTATTGGCGATTTCGTTCCAATTCACATTCCAAGTAATATTCGGCATGCTAATTACATTGCCGGTTGCCAAATTGCATTATCTCTTATAGTTTCCGAGATATGGACTATCGATAATTTACACCTTAGGCTCTGCTTCTAACTTGGGCCCAAATTGTAAAATGGTCTTATCTATTGGCGATTTCGTTCCAATTCACATTCCAAGTAATATTCGGCATGCTAATTACATTGCCGGTTGCCAAATTGCATTATCTCTTATAGTTTCCGAGATATGGACTGTCGATAATTTACACCATAGGCTCTGCTTCTAACTTGGGCCCAAATTGTAAAATGGTCTTATCTATTGGCGATTTCGTTCCAATTCACATTCCAAGTAATATTCGGCATGCTAATTACATTGCCGGTTGCCAAATTGCATTATCTCTTATAGTTTCCGAGATATGGACTATCGATAATTTACACCTTAGGCTCTGCTTCTAACTTGGGCCCAAATTGTAAAATGGTCTTATCTATTGGCGATTTCGTTCCAATTCACATTCCAAGTAATATTCGGCATGCTAATTACATTGCCGGTTGCCAAATTGCATTATCTCTTATAGTTTCCGAGATATGGACTATCGATAATTTACACCTTAGGCTCTGCTTCTAACTTGGGCCCAAATTGTAAAATGGTCTTATCTATTGGCGATTTCGTTCCAATTCACATTCCAAGTAATATTCAGCATGCTAATTACATTGCCGGTTGCCAAATTGCATTATCTCTTATAGTTTCCGAGATATGGACTATCGATAATTTACACCTTAGGCTCTGCTTCTAACTTGGGCCCAAATTGTAAAATGGTCTTACCTATTGGCGATTTCGTTCGAATTCACACTCCAAGTAATATTCGGCATGCTAATTACATTGCCGGTTGCGAAATTGCATTATCTCTTATAGTTTCCGAGATATGGACTATCGATAATTTACACCTTAGGCTCTGCTTCTAACTTGGGCCCAAATTGTAAAATGGTCTTATCTATTGGCGATTTCGTTCCAATTCACATTCCAAGTAATATTCGGCATGCTAATTACATTGCCGGTTGCCAAATTGCATTATCTCTTATAGTTTCCGAGATATGGACTATCGATAATTTACACCTTAGGCTCTGCTTCTAACTTGGGCCCAAATTGTAAAATGGTCTTATCTATTGGCGATTTCGTCCCTATTCACATTCCAAGTGATATTCGGCATGCTAATTACATTGCCGGTTGCGAAATTGCATTATCTCTTATAGTTTCCGAGATATGGACTATCAATAATTTACACCTTAGGCTCTGCTTCTAACTTGGGCCCAAATTGTAAAATGGTCTTATCTATTGGCGATTTCGTTCCAATTTACATTCCAAGTAATATTCGGCATGCTAATTATATTGCCGGTTGCCAAATTGCATTATCTCTTATAGTTTCCGAGATATGGACTATCGATAATTTACACCTTAGGCTCTGCTTCTAACTTGTTCCCAAATTGTAAAATGGTCTTATCTATTGGCGATTTCGTTCCAATTCACATTCCAAGTTATATTCGGCATGCTAATTACATTGCCGGTTGCCAAATTGCATTATCTCTTATAGTTTCCGAGATATGGACTATCGATAATTTACACCTTAGGCTCTGCTTCTAACTTGGGCCCAAATTGTAAAATGGTCTTATCTATTGGCGATTTCGTTCCAATTCACATTCCAAGTAATATTCGGCATGCTAATTACATTGCCGGTTGCCAAATTGCATTATCTCTTATAGTTTCCGAGATATGGACTATCGATAATTTACACCTTAGGCTCTGCTTCTAACTTGGGCCCAAATTGTAAAATCGTCTTATCTATTGGCGATTTCGTTCCAATTCACATTCCAAGTAATATTCGGCATGCTAATTACATTGCCGGTTGCCAAATTGCATTATCTCTTATAGTTTCCGAGATATGGACTATCGATAATTTACACCTTAGGCTCTGCTTCTAACTTGGGCCCAAATTGTAAAATGGTCTTATCTATTGGCGATTTCGTTCCAATTCACATTCCAAGTAATATCCGGCATGCTAATTACATTGCCGGTTGCCAAATTGAATTATCTCTTATAGTTTCCGAGATATGGACTATCGATAATTTACACCTTAGGCTCTGCTTCTAACTTGGGCCCAAATTGTAAAATGGTCTTATCTATTGGCGATTTCGTTCCAATTCACATTCCAAGTAATATTCGGCATGCTAATTACATTGCCGGTTGCCAAATTGCATTATCTCTTATAGTTTCCGAGATATGGACTATCGATAATTTACACCTTAGGCTCTGCTTCTAACTTGGGCCCAAATTGTAAAATGGTCTTATCTATTGGCGATTTCGTTCCAATTCACATTCCAAGTAATATTCGGCATGCTAATTACAATGCCGGTTGCCAAATTGCATTATCTCTTATAGTTTCCGAGATATGGACTATCGATAATTTACACCTTAGGCTCTGCTTCTAACTTGGGCCCAAATTGTAAAATAGTCTTATCTATTGGCGATTTCGTTCCAATTCACATTCCAAGTAATATTCGGCATGCTAATTACATTGCCGGTTGCCAAATTGCATTATCTCTTATAGTTTCCGAGATATGTACTATCGATAATTTACACCATAGGCTCTGCTTCTAACTTGGGCCCAAATTGTAAAATGGTCTTATCTATTGGCGATTTCGTTCCAATTCACATTCCAAGTAATATTCGGCATGCTAATTACATTGCCCGTTGCCAAATTGCATTATCTCTTATAGTTTCCGAGATATGGACTATCGATAATTTACACCTTAGGCTCTGCTTCTAACTTGCTCCCAAATTGTAAAATGGTCTTATCTATTGGCGATTTCGTTCCAATTCACATTAAAAGTAATATTCGGCATGCTAATTACATTGCCGGTAGCCAAATTGCATTATCTCTTATAGTTTCCGAGATATGGACTATCGATAATTTACACCTTAGGCTCTGTTTCTAACTTGGGCCCAAATTGTAAAATGGTCTTATCTATTGGCGATTTCGTTCCAATTCACATTCCAAGTAATATTCGGCATGCTAATTACATTGCCGGTTGCCAAATTGCATTATCTCTTATAGTTTCCGAGATATGGACTATCGATAATTTACACCTTAGGCTCTGCTTCTAACTTGGGCCCAAATTGTAAAATGGTCTTACCTATTGGCGATTTCGTTCCAATTCACATTCCAAGTAATATTCGGCATGCTAATTACATTGCCGGTTGCCAAATTGCATTATCTCTTATAGTTTCCGAGATATGGGCTATCGATAATTTATACCTTAGGCTCTGTTTCTAACTTGGGCCCAAATTGTAAAATGGTCTTATCTATTGGCGATTTCGTTCCAATTCACATTCCAAGTAATATTCGGCATGCTAATTACATTGCCGGTTGCCAAATTGCATTATCTCTTATAGTTTCCGAGATATGGACTATCGATAATTTACACCTTAGGCTCTGCTTCTAACTTGGGCCCAAATTGTAAAATGGCCTTATCTATTGGCGATTTCGTTCCAATTCACATTCCAAGTAATATTCGGCATGCTAATTACATTGCCGGTTGCCAAATTGCATTATCTCTTATAGTTTCCGAGATATGGACTATCGATAATTTACACCTTAGGCCCTGCTTCTAACTTGGGCCCAAATTGTAAAATGGTCTTATCTATTGGCGATTTCGTTCCAATTCACATTCCAAGTAATATTCGGCATGCTAATTACATTGCCGGTTGCCAAATTGCATTATCTCTTATAGTTTCCGAGATATGGACTATCGATAATTTACACCTTAGGCTCTGCTTCTAACTTGGGCCCAAATTGTAAAATGGTCTTATCTATTGGCGATTTCGTTCCAATTCACACTACAAGTAATATTCGGTATGCTAATTACATTGCCGGTTGCGAAATTGCATTATCTCTTATAGTTTCCGAGATATGGACTATCGATAATTTACACCTTAGGCTCTGCTTCTAACTTGGGCCCAAATTGTAAAATGGTCTTATCTATTGGCGATTTCGTTCCAATTCACATTCCAAGTAATATTCGGCATGCTAATTACATTGCCGGTTGCCAAATTGCATTATCTCTTATAGTTTCCGAGATATGGACTATCGATAATTTACACCTTAGGCTCTGCTTCTAACTTGGGCCCAAATTGTAAAATGGTCTTATCTATTGGCGATTTCGTTCCAATTCACATTCCAAGTAATATTCGGCATGCTAATTATATTGCCGGTTGCCAAATTGCATTATCTCTTATAGTTTCCGAGATATGGACTATCGATAATTTACACCTTAGGCTCTGCTTCTAACTTGGGCCCAAAATGTAAAATGGTCTTATCTATTGGCGATTTCGTCCCAATTCACATTCCAAGTGATATTCGGCATGCTAATTACATTGCCGGTTGCGAAATTGCATTATCTCTTATAGTTTCCGAGATATGGACTATCAATAATTTACACCTTAGGCTCTGCTTCTAACTTGGGCCCAAATTGTAAAATGGTCTTATCTATTGGCGATTTCGTTCCAATTCACATTCCAAGTAATATTCGGCATGCTAATTACATTGCCGGTTGCCAAATTGCATTATCTCTTATAGTTTCCGAGATATGGACTATCGATAATTTACACCTTAGGCTCTGCTTCTAACTTGGGCCCAAATTGTAAAATGGTCTTATCTATTGGCGATTTCGTTCCAATTCACATTCCAAGTAATATTCGGCATGCTAATTACATTGCCGGTTGCCAAATTGCATTATCTCTTATAGTTTCCGAGATATGGACTGTCGATAATTTACACCATAGGCTCTGCTTCTAACTTGGGCCCAAATTGTAAAATGGTCTTATCTATTGGCGATTTCGTTCCAATTCACATTCCAAGTAATATTCGGCATGCTAATTACATTGCCGGTTGCCAAATTGCATTATCTCTTATAGTTTCCGAGATATGGACTATCGATAATTTACACCTTAGGCTCTGCTTCTAACTTGGGCCCAAATTGTAAAATGGTCTTATCTATTGGCGATTTCGTTCCAATTCACATTCCAAGTAATATTCGGCATGCTAATTACATTGCCGGTTGCCAAATTGCCTTATCTCTTATAGTTTCCGAGATATGGGCTATCGATAATTTACACCTTAGGCTCTGCTTCTAACTTGGGCCCAAATTGTAAAATGGTCTTATCTATTGGCGATTTCGTTCCAATTCACATTCCAAGTAATATTCAGCATGCTAATTACATTGCCGGTTGCCAAATTGCATTATCTCTTATAGTTTCCGAGATATGGACTATCGATAATTTACACCTTGGCTCTGCTTCTAACTTGGGCCCAAATTGTAAAATGGTCTTACCTATTGGCGATTTCGTTCGAATTCACACTCCAAGTAATATTCGGCATGCTAATTACATTGCCGGTTGCGAAATTGCATTATCTCTTATAGTTTCCGAGATATGGACTATCGATAATTTACACCTTAGGCTCTGCTTCTAACTTGGGCCCAAATTGTAAAATGGTCTTATCTATTGGCGATTTCGTTCCAATTCACATTCCAAGTAATATTCGGCATGCTAATTACATTGCCGGTTGCCAAATTGCATTATCTCTTATAGTTTCCGAGATATGGACTATCGATAATTTACACCTTAGGCTCTGCTTCTAACTTGGGCCCAAATTGTAAAATGGTCTTATCTATTGGCGATTTCGTCCCTATTCACATTCCAAGTGATATTCGGCATGCTAATTACATTGCCGGTTGCGAAATTGCATTATCTCTTATAGTTTCCGAGATATGGACTATCAATAATTTACACCTTAGGCTCTGCTTCTAACTTGGGCCCAAATTGTAAAATGGTCTTATCTATTGGCGATTTCGTTCCAATTTACATTCCAAGTAATATTCGGCATGCTAATTATATTGCCGGTTGCCAAATTGCATTATCTCTTATAGTTTCCGAGATATGGACTATCGATAATTTACACCTTAGGCTCTGCTTCTAACTTGTTCCCAAATTGTAAAATGGTCTTATCTATTGGCGATTTCGTTCCAATTCACATTCCAAGTTATATTCGGCATGCTAATTACATTGCCGGTTGCCAAATTGCATTATCTCTTATAGTTTCCGAGATATGGACTATCGATAATTTACACCTTAGGCTCTGCTTCTAACTTGGGCCCAAATTGTAAAATGGTCTTATCTATTGGCGATTTCGTTCCAATTCACATTCCAAGTAATATTCGGTTCGTCCATCGATCGATGCTAACTACATTGCCGGTTGCCAAATTGCATTATCTCTTATAGTTTCCGAGATATGGACTATCGATAATTTACACCTTAGGCTCTGCTTCTAACTTGGGCCCAAATTGTAAAATCGTCTTATCTATTGGCGATTTCGTTCCAATTCACATTCCAAGTAATATTCGGCATGCTAATTACATTGCCGGTTGCCAAATTGCATTATCTCTTATAGTTTCCGAGATATGGACTATCGATAATTTACACCTTAGGCTCTGCTTCTAACTTGGGCCCAAATTGTAAAATGGTCTTATCTATTGGCGATTTCGTTCCAATTCACATTCCAAGTAATATCCGGCATGCTAATTACATTGCCGGTTGCCAAATTGAATTATCTCTTATAGTTTCCGAGATATGGACTATCGATAATTTACACCTTAGGCTCTGCTTCTAACTTGGGCCCAAATTGTAAAATGGTCTTATCTATTGGCGATTTCGTTCCAATTCACATTCCAAGTAATATTCGGCATGCTAATTACATTGCCGGTTGCCAAATTGCATTATCTCTTATAGTTTCCGAGATATGGACTATCGATAATTTACATCTTAGGCTCTGCTTCTAACTTGGGCCCAAATTGTAAAATTGTCTTATTTATTGGCGATTTCGTTCCAATTCACATTCCAAGTAATATTCGGCATGCTAATTACATTGCCGGTTGCCAAATTGCATTATCTCTTATAGTTTCCGAGATATGGACTATCGATAATTTACACCTTAGGCTCTGCTTCTAACTTGGGCCCAAATTGTAAAATGGTCTTATCTATTGGCGATTTCGTCCCAATTCACATTCCAAGTGATATTCGGCATGCTAATTACATTGCCGGTTGCGAAATTGCATTATCTCTTATAGTTTCCGAGATATGGACTATCAATAATTTACACCTTAGGCTCTGCTTCTAACTTGGGCCCAAATTGTGAAATGGTCTTATCTATTGGCGATTTCGTTCCAATTCACATTCCAAGTAATATTCGGCATGCTAATTACATTGCCGGTTGCCAAATTGCATTATCTCTTATAGTTTCCGAGATATGGACTATCGATAATTTACACCTTAGGCTCTGCTTCTAACTTGGGCCCAAATTGTAAAATGGTCTTATCTATTGGCGATTTCGTTCCAATTCACATTCCAAATAATATTCGGCATGCTAATTACATTACCGGTTGCCAAATTGCATTATCTCTTATAATTTCCGAGATATGGACTATCGATAATTTACACCTTAAGCTCTGCTTCTAACTTGGGCCCAAATTGTAAAATGGTCTTTTCTATTGGCGATTTCGTTCCAATTCACATTCCAAGTAATATTCGGCATGCTAATTACATTGCCGGTTGCCAAATTGCATTATCTCTTATAGTTTCCGAGATATGGACTATCGATAATTTACACCTTAGGCTCTGCTTCTAACTTGGGCCCAAATTGTAAAATGGTCTTATCTATTGGCGATTTCGTTCCAATTCACATTCCAAGTAATATTCGGCATGCTAATTACATTGCCGGTTGCCAAATTGCATTATCTCTTATAGTTTCCGAGATATGGACTATCGATAATTTACACCTTAGGCTCTGCTTCTAACTCGGGCCCAAATTGTAAAATGGTCTTATCTATTGGCGATTTCGTTCCAATTCACACTCCAAGTAATATTCGGCATGCTAATTATATTGCCGGTTGCGAAATTGCATTATCTCTTATAGTTTCCGAGATATGGACTATCAATAATTTACACCTAAGGCTCTGCTTCTAACTTGGGCCCAAATTGTAAAATGGTCTTATCTATTGGCGATTTCGTTCCAATTCACATTCCAAGTAATATTCGGCATGCTAATTACATTGCCGGTTGCCAAATTGCATTATCTCTTATAGTTTCCGAGATATGGACTATCGATAATTTACACCTTAGGCTCTGTTTCTAACTTGGGCCCAAACTGTAAAATGGTCTTATCTATTGGCGATTTCGTTCCAATTCACATTCCAAGTAATATTCGGCATGCTAATTACATTGCCGGTTGCCAAATTGCATTATCTCTTATAGTTTCCGAGATATGGACTATCGATAATTTACACCTTAGGCTCTGCTTCTAACTTGGGCCCAAATTGTAAAATGGTCTTATCTATTGGCGATTTCGTTCCAATTCACATTCCAAGTAATATTCGGCATGCTAATTACATTGCCGGTTGCCAAATTGCATTATCTCTTATAGTTTCCGAGATATGGACTATCGATAATTTACACCTTAGGCTCTGCTTCCAACTTGGGCCCAAATTGTAAAATGGTCTTCTCTATTGGCGATTTCGTTCCAATTCACATTCCAAGTAATATTCGGCATGCTAATTACATTGCCGGTTGCCAAATTGCATTATCTCTTATAGTTTCCGAGATATGGACTATCGATAATTTACACCTTAGGCTCTGCTTCTAACTTGGGCCCAAATTGTAAAATGGTCTTATCTATTGGCGATTTCGTTCCAATTCACATTCCAAGTAATATTCGGCATGCTAATTACATTGCCGGTTGCCAAATTGCATTATCTCTTATAGTTTCCGAGATATGGACTATCAATAATTTACACCTTAGGCTCTGCTTCTAACTTGGGCCCAAATTGTAAAATGGTCTTATCTATTGGCGATTTCGTTCCAATTCACATTCCAAGTAATATTCGGCATGCTAATTACATTGCCGGTTGCCAAATTGAATTATCTCTTATAGTTTCCGAGATATGGACTATCGATAATTTACACCTTAGGCTCTGCTTCTAACTTGGGCCCAAATTGTAAAATGGTCTTACCTATTGGCGATTTCGTTCCAATTCACATTCCAAGTAATATTCGGCATGCTAATTACATTGCCGTTTGCCAAATTGCATTATCTCTTATAGTTTCCGAGATATGGACTATCGATAATTTACACCTTAGGCTCTGCTTCTAACTTGGGCCCAAATTGTAAAATGGTCTTACCTATTGGCGATTTCGTTCCAATTCACATTCCAAGTAATATTCGGCATGCTAATTACATTGCCGGTTGCCAAATTGCATTATCTCTTATAGTTTCCGAGATATGGACTATCGATCATTTACACCTTAGGCTCTGCTTCTAACTTGGGCCCAAATTGTAAAATGGTCTTACCTATTGGCGATTTCGTTCCAATTCACATTCCAAGTAATATTCGGCATGCTAATTACATTGCCGGTTGCCAAATTGCATTATCTCTTATAGTTTCCGAGATATGGACTATCGATCATTTACACCTTAGGCTCTGCTTCTAACTTGGGCCCAAATTGTAAAATCGTCTTATCTATTGGCGATTTCGTTCCAATTCACATTCCAAGTAATATTCGGCATGCTAATTACATTGCCGGTTGCCAAATTGCATTATCTCTTATAGTTTCCGAGATATGGACTATCGATAATTTACACCTTAGGCTCTGCTTCTAACTTGGGCCCAAATTGTAAAATGGTCTTATCTATTGGCGATTTCGTTCCAATTCACATTCCAAGTAATATCCGGCATGCTAATTACATTGCCGGTTGCCAAATTGCATTATCTCTTATAGTTTCCGAGATATGGACTATCGATAATTTACACCTTAGGCTTTGCTTCTAACTTGGGCCCAAATTGTAAAATGGTCTTATCTATTGGCGATTTCGTTCCAATTCACACTCCAAGTAATATTCGGCATGCTAATTACATTGCCGGTTGCCAAATTGCATTATCTCTTATAGTTTCCGAGATATGGACTATCGATAATTTACACCTTAGGCTCTGCTTCTAACTTGGGCCCAAATTATAAAATGGTCTTATCTATTGGCGATTTCGTTCCAATTCACATTCCAAGTAATATTCGGCATGCTAATTACATTGCCGGTTGCCAAATTGCATTATCTCTTATAGTTTCCGAGATATGGACTATCGATAATTTACACCTTAGGCTCTGCTTCTAACTTGGGCCCAAATTGTAAAATGGTCTTATCTATTGGCGATATCGTTCCAATTCACATTCCAAGTAATATCCGGCATGCTAATTACATTGCCGGTTGCCAAATTGAATTATCTCTTATAGTTTCCGAGATATGGACTATCGATAATTTACACCTTAGGCTCTGCTTCTAACTTGGGCCCAAATTGTAAAATGGTCTTATCTATTGGCGATTTCGTTCCAATTCACATTCCAAGTAATATTCGGCATGCTAATTACATTGCCGGTTGCCAAATTGCATTATCTGTTATAGTTTCCGAGATATGGACTATCGATAATTTACATCTTAGGCTCTGCTTCTAACTTGGGCGCAAATTGTAAAATTGTCTTATTTATTGGCGATTTCGTTCCAATTCACATTCCAAGTAATATTCGGCATGCTAATTACATTGCCGGTTGCCAAATTGCATTATCTCTTATAGTTTCCGAGATATGGACTATCGATAATTTACACCTTAGGCTCTGCTTCTAACTTGGGCCCAAATTGTAAAAAGGTCTTATCTATTGGCGATTTCGTCCCAATTCACATTCCAAGTGATATTCGGCATGCTAATTACATTGCCGGTTGCGAAATTGCATTATCTCTTATAGTTTCCGAGATATGGACTATCAATAATTTACACCTTAGGCTCTGCTTCTAACTTGGGCCCAAATTGTGAAATGGTCTTATCTATTGGCGATTTCGTTCCAATTCACATTCCAAGTAATATTCGGCATGCTAATTACATTGCCGGTTGCCAAATTGCATTATCTCTTATAGTTTCCGAGATATGGACTATCGATAATTTACACCTTAGGCTCTGCTTCTAACTTGGGCCCAAATTGTAAAATGGTCTTATCTATTGGCGATTTCGTTCCAATTCACATTCCAAGTAATATCCGGCATGCTAATTACATTGCCGGTTGCCAAATTGAATTATCTCTTATAGTTTCCGAGATATGGACTATCGATAATTTACACCTTAGGCTCTGCTTCTAACTTGGGCCCAAATTGTAAAATGGTCTTATTTATTGGCGATTTCGTTCCAATTCACATTCCAAGTAATATTCGGCATGCTAATTACATTGCCGGTTGCCAAATTGCATTATCTCTTATAGTTTCCGAGATATGGACTATCGATAATTTACACCTTAGGCTCTGCTTCTAACTTGGGCCCAAATTGTAAAATGGTCTTATCTATTGGCGATTTCGTCCCAATTCACATTCCAAGTGATATTCGGCATGCTAATTACATTGCCGGTTGCGAAATTGCATTATCTCTTATAGTTTCCGAGATATGGACTATCGATAATTTACACCTTAGGCTCTGCTTCTAACTTGGGCCCAAATTGTAAAATGGTCTTATCTATTGGCGATTTCGTCCCAATTCACATTCCAAGTGATATTCGGCATTCTAATTACATTGCCGGTTGCGAAATTGCATTATCTCTTATAGTTTCCGAGATATGGACTATCAATAATTTACACCTTAGGCTCTGCTTCTAACTTGGGCCCAAATTGTGAAATGGTCTTATCTATTGGCGATTTCGTTCCAATTCACATTCCAAGTAATATTCGGCATGCTAATTACATTGCCGGTTGCCAAATTGCATTATCTCTTATAGTTTCCGAGATATGGACTATCGATAATTTACACCTTAGGCTCTGCTTCTAACTTGGGCCCAAATTGTAAAATGGTCTTATCTATTGGCGATTTCGTTCCAATTCACATTCCAAATAATATTCGGCATGCTAATTACATTACCGGTTGCCAAATTGCATTATCTCTTATAATTTCCGAGATATGGACTATCGATAATTTACACCTTAAGCTCTGCTTCTAACTTGGGCCCAAATTGTAAAATGGTCTTTTCTATTGGCGATTTCGTTCCAATTCACATTCCAAGTAATATTCGGCATGCTAATTACATTGCCGGTTGCCAAATTGCATTATCTCTTATAGTTTCCGAGATATGGACTATCGATAATTTACACCTTAGGCTCTGCTTCTAACTTGGGCCCAAATTGTAAAATGGTCTTATCTATTGGCGATTTCGTTCCAATTCACATTCCAAGTAATATTCGGCATGCTAATTACATTGCCGGTTGCCAAATTGCATTATCTCTTATAGTTTCCGAGATATGGACTATCGATAATTTACACCTTAGGCTCTGCTTCTAACTCGGGCCCAAATTGTAAAATGGTCTTATCTATTGGCGATTTCGTTCCAATTCACACTCCAAGTAATATTCGGCATGCTAATTATATTGCCGGTTGCGAAATTGCATTATCTCTTATAGTTTCCGAGATATGGACTATCAATAATTTACACCTAAGGCTCTGCTTCTAACTTGGGCCCAAATTGTAAAATGGTCTTATCTATTGGCGATTTCGTTCCAATTCACATTCCAAGTAATATTCGGCATGCTAATTACATTGCCGGTTGCCAAATTGCATTATCTCTTATAGTTTCCGAGATATGGACTATCGATAATTTACACCTTAGGCTCTGTTTCTAACTTGGGCCCAAACTGTAAAATGGTCTTATCTATTGGCGATTTCGTTCCAATTCACATTCCAAGTAATATTCGGCATGCTAATTACATTGCCGGTTGCCAAATTGCATTATCTCTTATAGTTTCCGAGATATGGACTATCGATAATTTACACCTTAGGCTCTGCTTCTAACTTGGGCCCAAATTGTAAAATGGTCTTATCTATTGGCGATTTCGTTCCAATTCACATTCCAAGTAATATTCGGCATGCTAATTACATTGCCGGTTGCCAAATTGCATTATCTCTTATAGTTTCCGAGATATGGACTATCGATAATTTACACCTTAGGCTCTGCTTCCAACTTGGGCCCAAATTGTAAAATGGTCTTCTCTATTGGCGATTTCGTTCCAATTCACATTCCAAGTAATATTCGGCATGCTAATTACATTGCCGGTTGCCAAATTGCATTATCTCTTATAGTTTCCGAGATATGGACTATCGATAATTTACACCTTAGGCTCTGCTTCTAACTTGGGCCCAAATTGTAAAATGGTCTTATCTATTGGCGATTTCGTTCCAATTCACATTCCAAGTAATATTCGGCATGCTAATTACATTGCCGGTTGCCAAATTGCATTATCTCTTATAGTTTCCGAGATATGGACTATCAATAATTTACACCTTAGGCTCTGCTTCTAACTTGGGCCCAAATTGTAAAATGGTCTTATCTATTGGCGATTTCGTTCCAATTCACATTCCAAGTAATATTCGGCATGCTAATTACATTGCCGGTTGCCAAATTGAATTATCTCTTATAGTTTCCGAGATATGGACTATCGATAATTTACACCTTAGGCTCTGCTTCTAACTTGGGCCCAAATTGTAAAATGGTCTTACCTATTGGCGATTTCGTTCCAATTCACATTCCAAGTAATATTCGGCATGCTAATTACATTGCCGTTTGCCAAATTGCATTATCTCTTATAGTTTCCGAGATATGGACTATCGATAATTTACACCTTAGGCTCTGCTTCTAACTTGGGCCCAAATTGTAAAATGGTCTTACCTATTGGCGATTTCGTTCCAATTCACATTCCAAGTAATATTCGGCATGCTAATTACATTGCCGGTTGCCAAATTGCATTATCTCTTATAGTTTCCGAGATATGGACTATCGATCATTTACACCTTAGGCTCTGCTTCTAACTTGGGCCCAAATTGTAAAATGGTCTTACCTATTGGCGATTTCGTTCCAATTCACATTCCAAGTAATATTCGGCATGCTAATTACATTGCCGGTTGCCAAATTGCATTATCTCTTATAGTTTCCGAGATATGGACTATCGATCATTTACACCTTAGGCTCTGCTTCTAACTTGGGCCCAAATTGTAAAATGGTCTTATCTATTGGCGATTTCGTTCCAATTCACATTCCAAGTAATATCCGGCATGCTAATTACATTGCCGGTTGCCAAATTGCATTATCTCTTATAGTTTCCGAGATATGGACTATCGATAATTTACACCTTAGGCTTTGCTTCTAACTTGGGCCCAAATTGTAAAATGGTCTTATCTATTGGCGATTTCGTTCCAATTCACACTCCAAGTAATATTCGGCATGCTAATTACATTGCCGGTTGCCAAATTGCATTATCTCTTATAGTTTCCGAGATATGGACTATCGATAATTTACACCTTAGGCTCTGCTTCTAACTTGGGCCCAAATTATAAAATGGTCTTATCTATTGGCGATTTCGTTCCAATTCACATTCCAAGTAATATTCGGCATGCTAATTACATTGCCGGTTGCCAAATTGCATTATCTCTTATAGTTTCCGAGATATGGACTATCGATAATTTACACCTTAGGCTCTGCTTCTAACTTGGGCCCAAATTGTAAAATGGTCTTATCTATTGGCGATATCGTTCCAATTCACATTCCAAGTAATATCCGGCATGCTAATTACATTGCCGGTTGCCAAATTGAATTATCTCTTATAGTTTCCGAGATATGGACTATCGATAATTTACACCTTAGGCTCTGCTTCTAACTTGGGCCCAAATTGTAAAATGGTCTTATCTATTGGCGATTTCGTTCCAATTCACATTCCAAGTAATATTCGGCATGCTAATTACATTGCCGGTTGCCAAATTGCATTATCTGTTATAGTTTCCGAGATATGGACTATCGATAATTTACATCTTAGGCTCTGCTTCTAACTTGGGCGCAAATTGTAAAATTGTCTTATTTATTGGCGATTTCGTTCCAATTCACATTCCAAGTAATATTCGGCATGCTAATTACATTGCCGGTTGCCAAATTGCATTATCTCTTATAGTTTCCGAGATATGGACTATCGATAATTTACACCTTAGGCTCTGCTTCTAACTTGGGCCCAAATTGTAAAAAGGTCTTATCTATTGGCGATTTCGTCCCAATTCACATTCCAAGTGATATTCGGCATGCTAATTACATTGCCGGTTGCGAAATTGCATTATCTCTTATAGTTTCCGAGATATGGACTATCAATAATTTACACCTTAGGCTCTGCTTCTAACTTGGGCCCAAATTGTGAAATGGTCTTATCTATTGGCGATTTCGTTCCAATTCACATTCCAAGTAATATTCGGCATGCTAATTACATTGCCGGTTGCCAAATTGCATTATCTCTTATAGTTTCCGAGATATGGACTATCGATAATTTACACCTTAGGCTCTGCTTCTAACTTGGGCCCAAATTGTAAAATGGTCTTATCTATTGGCGATTTCGTTCCAATTCACATTCCAAGTAATATTCGGCATGCTAATTACATTACCGGTTGCCAAATTGCATTATCTCTTATAATTTCCGAGATATGGACTATCGATAATTTACACCTTAAGCTCTGCTTCTAACTTGGGCCCAAATTGTAAAATGGTCTTTTCTATTGGCGATTTCGTTCCAATTCACATTCCAAGTAATATTCGGCATGCTAATTACATTGCCGGTTGCCAAATTGCATTATCTCTTATAGTTTCCGAGATATGGACTATCGATAATTTACACCTTAGGCTCTGCTTCTAACTTGGGCCCAAATTGTAAAATGGTCTTATCTATTGGCGATTTCGTTCCAATTCACATTCCAAGTAATATTCGGCATGCTAATTACATTGCCGGTTGCGAAATTGCATTATCTCTTATAGTTTCCGAGATATGGACTATCAATAATTTACACCTTATGCTCTGCTTCTAACTTGGGCCCAAATTGTAAAATGGTCTTATCTATTGGCGATTTCGTTCCAATTCACATTCCAAGTAATATTCGGCATGCTAATTACATTGCCGGTTGCCAAATTGCATTATCTCTTATAGTTTCCGAGATATGGACTATCGATAATTTACACCTTAGGCTCTGTTTCTAACTTGGGCCCAAACTGTAAAATGGTCTAATCTATTGGCGATTTCGTTCCAATTCACATTCCAAGTAATATTCGGCATGCTAATTACATTGCCGGTTGCCAAATTGCATTATCTCTTATAGTTTCCGAGATATGGACTATCGATAATTTACACCTTAGGCTCTGCTTCTAACTTGGGCCCAAATTGTAAAATGGTCTTATCTATTGGCGATTTCGTTCCAATTCACATTCCAAGTAATATTCGGCATGCTAATTACATTGCCGGTTGCCAAATTGCATTATCTCTTATAGTTTCCGAGATATGGACTATCGATAATTTACACCTTAGGCTCTGCTTCTAACTTGGGCCCAAATTGTAAAATGGTCTTCTCTATTGGCGATTTCGTTCCAATTCACATTCCAAGTAATATTCGGCATGCTAATTACATTGCCGGTTGCCAAATTGCATTATCTCTTATAGTTTCCGAGATATGGACTATCGATAATTTACACCTTAGGCTCTGCTTCTAACTTGGGCCCAAATTGTAAAATGGTCTTATCTATTGGCGATTTCGTTCCAATTCACATTCCAAGTAATATTCGGCATGCTAATTACATTGCCGGTTGCCAAATTGCATTATCTCTTATAGTTTCCGAGATATGGACTATCAATAATTTACACCTTAGGCTCTGCTTCTAACTTGGGCCCAAATTGTAAAATGGTCTTATCTATTGGCGATTTCGTTCCAATTCACATTCCAAGTAATATTCGGCATGCTAATTACATTGCCGGTTGCCAAATTGAATTATCTCTTATAGTTTCCGAGATATGGACTATCGATAATTTACACCTTAGGCTCTGCTTCTAACTTGGGCCCAAATTGTAAAATGGTCTTACCTATTGGCGATTTCGTTCCAATTCACATTCCAAGTAATATTCGGCATGCTAATTACATTGCCGGTTGCCAAATTGCATTATCTCTTATAGTTTCCGAGATATGGACTATCGATAATTTACACCTTAGGCTCTGCTTCTAACTTGGGCCCAAATTGTAAAATGGTCTTACCTATTGGCGATTTCGTTCCAATTCACATTCCAAGTAATATTCGGCATGCTAATTACATTGCCGGTTGCCAAATTGCATTATCTCTTATAGTTTCCGAGATATGGACTATCGATCATTTACACCTTAGGCTCTGCTTCTAACTTGGGCCCAAATTGTAAAATGGTCTTACCTATTGGCGATTTCGTTCCAATTCACATTCCAAGTAATATTCGGCATGCTAATTACATTGCCGGTTGCCAAATTGCATTATCTCTTATAGTTTCCGAGATATGGACTATCGATCATTTACACCTTAGGCTCTGCTTCTAACTTGGGCCCAAATTGTAAAATGGTCTTATCTATTGGCGATTTCGTTCCAATTCACATTCCAAGTAATATTCGGCATGCTAATTACATTGCCGGTTGTCAAATTGCATTATCTCTTATAGTTTCCGAGATATGGACTATCGATAATTTACACCTTAGGCTCTGCTTCTAACTTGGGCCCAAATTGTAAAATGGTCTTATCTATTGGCGATTTCGTTCCAATTCACATTCCAAGTAATATTCGGCATGCTAATTACATTGCCGGTTGCCAAATTGCATTATCTCTTATAGTTTCCGAGATATGGACTATCGATAATTTACACCTTAGGCTCTGCTTCTAACTTGGGCCCAAATTGTAAAATGGTCTTATCTATTGGCGATTTTGTTCCAATTCACATTCCAAGTAATATTCGGCATGCTAATTACATTGCCGGTTGCCAAATTGCATTATCTCTTATAGTTTCCGAGATATGGACTATCGATAATTTACACCTTAGGCTCTGCTTCTAACTTGGGCCCAAATTGTAAAATGGTCTTATCTATTGGCGATTTCGTTCCAATTCACATTCCAAGTAATATTCGGCATGCTAATTACATTGCCGGTTGCGAAATTGCATTATCTCTTATAGTTTCCGAGATATGGACTATCAATAATTTACACCTTAGGCTCTGCTTCTAACTTGGGCCCAAATTGTAAAATGGTCTTATCTATTGGCGATTTCGTTCCAATTCACATTCCAAGTAATATTCGGCATGCTAATTACATTGCCGGTTGCCAAATTGCATTATCTCTTATAGTTTCCGAGATATGGGCTATCGATAATTTACACCTTAGGCTCTGCTTCTAACTTGGGCCCAAATTGTAAAATGGTCTTATCTATTGGCGATTTCGTTCCAATTCACATTCCAAGTAATATTCGGCATGCTAATTACATTGCCGGTTGCCAAATTGCATTATCTCTTATAGTTTCCGAGATATGGACTATCGATAATTTACACCTTAGGCTCTGCTTCTAACTTGGGCCCAAATTGTAAAATGGTCTTATCTATTGGCGATTTCGTTCCAATTCACATTCCAAGTAATATTCGGCATGCTAATTACATTGCCGGTTGCCAAATTGCATTATCTCTTATAGTTTCCGAGATATGGACTATCGATAATTTACACCTTAGGCTCTGCTTCTAACTTGGGCCCAAATTGTAAAATGGTCTTATCTATTGGCGATTTCGTTCCAATTCACATTCCAAGTAATATTCGGCATGCTAATTACATTGCCGGTTGCCAAATTGCATTATCTCTTATAGTTTCCGAGATATGGACTATCGATAATTTACACCTTAGGCTCTGCTTCTAACTTGGGCCCAAATTGTAAAATGGTCTTATCTATTGGCGATTTCGTTCCAATTCACATTCCAAGTAATATCCGGCATGCTAATTACATTGCCGGTTGCCAAATTGAATTATCACTTATAGTTTCCGAGATATGGACTATCGATAATTTACACCTTAGGCTCTGCTTCTAACTTGGGCCCAAATTGTAAAATGGTCTTATCTATTGGCGATTTCGTTCCAATTCACATTCCAAGTAATATTCGGCATGCTAATTACATTGCCGGTTGCCAAATTGCATTATCTCTTATAGTTTCCGAGATATGGACTATCGATAATTTACATCTTAGGCTCTGCTTCTAACTTGGGCCCAAATTGTAAAATGGTCTTATCTATTGGCGATTTCGTTCCAATTCACATTCCAAGTAATATTCGGCATGCTAATTACATTGCCGGTTGCCAAATTGCATTATATCTTATAGTTTCCGAGATATGGACTATCGATAATTTACACCTTAGGCTCTGCTTCTAACTTGGGCCCAAATTGTAAAATGGTCTTATCTATTGGCGATTTCGTTCCAATTCACATTCCAAGTAATATTCGGCATGCTAATTACATTGCCGGTTGCCAAATTGCATTATCTCTTATAGTTTCCGAGATATGGACTATCGATAATTTACACCTTAGGCTCTGCTTCTAACTTGGGCCCAAATTGTAAAATGGTCTTCTCTATTGGCGATTTCGTTCCAATTCACATTCCAAGTAATATTCGGCATGCTAATTACATTGCCGGTTGCCAAATTGCATTATCTCTTATAGTTTCCGAGATATGGACTATCGATAATTTACACCTTAGGCTCTGCTTCTAACTTGGGCCCAAATTGTAAAATGGTCTTATCTATTGGCGATTTCGTTCCAATTCACATTCCAAGTAATATTCGGCATGCTAATTACATTGCCGGTTGCCAAATTGCATTATCTCTTATAGTTTCCGAGATATGGACTATCGATAATTTACACCTTAGGCTCTGCTTCTAATTTGGGCCCAAATTGTAAAATGGTCTTATCTATTGGCGATTTCGTTCCAATTCACATTCCAAGTAATATTCGGCATGCTAATTACATTGCCGGTTGCCAAATTGCATTATCTCTTATAGTTTCCGAGATATGGACTATCGATAATTTACATCTTAGGCTCTGCTTCTAACTTGGGCCCAAATTGTAAAATGGTCTTATCTATTGGCGATTTCGTTCCAATTCACATTCCAAGTAATATTCGGCATGCTAATTACATTGCCGGTTGCCAAATTGCATTATATCTTATAGTTTCCGAGATATGGACTATCGATAATTTACACCTTAGGCTCTGCTTCTAACTTGGGCCCAAATTGTAAAATGGTCTTATCTATTGGCGATTTCGTTCCAATTCACATTCCAAGTAATATTCGGCATGCTAATTACATTGCCGGTTGCCAAATTGCATTATCTCTTATAGTTTCCGAGATATGGACTATCGATAATTTACACCTTAGGCTCTGCTTCTAACTTGGGCCCAAATTGTAAAATGGTCTTCTCTATTGGCGATTTCGTTCCAATTCACATTCCAAGTAATATTCGGCATGCTAATTACATTGCCGGTTGCCAAATTGCATTATCTCTTATAGTTTCCGAGATATGGACTATCGATAATTTACACCTTAGGCTCTGCTTCTAACTTGGGCCCAAATTGTAAAATGGTCTTATCTATTGGCGATTTCGTTCCAATTCACATTCCAAGTAATATTCGGCATGCTAATTACATTGCCGGTTGCCAAATTGCATTATCTCTTATAGTTTCCGAGATATGGACTATCGATAATTTACACCTTAGGCTCTGCTTCTAACTTGGGCCCAAATTGTAAAATGGTCTTCTCTATTGGCGATTTCGTTCCAATTCACATTCCAAGTAATAATCGACATGCTAATTACATTGCCGGTTGCCAAATTGCATTATCTCTTATAGTTTCCGAGATATGGACTATCGATAATTTACACCTTAGGCTCTGCTTCTAACTTGGGCCCAAATTGTAAAATGGTCTTATCTATTGGCGATTTCGTTCCAATTCACATTCCAAGTAATATTCGGCATGCTAATTACATTGCCGGTTGCCAAATTGCATTATCTCTTATAGTTTCCGAGATATGGACTATCAATAATTTACACCTTAGGCTCTGCTTCTAACTTGGGCCCAAATTGTAAAATGGTCTTATCTATTGGCGATTTCGTTCCAATTCACATTCCAAGTAATATTCGGCATGCTAATTACATTGCCAGTTGCCAAATTGAATTATCTCTTATAGTTTCCGAGATATGGACTATCGATAATTTACACCTTAGGCTCTGCTTCTAACTTGGGCCCAAATTGTAAAATGGTCTTACCTATTGGCGATTTCGTTCCAATTCACATTCCAAGTAATATTCGGCATGCTAATTACATTGCCGTTTGCCAAATTGCATTATCTCTTATAGTTTCCGAGATATGGACTATCGATAATTTACACCTTAGGCTCTGCTTCTAACTTGGGCCCAAATTGTAAAATGGTCTTACCTATTGGCGATTTCGTTCCAATTCACATTCCAAGTAATATTCGGCATGCTAATTACATTGCCGGTTGCCAAATTGCATTATCTCTTATAGTTTCCGAGATATGGACTATCGATCATTTACACCTTAGGCTCTGCTTCTAACTTGGGCCCAAATTGTAAAATGGTCTTACCTATTGGCGATTTCGTTCCAATTCACATTCCAAGTAATATTCGGCATGCTAATTACATTGCCGGTTGCCAAATTGCATTATCTCTTATAGTTTCCGAGATATGGACTATCGATCATTTACACCTTAGGCTCTGCTTCTAACTTGGGCCCAAATTGTAAAATGGTCTTCTCTATTGGCGATTTCGTTCCAATTCACATTCCAAGTAATAATCGACATGCTAATTACATTGCCGGTTGCCAAATTGCATTATCTCTTATAGTTTCCGAGATATGGACTATCGATAATTTACACCTTAGGCTCTGCTTCTAACTTGGGCCCAAATTGTAAAATGGTCTTATCTATTGGCGATTTCGTTCCAATTCACATTCCAAGTAATATTCGGCATGCTAATTACATTGCCGGTTGCCAAATTGCATTATCTCTTATAGTTTCCGAGATATGGACTATCAATAATTTACACCTTAGGCTCTGCTTCTAACTTGGGCCCAAATTGTAAAATGGTCTTATCTATTGGCGATTTCGTTCCAATTCACATTCCAAGTAATATTCGGCATGCTAATTACATTGCCAGTTGCCAAATTGAATTATCTCTTATAGTTTCCGAGATATGGACTATCGATAATTTACACCTTAGGCTCTGCTTCTAACTTGGGCCCAAATTGTAAAATGGTCTTATCTATTGGCGATTTCGTTCCAATTCACACTCCAAGTAATATTCGGCATGCTAATTACATTGCCGGTTGCCAAATTGCATTATCTCTTATAGTTTCCGAGATATGGACTATCGATAATTTACACCTTAGGCTCTGCTTCTAACTTGGGCCCAAATTGTAAAATGGTCTTATCTATTGGCGATTTCGTTCCAATTCACATTCCAAGTAATATTCGGCATGCTAATTACATTGCCGGTTGCCAAATTGCATTATCTCTTATAGTTTCCGAGATATGGACTATCGATAATTTACACCTTAGGCTCTGCTTCTAACTTGGGCCCAAATTGTAAAATGGTCTTTTCTATTGGCGATTTCGTTCCAATTCACATTCCAAGTAATATTCGGCATGCTAATTACATTGCCGGTTGCCAAATTGCATTATCTCTTATAGTTTCCGAGATATGGACTATCGATAATTTACACCTTAGGCTCTGCTTCTAACTTGGGCCCAAATTGTAAAATGGTCTTATCTATTGGCGATTTCGTTCCAATTCACATTCCAAGTAATATTCGGCATGCTAATTACATTGCCGGTTGCGAAATTGCATTATCACTTATAGTTTCCGAGATATGGACTATCAATAATTTACACCTTATGCTCTGCTTCTAACTTGGGCCCAAATTGTAAAATGGTCTTATCTATTGGCGATTTCGTTCCAATTCACATTCCAAGTAATATTCGGCATGCTAATTACATTGCCGGTTGCCAAATTGCATTATCTCTTATAGTTTCCGAGATATGGACTATCGATAATTTACACCTTAGGCTCTGCTTCTAACTTGGGCCCAAATTGTAAAATGGTCTTATCTATTGGCGATTTCGTTCCAATTCACATTCCAAGTAATATTCGGCATGCTAATTACATTGCCGGTTGCCAAATTGCATTATCTCTTATAGTTTCCGAGATATGGACTATCGATAATTTACACCTTAGGCTCTGCTTCTAACTTGGGCCCAAATTGTAAAATGGTCTTATCTATTGGCGATTTCGTTCCAATTCACATTCCAAGTAATATTCGGCATGCTAATTACATTACCGGTTGCCAAATTGCATTATCTCTTATAGTTTCCGAGATATGGACTATCGATAATTTACACCTTAGGCTCTGCTTCTAACTTGGGCCCAAATTGTAAAATGGTCTTATCTATTGGCGATTTCGTTCCAATTCACAATCCAAGTAATATTCGGCATGCTAATTACATTGCCGGTTGCCAAATTGCATTATCTCTTATAGTTTCCGAGATATGGACTATCGATAATTTACACCTTAGGCTCTGCTTCTAACTTGGGCCCAAATTGTAAAATGGTCTTATCTATTGGCGATTTCGTTCCAATTCACATTCCAAGTAATATCCGGCATGCTAATTACATTGCCGGTTGCCAAATTGAATTATCACTTATAGTTTCCGAGATATGGACTATCGATAATTTACACCTTAGGCTCTGCTTCTAACTTGGGCCCAAATTGTAAAATGGTCTTATCTATTGGCGATTTCGTTCCAATTCACATTCCAAGTAATATTCGGCATGCTAATTACATTGCCGGTTGCCAAATTGCATTATCTCTTATAGTTTCCGAGATATGGACTATCGATAATTTACATCTTAGGCTCTGCTTCTAACTTGGGCCCAAATTGTAAAATGGTCTTATCTATTGGCGATTTCGTTCCAATTCACATTCCAAGTAATATTCGGCATGCTAATTACATTGCCGGTTGCCAAATTGCATTATATCTTATAGTTTCCGAGATATGGACTATCGATAATTTACACCTTAGGCTCTGCTTCTAACTTGGGCCCAAATTGTAAAATGGTCTTATCTATTGGCGATTTCGTTCCAATTCACATTCCAAGTAATATTCGGCATGCTAATTACATTGCCGGTTGCCAAATTGCATTGTCTCTTATAGTTTCCGAGATATGGACTATCGATAATTTACACCTTAGGCTCTGCTTCTAACTTGGGCCCAAATTGTAAAATGGTCTTCTCTATTGGCGATTTCGTTCCAATTCACATTCCAAGTAATATTCGGCATGCTAATTACATTGCCGGTTGCCAAATTGCATTATCTCTTATAGTTTCCGAGATATGGACTATCGATAATTTACACCTTAGGCTCTGCTTCTAACTTGGGCCCAAATTGTAAAATGGTCTTATCTATTGGCGATTTCGTTCCAATTCACATTCCAAGTAATATTCGGCATGCTAATTACATTGCCGGTTGCCAAATTGCATTATCTCTTATAGTTTCCGAGATATGGACTATCGATAATTTACACCTTAGGCTCTGCTTCTAATTTGGGCCCAAATTGTAAAATGGTCTTATCTATTGGCGATTTCGTTCCAATTCACATTCCAAGTAATATTCGGCATGCTAATTACATTGCCGGTTGCCAAATTGCATTATCTCTTATAGTCTCCGAGATATGGACTATCGATAATTTACATCTTAGGCTCTGCTTCTAACTTGGGCCCAAATTGTAAAATGGTCTTATCTATTGGCGATTTCGTTCCAATTCACATTCCAAGTAATATTCGGCATGCTAATTACATTGCCGGTTGCCAAATTGCATTATATCTTATAGTTTCCGAGATATGGACTATCGATAATTTACACCTTAGGCTCTGCTTCTAACTTGGGCCCAAATTGTAAAATGGTCTTCTCTATTGGCGATTTCGTTCCAATTCACATTCCAAGTAATATTCGGCATGCTAATTACATTGCCGGTTGCCAAATTGCATTATCTCTTATAGTTTCCGAGATATGGACTATCGATAATTTACACCTTAGGCTCTGCTTCTAACTTGGGCCCAAATTGTAAAATGGTCTTATCTATTGGCGATTTCGTTCCAATTCACATTCCAAGTAATATTCGGCATGCTAATTACATTGCCGGTTGCCAAATTGCATTATCTCTTATAGTTTCCGAGATATGGACTATCGATAATTTACACCTTAGGCTCTGCTTCTAACTTGGGCCCAAATTGTAAAATGGTCTTCTCTATTGGCGATTTCGTTCCAATTCACATTCCAAGTAATAATCGACATGCTAATTACATTGCCGGTTGCCAAATTGCATTATCTCTTATAGTTTCCGAGATATGGACTATCGATAATTTACACCTTAGGCTCTGCTTCTAACTTGGGCCCAAATTGTAAAATGGTCTTATCTATTGGCGATTTCGTTCCAATTCACATTCCAAGTAATATTCGGCATGCTAATTACATTGCCGGTTGCCAAATTGCATTATCTCTTATAGTTTCCGAGATATGGACTATCAATAATTTACACCTTAGGCTCTGCTTTTAACTTGGGCCCAAATTGTAAAATGGTCTTATCTATTGGCGATTTCGTTCCAATTCACAATCCAAGTAATATTCGGCATGCTAATTACATTGCCAGTTGCCAAATTGAATTATCTCTTATAGTTTCCGAGATATGGACTATCGATAATTTACACCTTATTCTCTGCTTCTAACTTGGGCCCAAATTGTAAAATGGTCTTACCTATTGGCGATTTCGTTCCAATTCACATTCCAAGTAATATTCGGCATGCTAATTACATTGCCGTTTGCCAAATTGCATTATCTCTTATAGTTTCCGAGATATGGACTATCGATAATTTACACCTTAGGCTCTGCTTCTAACTTGGGCCCAAATTGTAAAATGGTCTTACCTATTGGCGATTTCGTTCCAATTCACATTCCAAGTAATATTCGGCATGCTAATTACATTGCCGGTTGCCAAATTGCATTATCTCTTATAGTTTCCGAGATATGGACTATCGATCATTTACACCTTAGGCTCTGCTTCTAACTTGGGCCCAAATTGTAAAATGGTCTTACCTATTGGCGATTTCGTTCCAATTCACATTCCAAGTAATATTCGGCATGCTAATTACATTGCCGGTTGCCAAATTGCATTATCTCTTATAGTTTCCGAGATATGGACTATCGATCATTTACACCTTAGGCTCTGCTTCTAACTTGGGCCCAAATTGTAAAATCGTCTTATCTATTGGCGATTTCGTTCCAATTCACATTCCAAGTAATATTCGGCATGCTAATTACATTGCCGGTTGCCAAATTGCATTATCTCTTATAGTTTCCGAGATATGGACTATCGATAATTTACACCTTAGGCTCTGCTTCTAACTTGGGCCCAAATTGTAAAATGGTCTTATCTATTGGCGATTTCGTTCCAATTCACATTCCAAGTAATATCCGGCATGCTAATTACATTGCCGGTTGCCAAATTGCATTATCTCTTATAGTTTCCGAGATATGGACTATCGATAATTTACACCTTAGGCTCTGCTTCTAACTTGGGCCCAAATTGTAAAATGGTCTTATCTATTGGCGATTTCGTTCCAATTCACACTCCAAGTAATATTCGGCATGCTAATTACATTGCCGGTTGCCAAATTGCATTATCTCTTATAGTTTCCGAGATATGGACTATCGATAATTTACACCTTAGGCTCTGCTTCTAACTTGGGCCCAAATTGTAAAATGGTCTTATCTATTGGCGATTTCGTTCCAATTCACATTCCAAGTAATATTCGGCATGCTAATTACATTGCCGGTTGCCAAATTGCATTATCTCTTATAGTTTCCGAGATATGGACTATCGATAATTTACACCTTAGGCTCTGCTTCTAACTTGGGCCCAAATTGTAAAATGGTCTTATCTATTGGCGATTTCGTTCCAATTCACATTCCAAGTAATATCCGGCATGCTAATTACATTGCCGGTTGCCAAATTGAATTATCTCTTATAGTTTCCGAGATATGGACTATCGATAATTTACACCTTAGGCTCTGCTTCTAACTTGGGCCCAAATTGTAAAATGGTCTTATCTATTGGCGATTTCGTTCCAATTCACATTCCAAGTAATATTCGGCATGCTAATTACATTGCCGGTTGCCAAATTGCATTATCTCTTATAGTTTCCGAGATATGGACCATCGATAATTTACATCTTAGGCTCTGCTTCTAACTTGGGCCCAAATTGTAAAATTGTCTTATTTATTGGCGATTTCGTTCCAATTCACATTCCAAGTAATATTCGGCATGCTAATTACATTGCCGGTTGCCAAATTGCATTATCTCTTTTAGTTTCCGAGATATGGACTATCGATAATTTACACCTTAGGCTCTGCTTCTAACTTGGGCCCAAATTGTAAAATGGTCTTATCTATTGGCGATTTCGTCCCAATTCACATTCCAAGTGATATTCGGCATGCTAATTACATTGCCGGTTGCGAGATTGCATTATCTCTTATAGTTTCCGAGATATGGACTATCAATAATTTACACCTTAGGCTCTGCTTCTAACTTGGGCCCAAATTGTGAAATGGTCTTATCTATTGGCGATTTCGTTCCAATTCACATTCCAAGTAATATTCGGCATGCTAATTACATTGCCGGTTGCCAAATTGCATTATCTCTTATAGTTTCCGAGATATGGACTATCGATAATTTACACCTTAGGCTCTGCTTCTAACTTGGGCCCAAATTGTAAAATGGTCTTATCTATTGGCGATTTCGTTCCAATTCACATTCCAAGTAATATTCGGCATGCTAATTACATTACCGGTTGCCAAATTGCATTATCTCTTATAATTTCCGAGATATGGACTATCGATAATTTACACCTTAAGCTCTGCTTCTAACTTGGGCCCAAATTGTAAAATGGTCTTTTCTATAGGCGATTTCGTTCCAATTCACATTCCAAGTAATATTCGGCATGCTAATTACATTGCCGGTTGCCAAATTGCATTATCTCTTATAGTTTCCGAGATATGGACTATCGATAATTTACACCTTAGGCTCTGCTTCTAACTTGGGCCCAAATTGTAAAATGGTCTTATCTATTGGCGATTTCGTTCCAATTCACATTCCAAGTAATATTCGGCATGCTAATTACATTGCCGGTTGCCAAATTGCATTATCTGTTATAGTTTCCGAGATATGGACTATCGATAATTTACACCTTAGGCTCTGCTTCTAACTTGGGCCCAAATTGTAAAATGGTCTTATCTATTGGCGATTTCGTTCCAATTCACACTCCAAGTAATATTCGGCATGCTAATTATATTGCCGGTTGCGAAATTGCATTATCTCTTATAGTTTCCGAGATATGGACTATCAATAATTTACACCTTATGCTCTGCTTCTAACTTGGGCCCAAATTGTAAAATGGTCTTATCTATTGGCGATTTCGTTCCAATTCACATTCCAAGTAATATTCGGCATGCTAATTACATTGCCGGTTGCCAAATTGCATTATCTCTTATAGTTTCCGAGATATGGACTATCGATAATTTACACCTTAGGCTCTGTTTCTAACTTGGGCCCAAACTGTAAAATGGTCTTATCTATTGGCGATTTCGTTCCAATTCACATTCCAAGTAATATTCGGCATGCTAATTACATTGCCGGTTGCCAAATTGCATTATCTCTTATAGTTTCCGAGATATGGACTATCGATAATTTACACCTTAGGCTCTGCTTCTAACTTGGGCCCAAATTGTAAAATGGTCTTATCTATTGGCGATTTCGATCCAATTCACATTCCAAGTAATATTCGGCATGCTAATTACATTGCCGGTTGCCAAATTGCATTATCTCTTATAGTTTCCGAGATATGGACTATCGATAATTTACACCTTAGGCTCTGCTTCTAACTTGGGCCCAAATTGTAAAATGGTCTTATCTATTGGCGATTTCGTTCCAATTCACATTCCAAGTAATATTCGGCATGCTAATTACATTGCCGGTTGCCAAATTGCATTATCTCTTATAGTTTCCGAGATATGGACCATCGATAATTTACATCTTAGGCTCTGCTTCTAACTTGGGCCCAAATTGTAAAATTGTCTTATTTATTGGCGATTTCGTTCCAATTCACATTCCAAGTAATATTCGGCATGCTAATTACATTGCCGGTTGCCAAATTGCATTATCTCTTTTAGTTTCCGAGATATGGACTATCGATAATTTACACCTTAGGCTCTGCTTCTAACTTGGGCCCAAATTGTAAAATGGTCTTATCTATTGGCGATTTCGTCCCAATTCACATTCCAAGTGATATTCGGCATGCTAATTACATTGCCGGTTGCGAGATTGCATTATCTCTTATAGTTTCCGAGATATGGACTATCAATAATTTACACCTTAGGCTCTGCTTCTAACTTGGGCCCAAATTGTGAAATGGTCTTATCTATTGGCGATTTCGTTCCAATTCACATTCCAAGTAATATTCGGCATGCTAATTACATTGCCGGTTGCCAAATTGCATTATCTCTTATAGTTTCCGAGATATGGACTATCGATAATTTACACCTTAGGCTCTGCTTCTAACTTGGGCCCAAATTGTAAAATGGTCTTATCTATTGGCGATTTCGTTCCAATTCACATTCCAAGTAATATTCGGCATGCTAATTACATTACCGGTTGCCAAATTGCATTATCTCTTATAATTTCCGAGATATGGACTATCGATAATTTACACCTTAAGCTCTGCTTCTAACTTGGGCCCAAATTGTAAAATGGTCTTTTCTATAGGCGATTTCGTTCCAATTCACATTCCAAGTAATATTCGGCATGCTAATTACATTGCCGGTTGCCAAATTGCATTATCTCTTATAGTTTCCGAGATATGGACTATCGATAATTTACACCTTAGGCTCTGCTTCTAACTTGGGCCCAAATTGTAAAATGGTCTTATCTATTGGCGATTTCGTTCCAATTCACATTCCAAGTAATATTCGGCATGCTAATTACATTGCCGGTTGCCAAATTGCATTATCTGTTATAGTTTCCGAGATATGGACTATCGATAATTTACACCTTAGGCTCTGCTTCTAACTTGGGCCCAAATTGTAAAATGGTCTTATCTATTGGCGATTTCGTTCCAATTCACACTCCAAGTAATATTCGGCATGCTAATTATATTGCCGGTTGCGAAATTGCATTATCTCTTATAGTTTCCGAGATATGGACTATCAATAATTTACACCTTATGCTCTGCTTCTAACTTGGGCCCAAATTGTAAAATGGTCTTATCTATTGGCGATTTCGTTCCAATTCACATTCCAAGTAATATTCGGCATGCTAATTACATTGCCGGTTGCCAAATTGCATTATCTCTTATAGTTTCCGAGATATGGACTATCGATAATTTACACCTTAGGCTCTGTTTCTAACTTGGGCCCAAACTGTAAAATGGTCTTATCTATTGGCGATTTCGTTCCAATTCACATTCCAAGTAATATTCGGCATGCTAATTACATTGCCGGTTGCCAAATTGCATTATCTCTTATAGTTTCCGAGATATGGACTATCGATAATTTACACCTTAGGCTCTGCTTCTAACTTGGGCCCAAATTGTAAAATGGTCTTATCTATTGGCGATTTCGATCCAATTCACATTCCAAGTAATATTCGGCATGCTAATTACATTGCCGGTTGCCAAATTGCATTATCTCTTATAGTTTCCGAGATATGGACTATCGATAATTTACACCTTAGGCTCTGCTTCTAACTTGGGCCCAAATTGTAAAATGGTCTTCTCTATTGGCGATTTCGTTCCAATTCACATTCCAAGTAATATTCGGCATGCTAATTACATTGCCGGTTGCCAAATTGCATTATCTCTTATAGTTTCCGAGATATGGACTATCGATAATTTACACCTTAGGCTCTGCTTCTAACTTGGGCCCAAATTGTAAAATGGTCTTATCTATTGGCGATTTCGTTCCAATTCACATTCCAAGTAATATTCGGCATGCTAAATACATTGCCGGTTGCCAAATTGTATTATCTCTTATAGTTTCCGAGATATGGACTATCAATAATTTACACCTTAGGCTCTGCTTCTAACTTGGGCCCAAATTGTAAAATGGTCTTATCTATTGGCGATTTCGTTCCAATTCACATTCCAAGTAATATTCGGCATGCTAATTACATTGCCGGTTGCCAAATTGAAATATCTCTTATAGTTTCCGAGATATGGACTATCGATAATTTACACCTTAGGCTCTGCTTCTAACTTGGGCCCAAATTGTAAAATGGTCTTACCTATTGGCGATTTCGTTCCAATTCACATTCCAAGTAATATTCGGCATGCTAATTACATTGCCGGTTGCCAAATTGCATTATCTCTTATAGTTTCCGAGATATGGACTATCGATAATTTACACCTTAGGCTCTGCTTCTAACTTGGGCCCAAATTGTAAAATGGTCTTACCTATTGGCGATTTCGTTCCAATTCAAATTCCAAGTAATATTCGGCATGCTAATTACATTGCCGGTTGCCAAATTGCATTATCTCTTATAGTTTCCGAGATATGGACTATCGATCATTTACACCTTAGGCTCTGCTTCTAACTTGGGCCCAAATTGTAAAATGGTCTTACCTATTGGCGATTTCGTTCCAATTCACATTCCAAGTAATAATCGGCATGCTAATTACATTGCCGGTTGCCAAATTGCATTATCTCTTATAGTTTCCGAGATATGGACTATCGATCATTTACACCTTAGGCTCTGCTTCTAACTTGGGCCCAAATTGTAAAATGGTCTTATCTATTGGCGATTTCGTTCCAATTCACATTCCAATTAATATTCGGCATGCTAATTACATTGCCGGTTGCCAAATTGCATTATCTCTTATAGTTTCCGAGATATGGATTATCGATAATTTACACCTTAGGCTCTGCTTCTAACTTGGGCCCAAATTGTAAAATGGTCTTATCTATTGGCGATTTCGTTCCAATTCACATTCCAAGTAATATTCGGCATGCTAATTACATTGCCGGTTGTCAAATTGCATTATCTCTTATAGTTTCCGAGATATGGACTATCGATAATTTACACCTTAGGCTCTGCTTCTAACTTGGGCCCAAATTGTAAAATGGTCTTATCTATTGGCGATTTCGTTCCAATTCACATTCCAAGTAATATTCGGCATGCTAATTACATTGCCGGTTGCCAAATTGCATTATCTCTTATAGTTTCCGAGATATGAACTATCGATAATTTACACCTTAGGCTCTGCTTCTAACTTGGGCCCAAATTGTAAAATGGTCTTATCTATTGGCGATTTTGTTCCAATTCACATTCCAAGTAATATTCGGCATGCTAATTACATTGCCGGTTGCCAAATTGCATTATCTCTTATAGTTTCCGAGATATGGACTATCGATAATTTACACCTTAGGCTCTGCTTCTAACTTGGGCCCAAATTGTAAGATGGTCTTATCTATTGGCGATTTCGTTCCAATTCACATTCCAAGTAATATTCGGCATGCTAATTACATTGCCGGTTGCCAAATTGCATTATCTCTTATAGTTTCCGAGATATGGACTATCGATAATTTACACCTTAGGCTCTGCTTCTAACTTGGGCCCAAATTGTAAAATGGTCTTATCTATTGGCGATTTCGTTCCAATTCACATTCCAAGTAATATTCGGCATGCTAATTACATTGCCGGTTGCCAAATTACATTATCTCTTATAGTTTCCGAGATATGGACTATCGATAATTTACACCTTAGGCTCTGCTTCTAACTTGGGCCCAAATTGTAAAATGGTCTTATCTATTGGCGATTTCGTTCCAATTCACATTCCAAGTAATATTCGGCATGCTAATTACATTGCCGGTTGCCAAATTGCATTATCTCTTATAGTTTCCGAGATATGGACTATCGATAATTTACACCTTAGGCTCTGCTTCTAACTTGGGCCCAAATTGTAAAATGGTCTTATCTATTGGCGATTTCGTTCCAATTCACATTCCAAGTAATATTCGGCATGCTAATTACATTGCCGGTTGCCAAATTGCATTATCTCTTATAGTTTCCGAGATATGGACTATCGATAATTTACACCTTAGGCTCTGCTTCTAACTTGGGCCCAAATTGTAAAATGGTCTTATCTATTGGCGATTTCGTTCCAATTCACATTCCAAGTAATATCCGGCATGCTAATTACATTGCCGGTTGCCAAATTGAATTATCACTTATAGTTTCCGAGATATGGACTATCGATAATTTACACCTTAGGCTCTGCTTCTAACTTGGGCCCAAATTGTAAAATGGTCTTATCTATTGGCGATTTCGTTCCAATTCACATTCCAAGTAATATTCGGCATGCTAATTACATTACCGGTTGCCAAATTGCATTATCTCTTATAGTTTCCGAGATATGGACTATCGATAATTTACATCTTAGGCTCTGCTTCTAACTTGGGCCCAAATTGTAAAATGGTCTTATCTATTGGCGATTTCGTTCCAATTCACATTCCAAGTAATATTCGGCATGCTAATTACATTGCCGGTTGCCAAATTGCATTATATCTTATAGTTTCCGAGATATGGACTATCGATAATTTACACCTTAGGCTCTGCTTCTAACTTGGGCCCAAATTGTAAAATGGTCTTATCTATTGGCGATTTCGTTCCAATTCACATTCCAAGTAATATTCGGCATGCTAATTACATTGCCGGTTGCCAAATTGCATTATCTCTTATAGTTTCCGAGATATGGACTATCGATAATTTACACCTTAGGCTCTGCTTCTAACTAGGGCCCAAATTGTAAAATGGTCTTCTCTATTGGCGATTTCGTTCCAATTCACATTCCAAGTAATATTCGGCATGCTAATTACATTGCCGGTTGCCAAATTGCATTATCTCTTATAGTTTCCGAGATATGGGCTATCGATAATTTACACCTTAGGCTCTGCTTCTAACTTGGGCCCAAATTGTAAAATGGTCTTATCTATTGGCGATTTCGTTCCAATTCACATTCCAAGTAATATCCGGCATGCTAATTACATTGCCGGTTGCCAAATTGAATTATCTCTTATAGTTTCCGAGATATGGACTATCGATAATTTACACCTTAGGCTCTGCTTCTAACTTGGGCCCAAATTGTAAAATGGTCTTATCGATTGGCGATTTCGTTCCAATTCACATTCCAAGTAATATTCGGCATGCTAATTACATTGCCGGTTGCCAAATTGCATTATCTCTTATAGTTTCCGAGATATGGACTATCGATAATTTACACCTTGGGCTCTGCTTCTAACTTGGGCCCAAATTGTAAAATGGTCTTATCTATTGGCGATTTCGTCCCAATTCACATTCCAAGTGATATTCGGCATGCTAATTACATTGCCGGTTACGAAATTGCATTATCTCTTATAGTTTCCGAGATATGGACTATCAATAATTTACACCTTAGGCTCTGCTTCTAACTTGGGCCCAAATTGTGAAATGGTCTTATCTATTGGCGATTTCGTTCCAATTCACATTCCAAGTAATATTCGGCATGCTAATTACATTGCCGGTTGCCAAATTGCATTATCTCTTATAGTTTCCGAGATATGGACTATCGATAATTTACACCTTAGGCTCTGCTTCTAACTTGGGCCCAAATTGTAAAATGGTCTTATCTATTGACGATTTCGTTCCAATTCACATTCCAAGTAATATTCGGCATGCTAATTACATTACCGGTTGCCAAATTGCATTATCTCTTATAATTTCCGAGATATGGACTATCGATAATTTACACCTTAAGCTCTGCTTCTAACTTGGGCCCAAATTGTAAAATGGTCTTTTCTATTGGCGATTTCGTTCCAATTCACATTCCAAGTAATATTCGGCATGCTAATTACATTGCCGGTTGCCAAATTGCATTATCTCTTATAGTTTCCGAGATATGGACTATCGATAATTTACACCTTAGGCTCTGCTTCTAACTTGGGCCCAAATTGTAAAATGGTCTTATCTATTGGCGATTTCGTTCCAATTCACATTCCAAGTAATATTCGGCATGCTAATTACATTGCCGGTTGCCAAATTGAATTATCTCTTATAGTTTCCGAGATATGGACTATCGATAATTTACACCTTAGGCTCTGCTTCTAACTTGGGCCCAAATTGTAAAATGGTCTTATCTATTGGCGATTTCTTTCCAATTCACACTCCAAGTAATATTCGGCATGCTAATTACATTGCCGGTTGCGAAATTGCATTATCTCTTATAGTTTCCGAGATATGGACTATCAATAATTTACACCTTAGGCTCTGCTTCTAACTTGGGCCCAAATTGTAAAATGGTCTTATCTATTGGCGATTTCGTTCCAATTCACATTCCAAGTAATATTCGGCATGCTAATTACATTGCCGGTTGAAAAATTGCATTATCTCTTATAGTTTCCGAGATATGGACTATCGATAATTTACACCTTAGGCTCTGCTTCTAACTTGGGCCCAAATTGTAAAATGGTCTTCTCTATTGGCGATTTCGTTCCAATTCACATTCCAAGTAATATTCGGCATGCTAATTACATTGCCGGTTGCCAAATTGCATTATCTCTTATAGTTTCCGAGATATGGACTATCGATAATTTACACCTTAGGCTCTGCTTCTAACTTGGGCCCAAATTGTAAAATGGTCTTATCTATTGGCGATTTCGTTCCAATTCACATTCCAAGTAATATTCGGCATGCTAATTACATTGCCGGTTGCCAAATTGCATTATCTCTTATAGTTTCCGAGATATGGACTATCGATAATTTACACCTTAGGCTCTGCTTCTAACTTGGGCCCAAATTGTAAAATGGTCTTCTCTGTTGGCGATTTCGTTCCAATTCACATTAAAAGTAATATTCGGCATGCTAATTACACTGCCGGTTGCCAAATTGCATTATCTCTTATAGTTTCCGAGATATGGACTATCAATAATTTACAACTTAGGCTCTGCTTCTAACTTGGGCCCAAATTGTAAAATGGTCTTATCTATTGGCGATTTCGTTCCAATTCACATTCCGAGTAATATTCGGCATGCTAATTACATTGCCGGTTGCCAAATTGAATTATCTCTTATAGTTTCCGAGATATGGACTATCGATAATTTACACCTTAGGCTCTGCTTCTAACTTGGGCCCAAATTGTAAAATGGTCTTACCTATTGGCGATTTCGTTCCAATTCACATTCCAAGTAATATTCGGCATGCTAATTACATTGCCAGTTGCCAAATTGCATTATCTCTTATAGTTTCCGAGATATGGACTATCGATAATTTACACCATAGGCTCTGCTTCTAACTTGGGCCCAAATTGTAAAATGGTCTTATCTATTGGCGATTTCGTTCCAATTCACATTCCAAGTAATATTCGGCATGCTAGTTACATTGCCGGTTGCCAAATTGCATTATCTCTTATAGTTTCCGAGATATGGACTATCGATAATTTACACCTTAGGCTCTGCTTCTAACTTGGGCCCAAATTGTAAAATGGTCTTATCTATTGGCGATTTCGTTCCAATTCACATTCCAAGTAATATTCGGCATGCTAATTACATTGCCGGTTGCCAAATTGCATTATCTCTTATAGTTTCCGAGATATGGACTATCGATAATTTACACCATAGGCTCTGCTTCTAACTTGGGCCCAAATTGTAAAATGGTCTTATCTATTGGCGATTTCGTTCCAATTCACATTCCAAGTAATATTCGGCATGCTAATTACATTGCCGGTTGCCAAATTGCATTATCTCTTATAGTTTCCGAGATATGGACTATCGATAATTTACACCTTAGGCTCTGCTTCTAACTTGGGCCCAAATTGTAAAATGGTCTTATCTATTGGCGATTTCGTTCCAATTCACATTCCAAGTAATATTCGGCATGCTAATTACATTGCCGGTTGCCAAATTGCATTATCTCTTATAGTTTCCGAGATATGGACTATCGATAATTTACACCTTAGGCTCTGCTTCTAACTTGGGCCCAAATTGTAAAATGGTCTTATCTATTGGCGATTTCGTTCCAATTCACATTCCAAGTAATATTCGGCATGCTAATTACATTGCCGGTTGCCAAATTGCATTATCTCTTATAGTTTCCGAGATATGGACTATCGATTATTTACACCTTAGGCTCTGCTTCTAACTTGGGCCCAAATTGTAAAATGGTCTTATCTATTGGCGATTTCGTTCCAATTCACATTCCAAGTAATATTCGGCATGCTAATTACATTGCCGGTTGCCAAATTGCATTATCTCTTATAGTTTCCGAGATATGGACTATCGATAATTTACACCTTAGGCTCTGCTTCTAACTTGGGCCCAAATTGTAAAATGGTCTTATCTATTGGCGATTTCGTTCCAATTCACATTCCAAGTAATATTCGGCATGCTAATTACATTGCCGGTTGCCAAATTGCATTATCTCTTATAGTTTCCGAGATATGGACTATCGATAATTTACACCTTAGGCTCTGCTTCTAACTTGGGCCCAAATTGTAAAATGGTCTTATCTATTGGCGATTTCGTTCCAATTCACATTCCAAGTAATATTCGGCATGCTAATTACATTGCCGGTTGCCAAATTGCATTATCTCTTATAGTTTCCGAGATATGGACTATCGATAATTTACACCTTAGGCTCTGCTTCTAACTTGGGCCCAAATTGTAAAATGGTCTTATCTATTGGCGATTTCGTTCCAATTCACATTCCAAGTAATATTCGGCATGCTAATTACATTGCCGGTTGCGAAATTGCATTATCTCTTATAGTTTCCGAGATATGGACTATCAATAATTTACACCTTAGGCTCTGCTTCTAACTTGGGCCCAAATTGTAAAATGGTCTTATCTATTGGCGATTTCTTTCCAATTCACATTCCAAGTAATATTCGGCATGCTAATTACATTGCCGGTTGCCAAATTGCATTATCTCTTATAGTTTCCGAGATATGGACTATCGATAATTTACACCTTAGGCTCTGCTTCTAACTTGGGCCCAAATTGTAAAATGGTCTTATCTATTGGCGATTTCGTTCCAATTCACATTCCAAGTAATATTCGGCATGCTAATTACATTGCCGGTTGCCAAATTACATTATCTCTTATAGTTTCCGAGATATGGACTATCGATAATTTACACCTTAGGCTCTGCTTCTAACTTGGGCCCAAATTGTAAAATGGTCTTATCTATTGGCGATTTCGTTCCAATTCACATTCCAAGTAATATTCGGCATGCTAATTTCATTGCCGGTTGCCAAATTGCATTATCTCTTATAGTTTCCGAGATATGGACTATCGATAATTTACACCTTAGACTCTGCTTCTAACTTGGGCCCAAATTGTAAAATGGTCTTATCTATTGGCGATTTCGTTCCAATTCACATTCCAAGTAATATCCGGCATGCTAATTACATTGCCGGTTGCCAAATTGAATTATCTCTTATAGTTTCCGAGATATGGACTATCGATAATTTACACCTTAGGCTCTGCTTCTAACTTGGGCCCAAATTGTAAAATGGTCTTATCTATTGGCGATTTCGTTCCAATTCACATTCCAAGTAATATTCGGCATGCTAATTACATTGCCGGTTGCCAAATTGCATTATCTCTTATAGTTTCCGAGATATGGACTATCGATAATTTACATCTTAGGCTCTGCTTCTAACTTGGGCCCAAATTGTAAAATGGTCTTATCTATTGGCGATTTCGTTCCAATTCACATTCCAAGTAATATTCGGCATGCTAATTACATTGCCGGTTGCCAAATTGCATTATCTCTTATAGTTTCCGAGATATGGACTATCGATAATTTACACCTTAGGCTCTGCTTCTAACTTGGGCCCAAATTGTAAAATGGTCTTATCTATTGGCGATTTCGTTCCAATTCACATTCCAAGTAATATTCGGCATGCTAATTACATTGCCGGTTGCCAAATTGCATTATCTCTTATAGTTTCCGAGATATGGACCATCGATAATTTACATCTTAGGCTCTGCTTCTAACTTGGGCCCAAATTGTAAAATTGTCTTATTTATTGGCGATTTCGTTCCAATTCACATTCCAAGTAATATTCGGCATGCTAATTACATTGCCGGTTGCCAAATTGCATTATCTCTTTTAGTTTCCGAGATATGGACTATCGATAATTTACACCTTAGGCTCTGCTTCTAACTTGGGCCCAAATTGTAAAATGGTCTTATCTATTGGCGATTTCGTCCCAATTCACATTCCAAGTGATATTCGGCATGCTAATTACATTGCCGGTTGCGAGATTGCATTATCTCTTATAGTTTCCGAGATATGGACTATCAATAATTTACACCTTAGGCTCTGCTTCTAACTTGGGCCCAAATTGTGAAATGGTCTTATCTATTGGCGATTTCGTTCCAATTCACATTCCAAGTAATATTCGGCATGCTAATTACATTGCCGGTTGCCAAATTGCATTATCTCTTATAGTTTCCGAGATATGGACTATCGATAATTTACACCTTAGGCTCTGCTTCTAACTTGGGCCCAAATTGTAAAATGGTCTTATCTATTGGCGATTTCGTTCCAATTCACATTCCAAGTAATATTCGGCATGCTAATTACATTACCGGTTGCCAAATTGCATTATCTCTTATAATTTCCGAGATATGGACTATCGATAATTTACACCTTAAGCTCTGCTTCTAACTTGGGCCCAAATTGTAAAATGGTCTTTTCTATAGGCGATTTCGTTCCAATTCACATTCCAAGTAATATTCGGCATGCTAATTACATTGCCGGTTGCCAAATTGCATTATCTCTTATAGTTTCCGAGATATGGACTATCGATAATTTACACCTTAGGCTCTGCTTCTAACTTGGGCCCAAATTGTAAAATGGTCTTATCTATTGGCGATTTCGTTCCAATTCACATTCCAAGTAATATTCGGCATGCTAATTACATTGCCGGTTGCCAAATTGCATTATCTGTTATAGTTTCCGAGATATGGACTATCGATAATTTACACCTTAGGCTCTGCTTCTAACTTGGGCCCAAATTGTAAAATGGTCTTATCTATTGGCGATTTCGTTCCAATTCACACTCCAAGTAATATTCGGCATGCTAATTATATTGCCGGTTGCGAAATTGCATTATCTCTTATAGTTTCCGAGATATGGACTATCAATAATTTACACCTTATGCTCTGCTTCTAACTTGGGCCCAAATTGTAAAATGGTCTTATCTATTGGCGATTTCGTTCCAATTCACATTCCAAGTAATATTCGGCATGCTAATTACATTGCCGGTTGCCAAATTGCATTATCTCTTATAGTTTCCGAGATATGGACTATCGATAATTTACACCTTAGGCTCTGTTTCTAACTTGGGCCCAAACTGTAAAATGGTCTTATCTATTGGCGATTTCGTTCCAATTCACATTCCAAGTAATATTCGGCATGCTAATTACATTGCCGGTTGCCAAATTGCATTATCTCTTATAGTTTCCGAGATATGGACTATCGATAATTTACACCTTAGGCTCTGCTTCTAACTTGGGCCCAAATTGTAAAATGGTCTTATCTATTGGCGATTTCGATCCAATTCACATTCCAAGTAATATTCGGCATGCTAATTACATTGCCGGTTGCCAAATTGCATTATCTCTTATAGTTTCCGAGATATGGACTATCGATAATTTACACCTTAGGCTCTGCTTCTAACTTGGGCCCAAATTGTAAAATGGTCTTCTCTATTGGCGATTTCGTTCCAATTCACATTCCAAGTAATATTCGGCATGCTAATTACATTGCCGGTTGCCAAATTGCATTATCTCTTATAGTTTCCGAGATATGGACTATCGATAATTTACACCTTAGGCTCTGCTTCTAACTTGGGCCCAAATTGTAAAATGGTCTTATCTATTGGCGATTTCGTTCCAATTCACATTCCAAGTAATATTCGGCATGCTAAATACATTGCCGGTTGCCAAATTGTATTATCTCTTATAGTTTCCGAGATATGGACTATCAATAATTTACACCTTAGGCTCTGCTTCTAACTTGGGCCCAAATTGTAAAATGGTCTTATCTATTGGCGATTTCGTTCCAATTCACATTCCAAGTAATATTCGGCATGCTAATTACATTGCCGGTTGCCAAATTGAAATATCTCTTATAGTTTCCGAGATATGGACTATCGATAATTTACACCTTAGGCTCTGCTTCTAACTTGGGCCCAAATTGTAAAATGGTCTTACCTATTGGCGATTTCGTTCCAATTCACATTCCAAGTAATATTCGGCATGCTAATTACATTGCCGGTTGCCAAATTGCATTATCTCTTATAGTTTCCGAGATATGGACTATCGATAATTTACACCTTAGGCTCTGCTTCTAACTTGGGCCCAAATTGTAAAATGGTCTTACCTATTGGCGATTTCGTTCCAATTCAAATTCCAAGTAATATTCGGCATGCTAATTACATTGCCGGTTGCCAAATTGCATTATCTCTTATAGTTTCCGAGATATGGACTATCGATCATTTACACCTTAGGCTCTGCTTCTAACTTGGGCCCAAATTGTAAAATGGTCTTACCTATTGGCGATTTCGTTCCAATTCACATTCCAAGTAATAATCGGCATGCTAATTACATTGCCGGTTGCCAAATTGCATTATCTCTTATAGTTTCCGAGATATGGACTATCGATCATTTACACCTTAGGCTCTGCTTCTAACTTGGGCCCAAATTGTAAAATGGTCTTATCTATTGGCGATTTCGTTCCAATTCACATTCCAATTAATATTCGGCATGCTAATTACATTGCCGGTTGCCAAATTGCATTATCTCTTATAGTTTCCGAGATATGGATTATCGATAATTTACACCTTAGGCTCTGCTTCTAACTTGGGCCCAAATTGTAAAATGGTCTTATCTATTGGCGATTTCGTTCCAATTCACATTCCAAGTAATATTCGGCATGCTAATTACATTGCCGGTTGTCAAATTGCATTATCTCTTATAGTTTCCGAGATATGGACTATCGATAATTTACACCTTAGGCTCTGCTTCTAACTTGGGCCCAAATTGTAAAATGGTCTTATCTATTGGCGATTTCGTTCCAATTCACATTCCAAGTAATATTCGGCATGCTAATTACATTGCCGGTTGCCAAATTGCATTATCTCTTATAGTTTCCGAGATATGGACTATCGATAATTTACACCTTAGGCTCTGCTTCTAACTTGGGCCCAAATTGTAAAATGGTCTTATCTATTGGCGATTTTGTTCCAATTCACATTCCAAGTAATATTCGGCATGCTAATTACATTGCCGGTTGCCAAATTGCATTATCTCTTATAGTTTCCGAGATATGGACTATCGATAATTTACACCTTAGGCTCTGCTTCTAACTTGGGCCCAAATTGTAAGATGGTCTTATCTATTGGCGATTTCGTTCCAATTCACATTCCAAGTAATATTCGGCATGCTAATTACATTGCCGGTTGCCAAATTGCATTATCTCTTATAGTTTCCGAGATATGGACTATCGATAATTTACACCTTAGGCTCTGCTTCTAACTTGGGCCCAAATTGTAAAATGGTCTTATCTATTGGCGATTTCGTTCCAATTCACATTCCAAGTAATATTCGGCATGCTAATTACATTGCCGGTTGCCAAATTACATTATCTCTTATAGTTTCCGAGATATGGACTATCGATAATTTACACCTTAGGCTCTGCTTCTAACTTGGGCCCAAATTGTAAAATGGTCTTATCTATTGGCGATTTCGTTCCAATTCACATTCCAAGTAATATTCGGCATGCTAATTACATTGCCGGTTGCCAAATTGCATTATCTCTTATAGTTTCCGAGATATGGACTATCGATAATTTACACCTTAGGCTCTGCTTCTAACTTGGGCCCAAATTGTAAAATGGTCTTATCTATTGGCGATTTCGTTCCAATTCACATTCCAAGTAATATTCGGCATGCTAATTACATTGCCGGTTGCCAAATTGCATTATCTCTTATAGTTTCCGAGATATGGACTATCGATAATTTACACCTTAGGCTCTGCTTCTAACTTGGGCCCAAATTGTAAAATGGTCTTATCTATTGGCGATTTCGTTCCAATTCACATTCCAAGTAATATCCGGCATGCTAATTACATTGCCGGTTGCCAAATTGAATTATCACTTATAGTTTCCGAGATATGGACTATCGATAATTTACACCTTAGGCTCTGCTTCTAACTTGGGCCCAAATTGTAAAATGGTCTTATCTATTGGCGATTTCGTTCCAATTCACATTCCAAGTAATATTCGGCATGCTAATTACATTACCGGTTGCCAAATTGCATTATCTCTTATAGTTTCCGAGATATGGACTATCGATAATTTACATCTTAGGCTCTGCTTCTAACTTGGGCCCAAATTGTAAAATGGTCTTATCTATTGGCGATTTCGTTCCAATTCACATTCCAAGTAATATTCGGCATGCTAATTACATTGCCGGTTGCCAAATTGCATTATATCTTATAGTTTCCGAGATATGGACTATCGATAATTTACACCTTAGGCTCTGCTTCTAACTTGGGCCCAAATTGTAAAATGGTCTTATCTATTGGCGATTTCGTTCCAATTCACATTCCAAGTAATATTCGGCATGCTAATTACATTGCCGGTTGCCAAATTGCATTATCTCTTATAGTTTCCGAGATATGGACTATCGATAATTTACACCTTAGGCTCTGCTTCTAACTAGGGCCCAAATTGTAAAATGGTCTTCTCTATTGGCGATTTCGTTCCAATTCACATTCCAAGTAATATTCGGCATGCTAATTACATTGCCGGTTGCCAAATTGCATTATCTCTTATAGTTTCCGAGATATGGGCTATCGATAATTTACACCTTAGGCTCTGCTTCTAACTTGGGCCCAAATTGTAAAATGGTCTTATCTATTGGCGATTTCGTTCCAATTCACATTCCAAGTAATATCCGGCATGCTAATTACATTGCCGGTTGCCAAATTGAATTATCTCTTATAGTTTCCGAGATATGGACTATCGATAATTTACACCTTAGGCTCTGCTTCTAACTTGGGCCCAAATTGTAAAATGGTCTTATCTATTGGCGATTTCGTTCCAATTCACATTCCAAGTAATATTCGGCATGCTAATTACATTGCCGGTTGCCAAATTGCATTATCTCTTATAGTTTCCGAGATATGGACTATCGATAATTTACACCTTGGGCTCTGCTTCTAACTTGGGCCCAAATTGTAAAATGGTCTTATCTATTGGCGATTTCGTCCCAATTCACATTCCAAGTGATATTCGGCATGCTAATTACATTGCCGGTTACGAAATTGCATTATCTCTTATAGTTTCCGAGATATGGACTATCAATAATTTACACCTTAGGCTCTGCTTCTAACTTGGGCCCAAATTGTGAAATGGTCTTATCTATTGGCGATTTCGTTCCAATTCACATTCCAAGTAATATTCGGCATGCTAATTACATTGCCGGTTGTCAAATTGCATTATCTCTTATAGTTTCCGAGATATGGACTATCGATAATTTACACCTTAGGCTCTGCTTCTAACTTGGGCCCAAATTGTAAAATGGTCTTATCTATTGGCGATTTCGTTCCAATTCACATTCCAAGTAATATTCGGCATGCTAATTACATTGCCGGTTGCCAAATTGCATTATCTCTTATAGTTTCCGAGATATGGACTATCGATAATTTACACCTTAGGCTCTGCTTCTAACTTGGGCCCAAATTGTAAAATGGTCTTATCTATTGGCGATTTCGTTCCAATTCACATTCCAAGTAATATTCGGCATGCTAATTACATTGCCGGTTGCCAAATTGCATTATCTCTTATAGTTTCCGAGATATGAACTATCGATAATTTACACCTTAGGCTCTGCTTCTAACTTGGGCCCAAATTGTAAAATGGTCTTATCTATTGGCGATTTTGTTCCAATTCACATTCCAAGTAATATTCGGCATGCTAATTACATTGCCGGTTGCCAAATTGCATTATCTCTTATAGTTTCCGAGATATGGACTATCGATAATTTACACCTTAGGCTCTGCTTCTAACTTGGGCCCAAATTGTAAGATGGTCTTATCTATTGGCGATTTCGTTCCAATTCACATTCCAAGTAATATTCGGCATGCTAATTACATTGCCGGTTGCCAAATTGCATTATCTCTTATAGTTTCCGAGATATGGACTATCGATAATTTACACCTTAGGCTCTGCTTCTAACTTGGGCCCAAATTGTAAAATGGTCTTATCTATTGGCGATTTCGTTCCAATTCACATTCCAAGTAATATTCGGCATGCTAATTACATTGCCGGTTGCCAAATTACATTATCTCTTATAGTTTCCGAGATATGGACTATCGATAATTTACACCTTAGGCTCTGCTTCTAACTTGGGCCCAAATTGTAAAATGGTCTTATCTATTGGCGATTTCGTTCCAATTCACATTCCAAGTAATATTCGGCATGCTAATTACATTGCCGGTTGCCAAATTGCATTATCTCTTATAGTTTCCGAGATATGGACTATCGATAATTTACACCTTAGGCTCTGCTTCTAACTTGGGCCCAAATTGTAAAATGGTCTTATCTATTGGCGATTTCGTTCCAATTCACATTCCAAGTAATATTCGGCATGCTAATTACATTGCCGGTTGCCAAATTGCATTATCTCTTATAGTTTCCGAGATATGGACTATCGATAATTTACACCTTAGGCTCTGCTTCTAACTTGGGCCCAAATTGTAAAATGGTCTTATCTATTGGCGATTTCGTTCCAATTCACATTCCAAGTAATATCCGGCATGCTAATTACATTGCCGGTTGCCAAATTGAATTATCACTTATAGTTTCCGAGATATGGACTATCGATAATTTACACCTTAGGCTCTGCTTCTAACTTGGGCCCAAATTGTAAAATGGTCTTATCTATTGGCGATTTCGTTCCAATTCACATTCCAAGTAATATTCGGCATGCTAATTACATTACCGGTTGCCAAATTGCATTATCTCTTATAGTTTCCGAGATATGGACTATCGATAATTTACATCTTAGGCTCTGCTTCTAACTTGGGCCCAAATTGTAAAATGGTCTTATCTATTGGCGATTTCGTTCCAATTCACATTCCAAGTAATATTCGGCATGCTAATTACATTGCCGGTTGCCAAATTGCATTATATCTTATAGTTTCCGAGATATGGACTATCGATAATTTACACCTTAGGCTCTGCTTCTAACTTGGGCCCAAATTGTAAAATGGTCTTATCTATTGGCGATTTCGTTCCAATTCACATTCCAAGTAATATTCGGCATGCTAATTACATTGCCGGTTGCCAAATTGCATTATCTCTTATAGTTTCCGAGATATGGACTATCGATAATTTACACCTTAGGCTCTGCTTCTAACTAGGGCCCAAATTGTAAAATGGTCTTCTCTATTGGCGATTTCGTTCCAATTCACATTCCAAGTAATATTCGGCATGCTAATTACATTGCCGGTTGCCAAATTGCATTATCTCTTATAGTTTCCGAGATATGGGCTATCGATAATTTACACCTTAGGCTCTGCTTCTAACTTGGGCCCAAATTGTAAAATGGTCTTATCTATTGGCGATTTCGTTCCAATTCACATTCCAAGTAATATCCGGCATGCTAATTACATTGCCGGTTGCCAAATTGAATTATCTCTTATAGTTTCCGAGATATGGACTATCGATAATTTACACCTTAGGCTCTGCTTCTAACTTGGGCCCAAATTGTAAAATGGTCTTATCGATTGGCGATTTCGTTCCAATTCACATTCCAAGTAATATTCGGCATGCTAATTACATTGCCGGTTGCCAAATTGCATTATCTCTTATAGTTTCCGAGATATGGACTATCGATAATTTACACCTTGGGCTCTGCTTCTAACTTGGGCCCAAATTGTAAAATGGTCTTATCTATTGGCGATTTCGTCCCAATTCACATTCCAAGTGATATTCGGCATGCTAATTACATTGCCGGTTACGAAATTGCATTATCTCTTATAGTTTCCGAGATATGGACTATCAATAATTTACACCTTAGGCTCTGCTTCTAACTTGGGCCCAAATTGTGAAATGGTCTTATCTATTGGCGATTTCGTTCCAATTCACATTCCAAGTAATATTCGGCATGCTAATTACATTGCCGGTTGCCAAATTGCATTATCTCTTATAGTTTCCGAGATATGGACTATCGATAATTTACACCTTAGGCTCTGCTTCTAACTTGGGCCCAAATTGTAAAATGGTCTTATCTATTGACGATTTCGTTCCAATTCACATTCCAAGTAATATTCGGCATGCTAATTACATTACCGGTTGCCAAATTGCATTATCTCTTATAATTTCCGAGATATGGACTATCGATAATTTACACCTTAAGCTCTGCTTCTAACTTGGGCCCAAATTGTAAAATGGTCTTTTCTATTGGCGATTTCGTTCCAATTCACATTCCAAGTAATATTCGGCATGCTAATTACATTGCCGGTTGCCAAATTGCATTATCTCTTATAGTTTCCGAGATATGGACTATCGATAATTTACACCTTAGGCTCTGCTTCTAACTTGGGCCCAAATTGTAAAATGGTCTTATCTATTGGCGATTTCGTTCCAATTCACATTCCAAGTAATATTCGGCATGCTAATTACATTGCCGGTTGCCAAATTGAATTATCTCTTATAGTTTCCGAGATATGGACTATCGATAATTTACACCTTAGGCTCTGCTTCTAACTTGGGCCCAAATTGTAAAATGGTCTTATCTATTGGCGATTTCTTTCCAATTCACACTCCAAGTAATATTCGGCATGCTAATTACATTGCCGGTTGCGAAATTGCATTATCTCTTATAGTTTCCGAGATATGGACTATCAATAATTTACACCTTAGGCTCTGCTTCTAACTTGGGCCCAAATTGTAAAATGGTCTTATCTATTGGCGATTTCGTTCCAATTCACATTCCAAGTAATATTCGGCATGCTAATTACATTGCCGGTTGAAAAATTGCATTATCTCTTATAGTTTCCGAGATATGGACTATCGATAATTTACACCTTAGGCTCTGCTTCTAACTTGGGCCCAAATTGTAAAATGGTCTTCTCTATTGGCGATTTCGTTCCAATTCACATTCCAAGTAATATTCGGCATGCTAATTACATTGCCGGTTGCCAAATTGCATTATCTCTTATAGTTTCCGAGATATGGACTATCGATAATTTACACCTTAGGCTCTGCTTCTAACTTGGGCCCAAATTGTAAAATGGTCTTATCTATTGGCGATTTCGTTCCAATTCACATTCCAAGTAATATTCGGCATGCTAATTACATTGCCGGTTGCCAAATTGCATTATCTCTTATAGTTTCCGAGATATGGACTATCGATAATTTACACCTTAGGCTCTGCTTCTAACTTGGGCCCAAATTGTAAAATGGTCTTCTCTGTTGGCGATTTCGTTCCAATTCACATTAAAAGTAATATTCGGCATGCTAATTACACTGCCGGTTGCCAAATTGCATTATCTCTTATAGTTTCCGAGATATGGACTATCAATAATTTACAACTTAGGCTCTGCTTCTAACTTGGGCCCAAATTGTAAAATGGTCTTATCTATTGGCGATTTCGTTCCAATTCACATTCCGAGTAATATTCGGCATGCTAATTACATTGCCGGTTGCCAAATTGAATTATCTCTTATAGTTTCCGAGATATGGACTATCGATAATTTACACCTTAGGCTCTGCTTCTAACTTGGGCCCAAATTGTAAAATGGTCTTACCTATTGGCGATTTCGTTCCAATTCACATTCCAAGTAATATTCGGCATGCTAATTACATTGCCAGTTGCCAAATTGCATTATCTCTTATAGTTTCCGAGATATGGACTATCGATAATTTACACCATAGGCTCTGCTTCTAACTTGGGCCCAAATTGTAAAATGGTCTTATCTATTGGCGATTTCGTTCCAATTCACATTCCAAGTAATATTCGGCATGCTAGTTACATTGCCGGTTGCCAAATTGCATTATCTCTTATAGTTTCCGAGATATGGACTATCGATAATTTACACCTTAGGCTCTGCTTCTAACTTGGGCCCAAATTGTAAAATGGTCTTATCTATTGGCGATTTCGTTCCAATTCACATTCCAAGTAATATTCGGCATGCTAATTACATTGCCGGTTGCCAAATTGCATTATCTCTTATAGTTTCCGAGATATGGACTATCGATAATTTACACCATAGGCTCTGCTTCTAACTTGGGCCCAAATTGTAAAATGGTCTTATCTATTGGCGATTTCGTTCCAATTCACATTCCAAGTAATATTCGGCATGCTAATTACATTGCCGGTTGCCAAATTGCATTATCTCTTATAGTTTCCGAGATATGGACTATCGATAATTTACACCTTAGGCTCTGCTTCTAACTTGGGCCCAAATTGTAAAATGGTCTTATCTATTGGCGATTTCGTTCCAATTCACATTCCAAGTAATATTCGGCATGCTAATTACATTGCCGGTTGCCAAATTGCATTATCTCTTATAGTTTCCGAGATATGGACTATCGATAATTTACACCTTAGGCTCTGCTTCTAACTTGGGCCCAAATTGTAAAATGGTCTTATCTATTGGCGATTTCGTTCCAATTCACATTCCAAGTAATATTCGGCATGCTAATTACATTGCCGGTTGCCAAATTGCATTATCTCTTATAGTTTCCGAGATATGGACTATCGATTATTTACACCTTAGGCTCTGCTTCTAACTTGGGCCCAAATTGTAAAATGGTCTTATCTATTGGCGATTTCGTTCCAATTCACATTCCAAGTAATATTCGGCATGCTAATTACATTGCCGGTTGCCAAATTGCATTATCTCTTATAGTTTCCGAGATATGGACTATCGATAATTTACACCTTAGGCTCTGCTTCTAACTTGGGCCCAAATTGTAAAATGGTCTTATCTATTGGCGATTTCGTTCCAATTCACATTCCAAGTAATATTCGGCATGCTAATTACATTGCCGGTTGCCAAATTGCATTATCTCTTATAGTTTCCGAGATATGGACTATCGATAATTTACACCTTAGGCTCTGCTTCTAACTTGGGCCCAAATTGTAAAATGGTCTTATCTATTGGCGATTTCGTTCCAATTCACATTCCAAGTAATATTCGGCATGCTAATTACATTGCCGGTTGCCAAATTGCATTATCTCTTATAGTTTCCGAGATATGGACTATCGATAATTTACACCTTAGGCTCTGCTTCTAACTTGGGCCCAAATTGTAAAATGGTCTTATCTATTGGCGATTTCGTTCCAATTCACATTCCAAGTAATATTCGGCATGCTAATTACATTGCCGGTTGCGAAATTGCATTATCTCTTATAGTTTCCGAGATATGGACTATCAATAATTTACACCTTAGGCTCTGCTTCTAACTTGGGCCCAAATTGTAAAATGGTCTTATCTATTGGCGATTTCTTTCCAATTCACATTCCAAGTAATATTCGGCATGCTAATTACATTGCCGGTTGCCAAATTGCATTATCTCTTATAGTTTCCGAGATATGGACTATCGATAATTTACACCTTAGGCTCTGCTTCTAACTTGGGCCCAAATTGTAAAATGGTCTTATCTATTGGCGATTTCGTTCCAATTCACATTCCAAGTAATATTCGGCATGCTAATTACATTGCCGGTTGCCAAATTACATTATCTCTTATAGTTTCCGAGATATGGACTATCGATAATTTACACCTTAGGCTCTGCTTCTAACTTGGGCCCAAATTGTAAAATGGTCTTATCTATTGGCGATTTCGTTCCAATTCACATTCCAAGTAATATTCGGCATGCTAATTTCATTGCCGGTTGCCAAATTGCATTATCTCTTATAGTTTCCGAGATATGGACTATCGATAATTTACACCTTAGACTCTGCTTCTAACTTGGGCCCAAATTGTAAAATGGTCTTATCTATTGGCGATTTCGTTCCAATTCACATTCCAAGTAATATCCGGCATGCTAATTACATTGCCGGTTGCCAAATTGAATTATCTCTTATAGTTTCCGAGATATGGACTATCGATAATTTACACCTTAGGCTCTGCTTCTAACTTGGGCCCAAATTGTAAAATGGTCTTATCTATTGGCGATTTCGTTCCAATTCACATTCCAAGTAATATTCGGCATGCTAATTACATTGCCGGTTGCCAAATTGCATTATCTCTTATAGTTTCCGAGATATGGACTATCGATAATTTACATCTTAGGCTCTGCTTCTAACTTGGGCCCAAATTGTAAAATGGTCTTATCTATTGGCGATTTCGTTCCAATTCACATTCCAAGTAATATTCGGCATGCTAATTACATTGCCGGTTGCCAAATTGCATTATCTCTTATAGTTTCCGAGATATGGACTATCGATAATTTACACCTTAGGCTCTGCTTCTAACTTGGGCCCAAATTGTAAAATGGTCTTATCTATTGGCGATTTCGTTCCAATTCACATTCCAAGTAATATTCGGCATGCTAATTACATTGCCGGTTGCCAAATTGCATTATCTCTTATAGTTTCCGAGATATGGACCATCGATAATTTACATCTTAGGCTCTGCTTCTAACTTGGGCCCAAATTGTAAAATTGTCTTATTTATTGGCGATTTCGTTCCAATTCACATTCCAAGTAATATTCGGCATGCTAATTACATTGCCGGTTGCCAAATTGCATTATCTCTTTTAGTTTCCGAGATATGGACTATCGATAATTTACACCTTAGGCTCTGCTTCTAACTTGGGCCCAAATTGTAAAATGGTCTTATCTATTGGCGATTTCGTCCCAATTCACATTCCAAGTGATATTCGGCATGCTAATTACATTGCCGGTTGCGAGATTGCATTATCTCTTATAGTTTCCGAGATATGGACTATCAATAATTTACACCTTAGGCTCTGCTTCTAACTTGGGCCCAAATTGTGAAATGGTCTTATCTATTGGCGATTTCGTTCCAATTCACATTCCAAGTAATATTCGGCATGCTAATTACATTGCCGGTTGCCAAATTGCATTATCTCTTATAGTTTCCGAGATATGGACTATCGATAATTTACACCTTAGGCTCTGCTTCTAACTTGGGCCCAAATTGTAAAATGGTCTTATCTATTGGCGATTTCGTTCCAATTCACATTCCAAGTAATATTCGGCATGCTAATTACATTACCGGTTGCCAAATTGCATTATCTCTTATAATTTCCGAGATATGGACTATCGATAATTTACACCTTAAGCTCTGCTTCTAACTTGGGCCCAAATTGTAAAATGGTCTTTTCTATAGGCGATTTCGTTCCAATTCACATTCCAAGTAATATTCGGCATGCTAATTACATTGCCGGTTGCCAAATTGCATTATCTCTTATAGTTTCCGAGATATGGACTATCGATAATTTACACCTTAGGCTCTGCTTCTAACTTGGGCCCAAATTGTAAAATGGTCTTATCTATTGGCGATTTCGTTCCAATTCACATTCCAAGTAATATTCGGCATGCTAATTACATTGCCGGTTGCCAAATTGCATTATCTGTTATAGTTTCCGAGATATGGACTATCGATAATTTACACCTTAGGCTCTGCTTCTAACTTGGGCCCAAATTGTAAAATGGTCTTATCTATTGGCGATTTCGTTCCAATTCACACTCCAAGTAATATTCGGCATGCTAATTATATTGCCGGTTGCGAAATTGCATTATCTCTTATAGTTTCCGAGATATGGACTATCAATAATTTACACCTTATGCTCTGCTTCTAACTTGGGCCCAAATTGTAAAATGGTCTTATCTATTGGCGATTTCGTTCCAATTCACATTCCAAGTAATATTCGGCATGCTAATTACATTGCCGGTTGCCAAATTGCATTATCTCTTATAGTTTCCGAGATATGGACTATCGATAATTTACACCTTAGGCTCTGTTTCTAACTTGGGCCCAAACTGTAAAATGGTCTTATCTATTGGCGATTTCGTTCCAATTCACATTCCAAGTAATATTCGGCATGCTAATTACATTGCCGGTTGCCAAATTGCATTATCTCTTATAGTTTCCGAGATATGGACTATCGATAATTTACACCTTAGGCTCTGCTTCTAACTTGGGCCCAAATTGTAAAATGGTCTTATCTATTGGCGATTTCGATCCAATTCACATTCCAAGTAATATTCGGCATGCTAATTACATTGCCGGTTGCCAAATTGCATTATCTCTTATAGTTTCCGAGATATGGACTATCGATAATTTACACCTTAGGCTCTGCTTCTAACTTGGGCCCAAATTGTAAAATGGTCTTCTCTATTGGCGATTTCGTTCCAATTCACATTCCAAGTAATATTCGGCATGCTAATTACATTGCCGGTTGCCAAATTGCATTATCTCTTATAGTTTCCGAGATATGGACTATCGATAATTTACACCTTAGGCTCTGCTTCTAACTTGGGCCCAAATTGTAAAATGGTCTTATCTATTGGCGATTTCGTTCCAATTCACATTCCAAGTAATATTCGGCATGCTAAATACATTGCCGGTTGCCAAATTGTATTATCTCTTATAGTTTCCGAGATATGGACTATCAATAATTTACACCTTAGGCTCTGCTTCTAACTTGGGCCCAAATTGTAAAATGGTCTTATCTATTGGCGATTTCGTTCCAATTCACATTCCAAGTAATATTCGGCATGCTAATTACATTGCCGGTTGCCAAATTGAAATATCTCTTATAGTTTCCGAGATATGGACTATCGATAATTTACACCTTAGGCTCTGCTTCTAACTTGGGCCCAAATTGTAAAATGGTCTTACCTATTGGCGATTTCGTTCCAATTCACATTCCAAGTAATATTCGGCATGCTAATTACATTGCCGGTTGCCAAATTGCATTATCTCTTATAGTTTCCGAGATATGGACTATCGATAATTTACACCTTAGGCTCTGCTTCTAACTTGGGCCCAAATTGTAAAATGGTCTTACCTATTGGCGATTTCGTTCCAATTCAAATTCCAAGTAATATTCGGCATGCTAATTACATTGCCGGTTGCCAAATTGCATTATCTCTTATAGTTTCCGAGATATGGACTATCGATCATTTACACCTTAGGCTCTGCTTCTAACTTGGGCCCAAATTGTAAAATGGTCTTACCTATTGGCGATTTCGTTCCAATTCACATTCCAAGTAATAATCGGCATGCTAATTACATTGCCGGTTGCCAAATTGCATTATCTCTTATAGTTTCCGAGATATGGACTATCGATCATTTACACCTTAGGCTCTGCTTCTAACTTGGGCCCAAATTGTAAAATGGTCTTATCTATTGGCGATTTCGTTCCAATTCACATTCCAATTAATATTCGGCATGCTAATTACATTGCCGGTTGCCAAATTGCATTATCTCTTATAGTTTCCGAGATATGGATTATCGATAATTTACACCTTAGGCTCTGCTTCTAACTTGGGCCCAAATTGTAAAATGGTCTTATCTATTGGCGATTTCGTTCCAATTCACATTCCAAGTAATATTCGGCATGCTAATTACATTGCCGGTTGTCAAATTGCATTATCTCTTATAGTTTCCGAGATATGGACTATCGATAATTTACACCTTAGGCTCTGCTTCTAACTTGGGCCCAAATTGTAAAATGGTCTTATCTATTGGCGATTTCGTTCCAATTCACATTCCAAGTAATATTCGGCATGCTAATTACATTGCCGGTTGCCAAATTGCATTATCTCTTATAGTTTCCGAGATATGGACTATCGATAATTTACACCTTAGGCTCTGCTTCTAACTTGGGCCCAAATTGTAAAATGGTCTTATCTATTGGCGATTTTGTTCCAATTCACATTCCAAGTAATATTCGGCATGCTAATTACATTGCCGGTTGCCAAATTGCATTATCTCTTATAGTTTCCGAGATATGGACTATCGATAATTTACACCTTAGGCTCTGCTTCTAACTTGGGCCCAAATTGTAAGATGGTCTTATCTATTGGCGATTTCGTTCCAATTCACATTCCAAGTAATATTCGGCATGCTAATTACATTGCCGGTTGCCAAATTGCATTATCTCTTATAGTTTCCGAGATATGGACTATCGATAATTTACACCTTAGGCTCTGCTTCTAACTTGGGCCCAAATTGTAAAATGGTCTTATCTATTGGCGATTTCGTTCCAATTCACATTCCAAGTAATATTCGGCATGCTAATTACATTGCCGGTTGCCAAATTACATTATCTCTTATAGTTTCCGAGATATGGACTATCGATAATTTACACCTTAGGCTCTGCTTCTAACTTGGGCCCAAATTGTAAAATGGTCTTATCTATTGGCGATTTCGTTCCAATTCACATTCCAAGTAATATTCGGCATGCTAATTACATTGCCGGTTGCCAAATTGCATTATCTCTTATAGTTTCCGAGATATGGACTATCGATAATTTACACCTTAGGCTCTGCTTCTAACTTGGGCCCAAATTGTAAAATGGTCTTATCTATTGGCGATTTCGTTCCAATTCACATTCCAAGTAATATTCGGCATGCTAATTACATTGCCGGTTGCCAAATTGCATTATCTCTTATAGTTTCCGAGATATGGACTATCGATAATTTACACCTTAGGCTCTGCTTCTAACTTGGGCCCAAATTGTAAAATGGTCTTATCTATTGGCGATTTCGTTCCAATTCACATTCCAAGTAATATCCGGCATGCTAATTACATTGCCGGTTGCCAAATTGAATTATCACTTATAGTTTCCGAGATATGGACTATCGATAATTTACACCTTAGGCTCTGCTTCTAACTTGGGCCCAAATTGTAAAATGGTCTTATCTATTGGCGATTTCGTTCCAATTCACATTCCAAGTAATATTCGGCATGCTAATTACATTACCGGTTGCCAAATTGCATTATCTCTTATAGTTTCCGAGATATGGACTATCGATAATTTACATCTTAGGCTCTGCTTCTAACTTGGGCCCAAATTGTAAAATGGTCTTATCTATTGGCGATTTCGTTCCAATTCACATTCCAAGTAATATTCGGCATGCTAATTACATTGCCGGTTGCCAAATTGCATTATATCTTATAGTTTCCGAGATATGGACTATCGATAATTTACACCTTAGGCTCTGCTTCTAACTTGGGCCCAAATTGTAAAATGGTCTTATCTATTGGCGATTTCGTTCCAATTCACATTCCAAGTAATATTCGGCATGCTAATTACATTGCCGGTTGCCAAATTGCATTATCTCTTATAGTTTCCGAGATATGGACTATCGATAATTTACACCTTAGGCTCTGCTTCTAACTAGGGCCCAAATTGTAAAATGGTCTTCTCTATTGGCGATTTCGTTCCAATTCACATTCCAAGTAATATTCGGCATGCTAATTACATTGCCGGTTGCCAAATTGCATTATCTCTTATAGTTTCCGAGATATGGGCTATCGATAATTTACACCTTAGGCTCTGCTTCTAACTTGGGCCCAAATTGTAAAATGGTCTTATCTATTGGCGATTTCGTTCCAATTCACATTCCAAGTAATATCCGGCATGCTAATTACATTGCCGGTTGCCAAATTGAATTATCTCTTATAGTTTCCGAGATATGGACTATCGATAATTTACACCTTAGGCTCTGCTTCTAACTTGGGCCCAAATTGTAAAATGGTCTTATCTATTGGCGATTTCGTTCCAATTCACATTCCAAGTAATATTCGGCATGCTAATTACATTGCCGGTTGCCAAATTGCATTATCTCTTATAGTTTCCGAGATATGGACTATCGATAATTTACACCTTGGGCTCTGCTTCTAACTTGGGCCCAAATTGTAAAATGGTCTTATCTATTGGCGATTTCGTCCCAATTCACATTCCAAGTGATATTCGGCATGCTAATTACATTGCCGGTTACGAAATTGCATTATCTCTTATAGTTTCCGAGATATGGACTATCAATAATTTACACCTTAGGCTCTGCTTCTAACTTGGGCCCAAATTGTGAAATGGTCTTATCTATTGGCGATTTCGTTCCAATTCACATTCCAAGTAATATTCGGCATGCTAATTACATTGCCGGTTGCCAAATTGCATTATCTCTTATAGTTTCCGAGATATGGACTATCGATAATTTACACCTTAGGCTCTGCTTCTAACTTGGGCCCAAATTGTAAAATGGTCTTATCTATTGACGATTTCGTTCCAATTCACATTCCAAGTAATATTCGGCATGCTAATTACATTACCGGTTGCCAAATTGCATTATCTCTTATAATTTCCGAGATATGGACTATCGATAATTTACACCTTAAGCTCTGCTTCTAACTTGGGCCCAAATTGTAAAATGGTCTTTTCTATTGGCGATTTCGTTCCAATTCACATTCCAAGTAATATTCGGCATGCTAATTACATTGCCGGTTGCCAAATTGCATTATCTCTTATAGTTTCCGAGATATGGACTATCGATAATTTACACCTTAGGCTCTGCTTCTAACTTGGGCCCAAATTGTAAAATGGTCTTATCTATTGGCGATTTCGTTCCAATTCACATTCCAAGTAATATTCGGCATGCTAATTACATTGCCGGTTGCCAAATTGAATTATCTCTTATAGTTTCCGAGATATGGACTATCGATAATTTACACCTTAGGCTCTGCTTCTAACTTGGGCCCAAATTGTAAAATGGTCTTATCTATTGGCGATTTCTTTCCAATTCACACTCCAAGTAATATTCGGCATGCTAATTACATTGCCGGTTGCGAAATTGCATTATCTCTTATAGTTTCCGAGATATGGACTATCAATAATTTACACCTTAGGCTCTGCTTCTAACTTGGGCCCAAATTGTAAAATGGTCTTATCTATTGGCGATTTCGTTCCAATTCACATTCCAAGTAATATTCGGCATGCTAATTACATTGCCGGTTGAAAAATTGCATTATCTCTTATAGTTTCCGAGATATGGACTATCGATAATTTACACCTTAGGCTCTGCTTCTAACTTGGGCCCAAATTGTAAAATGGTCTTCTCTATTGGCGATTTCGTTCCAATTCACATTCCAAGTAATATTCGGCATGCTAATTACATTGCCGGTTGCCAAATTGCATTATCTCTTATAGTTTCCGAGATATGGACTATCGATAATTAACACCTTAGGCTCTGCTTCTAACTTGGGCCCAAATTGTAAAATGGTCTTATCTATTGGCGATTTCGTTCCAATTCACATTCCAAGTAATATTCGGCATGCTAATTACATTGCCGGTTGCCAAATTGCATTATCTCTTATAGTTTCCGAGATATGGACTATCGATAATTTACACCTTAGGCTCTGCTTCTAACTTGGGCCCAAATTGTAAAATGGTCTTCTCTGTTGGCGATTTCGTTCCAATTCACATTAAAAGTAATATTCGGCATGCTAATTACACTGCCGGTTGCCAAATTGCATTATCTCTTATAGTTTCCGAGATATGGACTATCAATAATTTACAACTTAGGCTCTGCTTCTAACTTGGGCCCAAATTGTAAAATGGTCTTATCTATTGGCGATTTCGTTCCAATTCACATTCCGAGTAATATTCGGCATGCTAATTACATTGCCGGTTGCCAAATTGAATTATCTCTTATAGTTTCCGAGATATGGACTATCGATAATTTACACCTTAGGCTCTGCTTCTAACTTGGGCCCAAATTGTAAAATGGTCTTACCTATTGGCGATTTCGTTCCAATTCACATTCCAAGTAATATTCGGCATGCTAATTACATTGCCAGTTGCCAAATTGCATTATCTCTTATAGTTTCCGAGATATGGACTATCGATAATTTACACCATAGGCTCTGCTTCTAACTTGGGCCCAAATTGTAAAATGGTCTTATCTATTGGCGATTTCGTTCCAATTCACATTCCAAGTAATATTCGGCATGCTAGTTACATTGCCGGTTGCCAAATTGCATTATCTCTTATAGTTTCCGAGATATGGACTATCGATAATTTACACCTTAGGCTCTGCTTCTAACTTGGGCCCAAATTGTAAAATGGTCTTATCTATTGGCGATTTCGTTCCAATTCACATTCCAAGTAATATTCGGCATGCTAATTACATTGCCGGTTGCCAAATTGCATTATCTCTTATAGTTTCCGAGATATGGACTATCGATAATTTACACCATAGGCTCTGCTTCTAACTTGGGCCCAAATTGTAAAATGGTCTTATCTATTGGCGATTTCGTTCCAATTCACATTCCAAGTAATATTCGGCATGCTAATTACATTGCCGGTTGCCAAATTGCATTATCTCTTATAGTTTCCGAGATATGGACTATCGATAATTTACACCTTAGGCTCTGCTTCTAACTTGGGCCCAAATTGTAAAATGGTCTTATCTATTGGCGATTTCGTTCCAATTCACATTCCAAGTAATATTCGGCATGCTAATTACATTGCCGGTTGCCAAATTGCATTATCTCTTATAGTTTCCGAGATATGGACTATCGATAATTTACACCTTAGGCTCTGCTTCTAACTTGGGCCCAAATTGTAAAATGGTCTTATCTATTGGCGATTTCGTTCCAATTCACATTCCAAGTAATATTCGGCATGCTAATTACATTGCCGGTTGCCAAATTGCATTATCTCTTATAGTTTCCGAGATATGGACTATCGATTATTTACACCTTAGGCTCTGCTTCTAACTTGGGCCCAAATTGTAAAATGGTCTTATCTATTGGCGATTTCGTTCCAATTCACATTCCAAGTAATATTCGGCATGCTAATTACATTGCCGGTTGCCAAATTGCATTATCTCTTATAGTTTCCGAGATATGGACTATCGATAATTTACACCTTAGGCTCTGCTTCTAACTTGGGCCCAAATTGTAAAATGGTCTTATCTATTGGCGATTTCGTTCCAATTCACATTCCAAGTAATATTCGGCATGCTAATTACATTGCCGGTTGCCAAATTGCATTATCTCTTATAGTTTCCGAGATATGGACTATCGATAATTTACACCTTAGGCTCTGCTTCTAACTTGGGCCCAAATTGTAAAATGGTCTTATCTATTGGCGATTTCGTTCCAATTCACATTCCAAGTAATATTCGGCATGCTAATTACATTGCCGGTTGCCAAATTGCATTATCTCTTATAGTTTCCGAGATATGGACTATCGATAATTTACACCTTAGGCTCTGCTTCTAACTTGGGCCCAAATTGTAAAATGGTCTTATCTATTGGCGATTTCGTTCCAATTCACATTCCAAGTAATATTCGGCATGCTAATTACATTGCCGGTTGCGAAATTGCATTATCTCTTATAGTTTCCGAGATATGGACTATCAATAATTTACACCTTAGGCTCTGCTTCTAACTTGGGCCCAAATTGTAAAATGGTCTTATCTATTGGCGATTTCTTTCCAATTCACATTCCAAGTAATATTCGGCATGCTAATTACATTGCCGGTTGCCAAATTGCATTATCTCTTATAGTTTCCGAGATATGGACTATCGATAATTTACACCTTAGGCTCTGCTTCTAACTTGGGCCCAAATTGTAAAATGGTCTTATCTATTGGCGATTTCGTTCCAATTCACATTCCAAGTAATATTCGGCATGCTAATTACATTGCCGGTTGCCAAATTACATTATCTCTTATAGTTTCCGAGATATGGACTATCGATAATTTACACCTTAGGCTCTGCTTCTAACTTGGGCCCAAATTGTAAAATGGTCTTATCTATTGGCGATTTCGTTCCAATTCACATTCCAAGTAATATTCGGCATGCTAATTTCATTGCCGGTTGCCAAATTGCATTATCTCTTATAGTTTCCGAGATATGGACTATCGATAATTTACACCTTAGACTCTGCTTCTAACTTGGGCCCAAATTGTAAAATGGTCTTATCTATTGGCGATTTCGTTCCAATTCACATTCCAAGTAATATCCGGCATGCTAATTACATTGCCGGTTGCCAAATTGAATTATCTCTTATAGTTTCCGAGATATGGACTATCGATAATTTACACCTTAGGCTCTGCTTCTAACTTGGGCCCAAATTGTAAAATGGTCTTATCTATTGGCGATTTCGTTCCAATTCACATTCCAAGTAATATTCGGCATGCTAATTACATTGCCGGTTGCCAAATTGCATTATCTCTTATAGTTTCCGAGATATGGACTATCGATAATTTACATCTTAGGCTCTGCTTCTAACTTGGGCCCAAATTGTAAAATGGTCTTATCTATTGGCGATTTCGTTCCAATTCACATTCCAAGTAATATTCGGCATGCTAATTACATTGCCGGTTGCCAAATTGCATTATCTCTTATAGTTTCCGAGATATGGACTATCGATAATTTACACCTTAGGCTCTGCTTCTAACTTGGGCCCAAATTGTAAAATGGTCTTATCTATTGGCGATTTCGTTCCAATTCACATTCCAAGTAATATTCGGCATGCTAATTACATTGCCGGTTGCCAAATTGCATTATCTCTTATAGTTTCCGAGATATGGACTATCGATAATTTACACCTTAGGCTCTGCTTCTAACTTGGGCCCAAATTGTAAAATGGTCTTATCTATTGGCGATTTCGTTCCAATTCACATTCCAAGTAATATTCGGCATGCTAATTACATTGCCGGTTGCCAAATTGCATTATCTCTTATAGTTTCCGAGATATGGACTATCGATAATTTACACCTTAGGCTCTGCTTCTAACTTGGGCCCAAATTGTAAAATGGTCTTATCTATTGGCGATTTCGTTCCAATTCACATTCCAAGTAATATCCGGCATGCTAATTACATTGCCGGTTGCCAAATTGCATTATCTCTTATAATTTCCGAGATATGGACTATCGATAATTTACACCTTAAGCTCTGCTTCTAACTTGGGCCCAAATTGTAAAATGGTCTTTTCCATTGGCGATTTCGTTCCAATTCACATTCCAAGTAATATTCGGCATGCTAATTACATTGCCGGTTGCCAAATTGCATTATCTCTTATAGTTTCCGAGATATGGACTATCGATAATTTACACCTTAGGCTCTGCTTCTAACTTGGGCCCAAATTGTAAAATGGTCTTATCTATTGGCAATTTCGTTCCAATTCACATTCCAAGTAATATTCGGCATGCTAATTACATTGCCGGTTGCCAAATTGCATTATCTCTTATAGTTTCCGAGATATGGACTATCGATAATTTACACCTTAGGCTCTGCTTCTAACTTGGGCCCAAATTGTAAAATGGTCTTATCTATTGGCGATTTCGTTCCAATTCACACTCCAAGTAATATTCGGCATGCTAATTACATTGCCGGTTGCCAAATTGCATTATCTCTTATAGTTTCCGAGATATGGACTATCGATAATTTACACCTTAGGCTCTGCTTCTAACTTGGGCCCAAATTGTAAAATGGTCTTATCTATTGGCGATTTCGTTCCAATTCACATTCCAAGTAATATTCGGCATGCTAATTACATTGCCGGTTGCCAAATTGCATTATCTCTTATAGTTTCCGAGATATGGACTATCGATAATTTACACCTTAGGCTCTGCTTCTAACTTGGGCCCAAATTGTAAAATGGTCTTATCTATTGGCGATTTCGTTCCAATTCACATTCCAAGTAATATTCGGCATGCTAATTACATTGCCGGTTGCCAAATTACATTATCTCTTATAGTTTCCGAGATATGGACTATCGATAATTTACACCTTAGGCTCTGCTTCTAACTTGGGCCCAAATTGTAAAATGGTCTTATCTATTGGCGATTTCGTTCCAATTCACATTCCAAGTAATATTCGGCATGCTAATTTCATTGCCGGTTGCCAAATTGCATTATCTCTTATAGTTTCCGAGATATGGACTATCGATAATTTACACCTTAGACTCTGCTTCTAACTTGGGCCCAAATTGTAAAATGGTCTTATCTATTGGCGATTTCGTTCCAATTCACATTCCAAGTAATATCCGGCATGCTAATTACATTGCCGGTTGCCAAATTGAATTATCTCTTATAGTTTCCGAGATATGGACTATCGATAATTTACACCTTAGGCTCTGCTTCTAACTTGGGCCCAAATTGTAAAATGGTCTTATCTATTGGCGATTTCGTTCCAATTCACATTCCAAGTAATATTCGGCATGCTAATTACATTGCCGGTTGCCAAATTGCATTATCTCTTATAGTTTCCGAGATATGGACTATCGATAATTTACACCTTAGGCTCTGCTTCTAACTTGGGCCCAAATTGTAAAATGGTCTTATCTATTGGCGATTTCGTTCCAATTCACATTCCAAGTAATATTCGGCATGCTAATTACATTGCCGGTTGCCAAATTGCATTATCTCTTATAGTTTCCGAGATATGGACTATCGATAATTTACACCTTAGGCTCTGCTTCTAACTTGGGCCCAAATTGTAAAATGGTCTTATCTATTGGCGATTTCGTTCCAATTCACATTCCAAGTAATATCCGGCATGCTAATTACATTGCCGGTTGCCAAATTGAATTATCACTTATAGTTTCCGAGATATGGACTATCGATAATTTACACCTTAGGCTCTGCTTCTAACTTGGGCCCAAATTGTAAAATGGTCTTATCTATTGGCGATTTCGTTCCAATTCACATTCCAAGTAATATTCGGCATGCTAATTACATTACCGGTTGCCAAATTGCATTATCTCTTATAGTTTCCGAGATATGGACTATCGATAATTTACATCTTAGGCTCTGCTTCTAACTTGGGCCCAAATTGTAAAATGGTCTTATCTATTGGCGATTTCGTTCCAATTCACATTCCAAGTAATATTCGGCATGCTAATTACATTGCCGGTTGCCAAATTGCATTATATCTTATAGTTTCCGAGATATGGACTATCGATAATTTACACCTTAGGCTCTGCTTCTAACTTGGGCCCAAATTGTAAAATGGTCTTATCTATTGGCGATTTCGTTCCAATTCACATTCCAAGTAATATTCGGCATGCTAATTACATTGCCGGTTGCCAAATTGCATTATCTCTTATAGTTTCCGAGATATGGACTATCGATAATTTACACCTTAGGCTCTGCTTCTAACTAGGGCCCAAATTGTAAAATGGTCTTCTCTATTGGCGATTTCGTTCCAATTCACATTCCAAGTAATATTCGGCATGCTAATTACATTGCCGGTTGCCAAATTGCATTATCTCTTATAGTTTCCGAGATATGGGCTATCGATAATTTACACCTTAGGCTCTGCTTCTAACTTGGGCCCAAATTGTAAAATGGTCTTATCTATTGGCGATTTCGTTCCAATTCACATTCCAAGTAATATCCGGCATGCTAATTACATTGCCGGTTGCCAAATTGAATTATCTCTTATAGTTTCCGAGATATGGACTATCGATAATTTACACCTTAGGCTCTGCTTCTAACTTGGGCCCAAATTGTAAAATGGTCTTATCTATTGGCGATTTCGTTCCAATTCACATTCCAAGTAATATTCGGCATGCTAATTACATTGCCGGTTGCCAAATTGCATTATCTCTTATAGTTTCCGAGATATGGACTATCGATAATTTACACCTTGGGCTCTGCTTCTAACTTGGGCCCAAATTGTAAAATGGTCTTATCTATTGGCGATTTCGTCCCAATTCACATTCCAAGTGATATTCGGCATGCTAATTACATTGCCGGTTACGAAATTGCATTATCTCTTATAGTTTCCGAGATATGGACTATCAATAATTTACACCTTAGGCTCTGCTTCTAACTTGGGCCCAAATTGTGAAATGGTCTTATCTATTGGCGATTTCGTTCCAATTCACATTCCAAGTAATATTCGGCATGCTAATTACATTGCCGGTTGCCAAATTGCATTATCTCTTATAGTTTCCGAGATATGGACTATCGATAATTTACACCTTAGGCTCTGCTTCTAACTTGGGCCCAAATTGTAAAATGGTCTTATCTATTGGCGATTTCTTTCCAATTCACATTCCAAGTAATATTCGGCATGCTAATTACATTGCCGGTTGCCAAATTGCATTATCTCTTATAGTTTCCGAGATATGGACTATCGATAATTTACACCTTAGGCTCTGCTTCTAACTTGGGCCCAAATTGTAAAATGGTCTTATCTATTGGCGATTTCGTTCCAATTCACATTCCAAGTAATATTCGGCATGCTAATTACATTGCCGGTTGCCAAATTACATTATCTCTTATAGTTTCCGAGATATGGACTATCGATAATTTACACCTTAGGCTCTGCTTCTAACTTGGGCCCAAATTGTAAAATGGTCTTATCTATTGGCGATTTCGTTCCAATTCACATTCCAAGTAATATTCGGCATGCTAATTTCATTGCCGGTTGCCAAATTGCATTATCTCTTATAGTTTCCGAGATATGGACTATCGATAATTTACACCTTAGACTCTGCTTCTAACTTGGGCCCAAATTGTAAAATGGTCTTATCTATTGGCGATTTCGTTCCAATTCACATTCCAAGTAATATCCGGCATGCTAATTACATTGCCGGTTGCCAAATTGAATTATCTCTTATAGTTTCCGAGATATGGACTATCGATAATTTACACCTTAGGCTCTGCTTCTAACTTGGGCCCAAATTGTAAAATGGTCTTATCTATTGGCGATTTCGTTCCAATTCACATTCCAAGTAATATTCGGCATGCTAATTACATTGCCGGTTGCCAAATTGCATTATCTCTTATAGTTTCCGAGATATGGACTATCGATAATTTACATCTTAGGCTCTGCTTCTAACTTGGGCCCAAATTGTAAAATGGTCTTATCTATTGGCGATTTCGTTCCAATTCACATTCCAAGTAATATTCGGCATGCTAATTACATTGCCGGTTGCCAAATTGCATTATCTCTTATAGTTTCCGAGATATGGACTATCGATAATTTACACCTTAGGCTCTGCTTCTAACTTGGGCCCAAATTGTAAAATGGTCTTATCTATTGGCGATTTCGTTCCAATTCACATTCCAAGTAATATTCGGCATGCTAATTACATTGCCGGTTGCCAAATTGCATTATCTCTTATAGTTTCCGAGATATGGACTATCGATAATTTACACCTTAGGCTCTGCTTCTAACTTGGGCCCAAATTGTAAAATGGTCTTATCTATTGGCGATTTCGTTCCAATTCACATTCCAAGTAATATTCGGCATGCTAATTACATTGCCGGTTGCCAAATTGCATTATCTCTTATAGTTTCCGAGATATGGACTATCGATAATTTACACCTTAGGCTCTGCTTCTAACTTGGGCCCAAATTGTAAAATGGTCTTATCTATTGGCGATTTCGTTCCAATTCACATTCCAAGTAATATCCGGCATGCTAATTACATTGCCGGTTGCCAAATTGCATTATCTCTTATAATTTCCGAGATATGGACTATCGATAATTTACACCTTAAGCTCTGCTTCTAACTTGGGCCCAAATTGTAAAATGGTCTTTTCCATTGGCGATTTCGTTCCAATTCACATTCCAAGTAATATTCGGCATGCTAATTACATTGCCGGTTGCCAAATTGCATTATCTCTTATAGTTTCCGAGATATGGACTATCGATAATTTACACCTTAGGCTCTGCTTCTAACTTGGGCCCAAATTGTAAAATGGTCTTATCTATTGGCAATTTCGTTCCAATTCACATTCCAAGTAATATTCGGCATGCTAATTACATTGCCGGTTGCCAAATTGCATTATCTCTTATAGTTTCCGAGATATGGACTATCGATAATTTACACCTTAGGCTCTGCTTCTAACTTGGGCCCAAATTGTAAAATGGTCTTATCTATTGGCGATTTCGTTCCAATTCACACTCCAAGTAATATTCGGCATGCTAATTACATTGCCGGTTGCCAAATTGCATTATCTCTTATAGTTTCCGAGATATGGACTATCGATAATTTACACCTTAGGCTCTGCTTCTAACTTGGGCCCAAATTGTAAAATGGTCTTATCTATTGGCGATTTCGTTCCAATTCACATTCCAAGTAATATTCGGCATGCTAATTACATTGCCGGTTGCCAAATTGCATTATCTCTTATAGTTTCCGAGATATGGACTATCGATAATTTACACCTTAGGCTCTGCTTCTAACTTGGGCCCAAATTGTAAAATGGTCTTATCTATTGGCGATTTCGTTCCAATTCACATTCCAAGTAATATTCGGCATGCTAATTACATTGCCGGTTGCCAAATTACATTATCTCTTATAGTTTCCGAGATATGGACTATCGATAATTTACACCTTAGGCTCTGCTTCTAACTTGGGCCCAAATTGTAAAATGGTCTTATCTATTGGCGATTTCGTTCCAATTCACATTCCAAGTAATATTCGGCATGCTAATTTCATTGCCGGTTGCCAAATTGCATTATCTCTTATAGTTTCCGAGATATGGACTATCGATAATTTACACCTTAGACTCTGCTTCTAACTTGGGCCCAAATTGTAAAATGGTCTTATCTATTGGCGATTTCGTTCCAATTCACATTCCAAGTAATATCCGGCATGCTAATTACATTGCCGGTTGCCAAATTGAATTATCTCTTATAGTTTCCGAGATATGGACTATCGATAATTTACACCTTAGGCTCTGCTTCTAACTTGGGCCCAAATTGTAAAATGGTCTTATCTATTGGCGATTTCGTTCCAATTCACATTCCAAGTAATATTCGGCATGCTAATTACATTGCCGGTTGCCAAATTGCATTATCTCTTATAGTTTCCGAGATATGGACTATCGATAATTTACACCTTAGGCTCTGCTTCTAACTTGGGCCCAAATTGTAAAATGGTCTTATCTATTGGCGATTTCGTTCCAATTCACATTCCAAGTAATATTCGGCATGCTAATTACATTGCCGGTTGCCAAATTGCATTATCTCTTATAGTTTCCGAGATATGGACTATCGATAATTTACACCTTAGGCTCTGCTTCTAACTTGGGCCCAAATTGTAAAATGGTCTTATCTATTGGCGATTTCGTTCCAATTCACATTCCAAGTAATATCCGGCATGCTAATTACATTGCCGGTTGCCAAATTGAATTATCACTTATAGTTTCCGAGATATGGACTATCGATAATTTACACCTTAGGCTCTGCTTCTAACTTGGGCCCAAATTGTAAAATGGTCTTATCTATTGGCGATTTCGTTCCAATTCACATTCCAAGTAATATTCGGCATGCTAATTACATTACCGGTTGCCAAATTGCATTATCTCTTATAGTTTCCGAGATATGGACTATCGATAATTTACATCTTAGGCTCTGCTTCTAACTTGGGCCCAAATTGTAAAATGGTCTTATCTATTGGCGATTTCGTTCCAATTCACATTCCAAGTAATATTCGGCATGCTAATTACATTGCCGGTTGCCAAATTGCATTATATCTTATAGTTTCCGAGATATGGACTATCGATAATTTACACCTTAGGCTCTGCTTCTAACTTGGGCCCAAATTGTAAAATGGTCTTATCTATTGGCGATTTCGTTCCAATTCACATTCCAAGTAATATTCGGCATGCTAATTACATTGCCGGTTGCCAAATTGCATTATCTCTTATAGTTTCCGAGATATGGACTATCGATAATTTACACCTTAGGCTCTGCTTCTAACTAGGGCCCAAATTGTAAAATGGTCTTCTCTATTGGCGATTTCGTTCCAATTCACATTCCAAGTAATATTCGGCATGCTAATTACATTGCCGGTTGCCAAATTGCATTATCTCTTATAGTTTCCGAGATATGGGCTATCGATAATTTACACCTTAGGCTCTGCTTCTAACTTGGGCCCAAATTGTAAAATGGTCTTATCTATTGGCGATTTCGTTCCAATTCACATTCCAAGTAATATCCGGCATGCTAATTACATTGCCGGTTGCCAAATTGAATTATCTCTTATAGTTTCCGAGATATGGACTATCGATAATTTACACCTTAGGCTCTGCTTCTAACTTGGGCCCAAATTGTAAAATGGTCTTATCTATTGGCGATTTCGTTCCAATTCACATTCCAAGTAATATTCGGCATGCTAATTACATTGCCGGTTGCCAAATTGCATTATCTCTTATAGTTTCCGAGATATGGACTATCGATAATTTACACCTTGGGCTCTGCTTCTAACTTGGGCCCAAATTGTAAAATGGTCTTATCTATTGGCGATTTCGTCCCAATTCACATTCCAAGTGATATTCGGCATGCTAATTACATTGCCGGTTACGAAATTGCATTATCTCTTATAGTTTCCGAGATATGGACTATCAATAATTTACACCTTAGGCTCTGCTTCTAACTTGGGCCCAAATTGTGAAATGGTCTTATCTATTGGCGATTTCGTTCCAATTCACATTCCAAGTAATATTCGGCATGCTAATTACATTGCCGGTTGCCAAATTGCATTATCTCTTATAGTTTCCGAGATATGGACTATCGATAATTTACACCTTAGGCTCTGCTTCTAACTTGGGCCCAAATTGTAAAATGGTCTTATCTATTGACGATTTCGTTCCAATTCACATTCCAAGTAATATTCGGCATGCTAATTACATTACCGGTTGCCAAATTGCATTATCTCTTATAATTTCCGAGATATGGACTATCGATAATTTACACCTTAAGCTCTGCTTCTAACTTGGGCCCAAATTGTAAAATGGTCTTTTCTATTGGCGATTTCGTTCCAATTCACATTCCAAGTAATATTCGGCATGCTAATTACATTGCCGGTTGCCAAATTGCATTATCTCTTATAGTTTCCGAGATATGGACTATCGATAATTTACACCTTAGGCTCTGCTTCTAACTTGGGCCCAAATTGTAAAATGGTCTTATCTATTGGCGATTTCGTTCCAATTCACATTCCAAGTAATATTCGGCATGCTAATTACATTGCCGGTTGCCAAATTGAATTATCTCTTATAGTTTCCGAGATATGGACTATCGATAATTTACACCTTAGGCTCTGCTTCTAACTTGGGCCCAAATTGTAAAATGGTCTTATCTATTGGCGATTTCTTTCCAATTCACACTCCAAGTAATATTCGGCATGCTAATTACATTGCCGGTTGCGAAATTGCATTATCTCTTATAGTTTCCGAGATATGGACTATCAATAATTTACACCTTAGGCTCTGCTTCTAACTTGGGCCCAAATTGTAAAATGGTCTTATCTATTGGCGATTTCGTTCCAATTCACATTCCAAGTAATATTCGGCATGCTAATTACATTGCCGGTTGAAAAATTGCATTATCTCTTATAGTTTCCGAGATATGGACTATCGATAATTTACACCTTAGGCTCTGCTTCTAACTTGGGCCCAAATTGTAAAATGGTCTTCTCTATTGGCGATTTCGTTCCAATTCACATTCCAAGTAATATTCGGCATGCTAATTACATTGCCGGTTGCCAAATTGCATTATCTCTTATAGTTTCCGAGATATGGACTATCGATAATTTACACCTTAGGCTCTGCTTCTAACTTGGGCCCAAATTGTAAAATGGTCTTATCTATTGGCGATTTCGTTCCAATTCACATTCCAAGTAATATTCGGCATGCTAATTACATTGCCGGTTGCCAAATTGCATTATCTCTTATAGTTTCCGAGATATGGACTATCGATAATTTACACCTTAGGCTCTGCTTCTAACTTGGGCCCAAATTGTAAAATGGTCTTCTCTGTTGGCGATTTCGTTCCAATTCACATTAAAAGTAATATTCGGCATGCTAATTACACTGCCGGTTGCCAAATTGCATTATCTCTTATAGTTTCCGAGATATGGACTATCAATAATTTACAACTTAGGCTCTGCTTCTAACTTGGGCCCAAATTGTAAAATGGTCTTATCTATTGGCGATTTCGTTCCAATTCACATTCCGAGTAATATTCGGCATGCTAATTACATTGCCGGTTGCCAAATTGAATTATCTCTTATAGTTTCCGAGATATGGACTATCGATAATTTACACCTTAGGCTCTGCTTCTAACTTGGGCCCAAATTGTAAAATGGTCTTACCTATTGGCGATTTCGTTCCAATTCACATTCCAAGTAATATTCGGCATGCTAATTACATTGCCAGTTGCCAAATTGCATTATCTCTTATAGTTTCCGAGATATGGACTATCGATAATTTACACCATAGGCTCTGCTTCTAACTTGGGCCCAAATTGTAAAATGGTCTTATCTATTGGCGATTTCGTTCCAATTCACATTCCAAGTAATATTCGGCATGCTAGTTACATTGCCGGTTGCCAAATTGCATTATCTCTTATAGTTTCCGAGATATGGACTATCGATAATTTACACCTTAGGCTCTGCTTCTAACTTGGGCCCAAATTGTAAAATGGTCTTATCTATTGGCGATTTCGTTCCAATTCACATTCCAAGTAATATTCGGCATGCTAATTACATTGCCGGTTGCCAAATTGCATTATCTCTTATAGTTTCCGAGATATGGACTATCGATAATTTACACCATAGGCTCTGCTTCTAACTTGGGCCCAAATTGTAAAATGGTCTTATCTATTGGCGATTTCGTTCCAATTCACATTCCAAGTAATATTCGGCATGCTAATTACATTGCCGGTTGCCAAATTGCATTATCTCTTATAGTTTCCGAGATATGGACTATCGATAATTTACACCTTAGGCTCTGCTTCTAACTTGGGCCCAAATTGTAAAATGGTCTTATCTATTGGCGATTTCGTTCCAATTCACATTCCAAGTAATATTCGGCATGCTAATTACATTGCCGGTTGCCAAATTGCATTATCTCTTATAGTTTCCGAGATATGGACTATCGATAATTTACACCTTAGGCTCTGCTTCTAACTTGGGCCCAAATTGTAAAATGGTCTTATCTATTGGCGATTTCGTTCCAATTCACATTCCAAGTAATATTCGGCATGCTAATTACATTGCCGGTTGCCAAATTGCATTATCTCTTATAGTTTCCGAGATATGGACTATCGATTATTTACACCTTAGGCTCTGCTTCTAACTTGGGCCCAAATTGTAAAATGGTCTTATCTATTGGCGATTTCGTTCCAATTCACATTCCAAGTAATATTCGGCATGCTAATTACATTGCCGGTTGCCAAATTGCATTATCTCTTATAGTTTCCGAGATATGGACTATCGATAATTTACACCTTAGGCTCTGCTTCTAACTTGGGCCCAAATTGTAAAATGGTCTTATCTATTGGCGATTTCGTTCCAATTCACATTCCAAGTAATATTCGGCATGCTAATTACATTGCCGGTTGCCAAATTGCATTATCTCTTATAGTTTCCGAGATATGGACTATCGATAATTTACACCTTAGGCTCTGCTTCTAACTTGGGCCCAAATTGTAAAATGGTCTTATCTATTGGCGATTTCGTTCCAATTCACATTCCAAGTAATATTCGGCATGCTAATTACATTGCCGGTTGCCAAATTGCATTATCTCTTATAGTTTCCGAGATATGGACTATCGATAATTTACACCTTAGGCTCTGCTTCTAACTTGGGCCCAAATTGTAAAATGGTCTTATCTATTGGCGATTTCGTTCCAATTCACATTCCAAGTAATATTCGGCATGCTAATTACATTGCCGGTTGCGAAATTGCATTATCTCTTATAGTTTCCGAGATATGGACTATCAATAATTTACACCTTAGGCTCTGCGTCTAACTTGGGCCCAAATTGTAAAATGGTCTTATCTATTGGCGATTTCTTTCCAATTCACATTCCAAGTAATATTCGGCATGCTAATTACATTGCCGGTTGCCAAATTGCATTATCTCTTATAGTTTCCGAGATATGGACTATCGATAATTTACACCTTAGGCTCTGCTTCTAACTTGGGCCCAAATTGTAAAATGGTCTTATCTATTGGCGATTTCGTTCCAATTCACATTCCAAGTAATATTCGGCATGCTAATTACATTGCCGGTTGCCAAATTACATTATCTCTTATAGTTTCCGAGATATGGACTATCGATAATTTACACCTTAGGCTCTGCTTCTAACTTGGGCCCAAATTGTAAAATGGTCTTATCTATTGGCGATTTCGTTCCAATTCACATTCCAAGTAATATTCGGCATGCTAATTTCATTGCCGGTTGCCAAATTGCATTATCTCTTATAGTTTCCGAGATATGGACTATCGATAATTTACACCTTAGACTCTGCTTCTAACTTGGGCCCAAATTGTAAAATGGTCTTATCTATTGGCGATTTCGTTCCAATTCACATTCCAAGTAATATCCGGCATGCTAATTACATTGCCGGTTGCCAAATTGAATTATCTCTTATAGTTTCCGAGATATGGACTATCGATAATTTACACCTTAGGCTCTGCTTCTAACTTGGGCCCAAATTGTAAAATGGTCTTATCTATTGGCGATTTCGTTCCAATTCACATTCCAAGTAATATTCTTCATGCTAATTACATTGCCGGTTGCCAAATTGCATTATCTCTTATAGTTTCCGAGATATGGACTATCGATAATTTACATCTTAGGCTCTGCTTCTAACTTGGGCCCAAATTGTAAAATGGTCTTATCTATTGGCGATTTCGTTCCAATTCACATTCCAAGTAATATTCGGCATGCTAATTACATTGCCGGTTGCCAAATTGCATTATCTCTTATAGTTTCCGAGATATGGACTATCGATAATTTACACCTTAGGCTCTGCTTCTAACTTGGGCCCAAATTGTAAAATGGTCTTATCTATTGGCGATTTCGTTCCAATTCACATTCCAAGTAATATTCGGCATGCTAATTACATTGCCGGTTGCCAAATTGCATTATCTCTTATAGTTTCCGAGATATGGACTATCGATAATTTACACCTTAGGCTCTGCTTCTAACTTGGGCCCAAATTGTAAAATGGTCTTATCTATTGGCGATTTCGTTCCAATTCACATTCCAAGTAATATTCGGCATGCTAATTACATTGCCGGTTGCCAAATTGCATTATCTCTTATAGTTTCCGAGATATGGACTATCGATAATTTACACCTTAGGCTCTGCTTCTAACTTGGGCCCAAATTGTAAAATGGTCTTATCTATTGGCGATTTCGTTCCAATTCACATTCCAAGTAATATCCGGCATGCTAATTACATTGCCGGTTGCCAAATTGCATTATCTCTTATAATTTCCGAGATATGGACTATCGATAATTTACACCTTAAGCTCTGCTTCTAACTTGGGCCCAAATTGTAAAATGGTCTTTTCCATTGGCGATTTCGTTCCAATTCACATTCCAAGTAATATTCGGCATGCTAATTACATTGCCGGTTGCCAAATTGCATTATCTCTTATAGTTTCCGAGATATGGACTATCGATAATTTACACCTTAGGCTCTGCTTCTAACTTGGGCCCAAATTGTAAAATGGTCTTATCTATTGGCAATTTCGTTCCAATTCACATTCCAAGTAATATTCGGCATGCTAATTACATTGCCGGTTGCCAAATTGCATTATCTCTTATAGTTTCCGAGATATGGACTATCGATAATTTACACCTTAGGCTCTGCTTCTAACTTGGGCCCAAATTGTAAAATGGTCTTATCTATTGGCGATTTCGTTCCAATTCACACTCCAAGTAATATTCGGCATGCTAATTACATTGCCGGTTGCCAAATTGCATTATCTCTTATAGTTTCCGAGATATGGACTATCGATAATTTACACCTTAGGCTCTGCTTCTAACTTGGGCCCAAATTGTAAAATGGTCTTATCTATTGGCGATTTCGTTCCAATTCACATTCCAAGTAATATTCGGCATGCTAATTACATTGCCGGTTGCCAAATTGCATTATCTCTTATAGTTTCCGAGATATGGACTATCGATAATTTACACCTTAGGCTCTGCTTCTAACTTGGGCCCAAATTGTAAAATGGTCTTATCTATTGGCGATTTCGTTCCAATTCACATTCCAAGTAATATTCGGCATGCTAATTACATTGCCGGTTGCCAAATTACATTATCTCTTATAGTTTCCGAGATATGGACTATCGATAATTTACACCTTAGGCTCTGCTTCTAACTTGGGCCCAAATTGTAAAATGGTCTTATCTATTGGCGATTTCGTTCCAATTCACATTCCAAGTAATATTCGGCATGCTAATTTCATTGCCGGTTGCCAAATTGCATTATCTCTTATAGTTTCCGAGATATGGACTATCGATAATTTACACCTTAGACTCTGCTTCTAACTTGGGCCCAAATTGTAAAATGGTCTTATCTATTGGCGATTTCGTTCCAATTCACATTCCAAGTAATATCCGGCATGCTAATTACATTGCCGGTTGCCAAATTGAATTATCTCTTATAGTTTCCGAGATATGGACTATCGATAATTTACACCTTAGACTCTGCTTCTAACTTGGGCCCAAATTGTAAAATGGTCTTATCTATTGGCGATTTCGTTCCAATTCACATTCCAAGTAATATCCGGCATGCTAATTACATTGCCGGTTGCCAAATTGCATTATCTCTTATAATTTCCGAGATATGGACTATCGATAATTTACACCTTAAGCTCTGCTTCTAACTTGGGCCCAAATTGTAAAATGGTCTTTTCCATTGGCGATTTCGTTCCAATTCACATTCCAAGTAATATTCGGCATGCTAATTACATTGCCGGTTGCCAAATTGCATTATCTCTTATAGTTTCCGAGATATGGACTATCGATAATTTACACCTTAGGCTCTGCTTCTAACTTGGGCCCAAATTGTAAAATGGTCTTATCTATTGGCGATTTCGTTCCAATTCACATTCCAAGTAATATTCGGCATGCTAATTACATTGCCGGTTGCCAAATTGCATTATCTCTTATAGTTTCCGAGATATGGACTATCGATAATTTACACCTTAGGCTCTGCTTCTAACTTGGGCCCAAATTGTAAAATGGTCTTATCTATTGGCGATTTCGTTCCAATTCACACTCCAAGTAATATTCGGCATGCTAATTACATTGCCGGTTGCGAAATTGCATTATCTCTTATAGTTTCCGAGATATGGACTATCAATAATTTACACCTTAGGCTCTGCTTCTAACTTGGGCCCAAATTGTAAAATGGTCTTATCTATTGGCGATTTCGTTCCAATTCACATTCCAAGTAATATTCGGCATGCTAATTACATTGCCGGTTGAAAAATTGCATTATCTCTTATAGTTTCCGAGATATGGACTATCGATAATTTACACCTTAGGCTCTGCTTCTAACTTGGGCCCAAATTGTAAAATGGTCTTCTCTATTGGCGATTTCGTTCCAATTCACATTCCAAGTAATATTCGGCATGCTAATTACATTGCCGGTTGCCAAATTGCATTATCTCTTATAGTTTCCGAGATATGGACTATCGATAATTTACACCTTAGGCTCTGCTTCTAACTTGGGCCCAAATTGTAAAATGGTCTTATCTATTGGCGATTTCGTTCCAATTCACATTCCAAGTAATATTTGGCATGCTAATTACATTGCCGGTTGCCAAATTGCATTATCTCTTATAGTTTCCGAGATATGGACTATCGATAATTTACACCTTAGGCTCTGCTTCTAACTTGGGCCCAAATTGTAAAATGGTCTTCTCTGTTGGCGATTTCGTTCCAATTCACATTCCAAGTAATATTCGGCATGCTAATTACACTGCCGGTTGCCAAATTGCATTATCTCTTATAGTTTCCGAGATATGGACTATCAATAATTTACACCTTAGGCTCTGCTTCTAACTTGGGCCCAAATTGTAAAATGGTCTTATCTATTGGCGATTTCGTTCCAATTCACATTCCAAGTAATATTCGGCATGCTAATTACATTGCCGGTTGCCAAATTGAATTATCTCTTATAGTTTCCGAGATATGGACTATCGATAATTTACACCTTAGGCTCTGCTTCTAACTTGGGCCCAAATTGTAAAATGGTCTTACCTATTGGCGATTTCGTTCCAATTCACATTCCAAGTAATATTCGGCATGCTAATTACATTGCCGGTTGCCAAATTGCATTATCTCTTATAGTTTCCGAGATATGGACTATCGATAATTTACACCATAGGCTCTGCTTCTAACTTGGGCCCAAATTGTAAAATGGTCTTATCTATTGGCGATTTCGTTCCAATTCACATTCCAAGTAATATTCGGCATGCTAATTACATTGCCGGTTGCCAAATTGCATTATCTCTTATAGTTTCCGAGATATGGACTATCGATAATTTACACCTTAGGCTCTGCTTCTAACTTGGGCCCAAATTGTAAAATGGTCTTATCTATTGGCGATTTCGTTCCAATTCACATTCCAAGTAATATTCGGCATGCTAATTACATTGCCGGTTGCCAAATTGCATTATCTCTTATAGTTTCCGAGATATGGACTATCGATAATTTACACCATAGGCTCTGCTTCTAACTTGGGCCCAAATTGTAAAATGGCCTTATCTATTGGCGATTTCGTTCCAATTCACATTCCAAGTAATATTCGGCATGCTAATTACATTGCCGGTTGCCAAATTGCATTATCTCTTATAGTTTCCGAGATATGGACTATCGATAATTTACACCTTAGGCTCTGCTTCTAACTTGGGCCCAAATTGTAAAATGGTCTTATCTATTGGCGATTTCGTTCCAATTCACATTCCAAGTAATATTCGGCATGCTAATTACATTGCCGGTTGCCAAATTGCATTATCTCTTATAGTTTCCGAGATATGGACTATCGATAATTTACACCTTAGGCTCTGCTTCTAACTTGGGCCCAAATTGTAAAATGGTCTTATCTATTGGCGATTTCGTTCCAATTCACATTCCAAGTAATATTCGGCATGCTAATTACATTGCCGGTTGCCAAATTGCATTATCTCTTATAGTTTCCGAGATATGGACTATTGATAATTTACACCTTAGGCTCTGCTTCTAACTTGGGCCCAAATTGTAAAATGGTCTTATCTATTGGCGATTTCGTTCCAATTCACATTCCAAGTAATATTCGGCATGCTAATTACATTGCCGGTTGCCAAATTGCATTATCTCTTATAGTTTCCGAGATATGGACTATCGATAATTTACACCTTAGGCTCTGCTTCTAACTTGGGCCCAAATTGTAAAATGGTCTTATCTATTGGCGATTTCGTTCCAATTCACATTCCAAGTAATATTCGGCATGCTAATTACATTGCCGGTTGCCAAATTGCATTATCTCTTATAGTTTCCGAGATATGGACTATCGATAATTTACACCTTAGGCTCTGCTTCTAACTTGGGCCCAAATTGTAATATGGTCTTATCTATTGGCGATTTCGTTCCAATTCACATTCCAAGTAATATTCGGCATGCTAATTACATTGCCGGTTGCCAAATTGCATTATCTCTTATAGTTTCCGAGATATGGACTATCGATAATTTACACCTTAGGCTCTGCTTCTAACTTGGGCCCAAATTGTAAAATGGTCTTACCTATTGGCGATTTCGTTCCAATTCACACTCCAAGTAATATTCGGCATGCTAATTACATTGCCGTTTGCGAAATTGCATTATCTCTTATAGTTTCCGAGATATGGACTATCGATAATTTACACCTTAGGCTCTGCTTCTAACTTGGGCCCAAATTGTAAAATGGTCTTATCTATTGGCGATTTCGTTCCAATTCACATTCCAAGTAATATTCGGCATGCTAATTACATTGCCGGTTGCCAAATTGCATTATCTCTTATAGTTTCCGAGATATGGACTATCGATAATTTACACCTTAGGCTCTGCTTCTAACTTGGGCCCAAATTGTAAAATAGTCTTATCTATTGGCGATTTCGTTCCAATTCACATTCCAAGTTATATTCGGCATGCTAATTACATTGCCGGTTGCCAAATTGCATTATCTCTTATAGTTTCCGAGATATGGACTATCGATAATTTACACCATAGGCTCTGCTTCTAACTTGGGCCCAAATTGTAAAATGGTCTTATCTATTGGCGATTTCGTTCCAATTCACATTCCAAGTAATATTCGGCATGCTAATTACATTGCCGGTTGCCAAATTGCATTATCTCTTATAGTTTCCGAGATATGGACTATCGATAATTTACACCTTAGGCTCTGCTTCTAACTTGGGCCCAAATTGTAAAATGGTCTTATCTATTGGCGATTTCGTTCCAATTCACATTCCAAGTAATATTCGGCATGCTAATTACATTGCCGGTTGCCAAATTGCATTATCTGTTATAGTTTCCGAGATATGGACTATCGATAATTTACACCTTAGGCTCTGCTTCTAACTTGGGCCCAAATTGTAAAATGGTCTTACCTATTGGCGATTTCGTTCCAATTCACATTCCAAGTAATATTCGGCATGCTAATTACATTGCCGGTTGCCAAATTGCATTATCTCTTATAGTTTCCGAGATATGGACTATCGATAATTTACACCTTAGGCTCTGCTTCTAACTTGGGCCCAAATTGTAAAATGGTCTTATCTATTGGCGATTTCGTTCCAATTCACATTCCAAGTAATATTCGGCATGCTAATTACATTGCCGGTTGCCAAATTGCATTATCTCTTATAGTTTCCGAGATATGGACTATCGATAATTTACACCTTAGGCTCTGCTTCTAACTTGGGCACAAATTGTAAAATGGTCTTATCTATTGGCGATTTCGTTCCAATTCACATTCTAAGTAATATTCGGCATGCTAATTACATTGCCGGTTGCCAAATTGCATTATCTTTTATAGTTTCCGAGATATGGACTATCGATAATTTACACCTTAGGCTCTGCTTCTAACTTGGGCCCAAATTGTAAAATGGTCTTATCTATTGGCGATTTCGTTCCAATTCACATTCCAAGTAATATTCGGCATGCTAATTACATTGCCGGTTGCCAAATTGCATTATCTCTTATAGTTTCCGAGATATGGACTATCGATAATTTACACCTTAGGCTCTGCTTCTAACTTGGGCCCAAATTGTAAAATGGTCTTACCTATTGGCGATTTCGTTCCAATTCACATTCCAAGTAATATTCGGCATGCTAATTACATTGCCGGTTGCCAAATTGCATTATATCTTATAGTTTCCGAGATATGGACTATCGATAATTTACACATTAGGCTCTGCTTCTAACTTGGGCCCAAATTGTAAAATGGTCTTATCTATTGGCGATTTCGTTCCAATTCACATTCCAAGTAATATTCGGCATGCTAATTACATTGCCGGTTGCCAAATTGCATTATCTCTTATAGTTTCCGAGATATGGACTATCGATAATTTACACCCTAGGCTCTGCTTCTAACTTGGGCCCAAATTGTAAAATGGTCTTATCTATTGGCGATTTCGTTCCAATTCACATTCCAAGTAATATTCGGCATGCTAATTACATTGCCGGTTGCCAAATTGCATTATCTCTTATAGTTTCCGAGATATGGACTATCGATAATTTACACCATAGGCTCTGCTTCTAACTTGGGCCCAAATTGTAAAATGGTCTTATCTATTGGCGATTTCGTTCCAATTCACATTCCAAGTAATATTCGGCATGCTAATTACATTGCCGGTTGCCAAATTGCATTATCTCTTATAGTTTCCGAGATATGGACTATCGATAATTTACACCATAGGCTCTGCTTCTAACTTGGGCCCAAATTGTAAAATGGTCTTATCTATTGGCGATTTCGTTCCAATTCACATTCCAAGTAATATTCGGCATGCTAATTACATTGCCCGTTGCCAAATTGCATTATCTCTTATAGTTTCCGAGATATGGACTATCGATAATTTACACCTTAGGCTCTGCTTCTAACTTGCTCCCAAATTGTAAAATGGTCTTATCTATTGGCGATTTCGTTCCAATTCACATTCCAAGTAATATTCGGCATGCTAATTACATTGCCGGTTGCCAAATTGCATTATCTCTTATAGTTTCCGAGATATGGACTATCGATAATTTACACCTTAGGCTCTGCTTCTAACTTGGGCCCAAATTGTAAAATGGTCTTATCTATTAGCGATTTCGTTCCAATTCACATTCCAAGTAATATTCGGCATGCTAATTACATTGCCGGTTGCCAAATTGAATTATCTCTTATAGTTTCCGAGATATGGACTATCGATAATTTACACCTTAGGCTCTGCTTCTAACTTGGGACCAAATTGTAAAATGGTCTTACCTATTGGCGATTTCGTTCCAATTCACATTCCAAGTAATATTCGGCATGCTAATTACATTGCCGGTTGCCAAATTGCATTATCTCTTATAGTTTCCGAGATATGGGCTATCGATAATTTATACCTTAGGCTCTGTTTCTAACTTGGGCCCAAATTGTAAAATGGTCTTATCTATTGGCGATTTCGTTCCAATTCACATTCCAAGTAATATTCGGCATGCTAATTACATTGCCGGTTGCCAAATTGCATTATCTCTTATAGTTTCCGAGATATGGACTATCGATAATTTACACCTTAGGCTCTGCTTCTAACTTGGGCCCAAATTGTAAAATGGTCTTATCTATTGGCGATTTCGTTCCAATTCACATTCCAAGTAATATTCGGCATGCTAATTACATTGCCGGTTGCCAAATTGCATTATCTCTTATAGTTTCCGAGATATGGACTATCGATAATTTACACCTTAGGCCCTGCTTCTAACTTGGGCCCAAATTGTAAAATGGTCTTATCTATTGGCGATTTCGTTCCAATTCACATTCCAAGTAATATTCGGCATGCTAATTACATTGCCGGTTGCGAAATTGCATTATCTCTTATAGTTTCCGAGATATGGACTATCGATAATTTACACTTTAGGCTCTGCTTCTAACTTGGGCCCAAATTGTAAAATGGTCTTATCTATTGGCGATTTCGTTCCAATTCACATTCCAAGTAATATTCGGCATGCTAATTACATTGCCGGTTGCCAAATTGCATTATCTCTTATAGTTTCCGAGATATGGACTATCGATAATTTACACCTTAGGCTCTGCTTCTAACTTGGGCCCAAATTGTAAAATGGTCTTACCTATTGGCGATTTCGTTCCAATTCACACTCCAAGTAATATTCGGCATGCTAATTACATTGCCGGTTGCGAAATTGCATTATCTCTTATAGTTTCCGAGATATGGACTATCTATAATTTACACCTTAGGCTCTGCTTCTAACTTGGGCCCAAATTGTAAAATGGTCTTATCTATTGGCGATTTCGTTCCAATTCACATTCCAAGTAATATTCGGCATGCTAATTACATTGCCTGTTGCCAAATTGCATTATCTCTTATAGTTTCCGAGATATGGACTATCGATAATTTACACCTTAGGCTCTGCTTCTAACTTGGGCCCAAATTGTAAAATGGTCTTACCTATTGGCGATTTCGTTCCAATTCACATTCCAAGTAATATTCGGCATGCTAATTACATTGCCGGTTGCCAAATTGCATTATCTTTTATAGTTTCCGAGATATGGACTATCGATGATTTACACCTTAGGCTCTGCTTCTAACTTGGGCCCAAATTGTAAAATGGTCTTATCTATTGGCGATTTCGTCCCAATTCACATTCCAAGTGATATTCGGCATGCTAATTACATTGCCGGTTGCGAAATTGCATTATCTCTTATAGTTTCCGAGATATGGACTATCAATAATTTACACCTTAGGCTCTGCTTCTAACTTGGGCCCAAATTGTAAAATGGTCTTATCTATTGGCGATTTCGTTCCAATTCACATTCCAAGTAATATTCGGCATGCTAATTATATTGCCGGTTGCCAAATTGCATTATCTCTTATAGTTTCCGAGATATGGACTATCGATAATTTACACCTTAGGCTCTGCTTCTAACTTGGGCCCAAATTGTAAAATGGTCTTATCTATTGGCGATTTCGTTCCAATTCACATTCCAAGTAATATTCGGCATGCTAATTACATTGCCGGTTGCCAAATTGCATTATCTCTTATAGTTTCCGAGATATGGACTATCGATAATTTACACCTTAGGCTCTGCTTCTAACTTGGGCCCAAATTGTAAAATAGTCTTATCTATTGGCGATTTCGTTCCAAATCACAATCCAAGTTATATTGGGCATGCTAATTACATTGCCGGTTGCCAAATTGCATTATCTCTTATAGTTTCCGAGATATGGACTGTCGATAATTTACACCTTAGGCTCTGCTTCTAACTTGGGCCCAAATTGTAAAATGGTCTTATCTATTGGCGATTTCGTTCCAATTCACATTCCAAGTAATATTCGGCATGCTAATTACATTGCCGGTTGCCAAATTGCATTATCTCTTATAGTTTCCGAGATATGGACTATCGATAATTTACACCTTAGGCTCTGCTTCTAACTTGGGCCCAAATTGTAAAATGGTCTTATCTATTGGCGATTTCGTTCCAATTCACACTCCAAGTAATATTCGGCATGCTAATTACATTGCCGGTTGCCAAATTGCATTATCTCTTATAGTTTCCGAGATATGGACTATCGATAATTTACACCTTAGGCTCTGCTTCTAACTTGGGCCCAAATTGTAAAATGGTCTTATCTATTGGCGATTTCGTTCCAATTCACATTCCAAGTAATATTCGGCATGCTAATTACATTGCCGGTTGCCAAATTGCATTATCTCTTATAGTTTCCGAGATATGGACTATCGATAATTTACACCTTAGGCTCTGCTTCTAACTTGGGCCCAAATTGTAAAATGGTCTTATCTATTGGCGATTTCGTTCCAATTCACATTCCAAGTAATATTCGGCATGCTAATTACATTGCCGGTTGCCAAATTGCATTATCTCTTATAGTTTCCGAGATATGGACTATCGATAATTTACACCTTAGGCTCTGCTTCTAACTTGGGCCCAAATTGTAAAATGGTCTTATCTATTGGCGATTTCGTTCCAATTCACATTCTAAGTAATATTCGGCATGCTAATTACATTGCCGGTTGCCGAATTGCATTATCTTTTATAGTTTCCGAGATATGGACTATCGATAATTTACACCTTAGGCTCTGCTTCTAACTTGGGCCCAAATTGTAAAATGGTCTTATCTATTGGCGATTTCGTTCCAATTCACATTCCAAGTAATATTCGGCATGCTAATTACATTGCCGGTTGCCAAATTGCATTATCTCTTATAGTTTCCGAGATATGGACTATCGATAATTTACACCTTAGGCTCTGCTTCTAACTTGGGCCCAAATTGTAAAATGGTCTTACCTATTGGCGATTTCGTTCCAATTCACATTCCAAGTAATATTCGGCATGCTAATTACATTGCCGGTTGCCAAATTGCATTATATCTTATAGTTTCCGAGATATGGACTATCGATAATTTACACCTTAGGCTCTGCTTCTAACTTGGGCCCAAATTGTAAAATGGTCTTATCTATTGGCGATTTCGTTCCAATTCACATTCCAAGTAATATTCGGCATGCTAATTACATTGCCGGTTGCCAAATTGCATTATCTCTTATAGTTTCCGAGATATGGACTATCGATAATTTACACCTTAGGCTCTGTCTGCTTCTAACTTGGGCCCAAATTGTAAAATGGTCTTATCTATTGGCGATTTCGTTCCAATTCACATTCCAAGTAATATTCGGCATGCTAATTACATTGCCGGTTGCCAAATTGAATTATCTCTTATAGTTTCCGAGATATGGACTATCGATAATTTACACCATAGGCTCTGCTTCTAACTTGGGCCCAAATTGTAAAATGGTCTTATCTATTGGCGATTTCGTTCCAATTCACATTCCAAGTAATATTCGGCATGCTAATTACATTGCCGGTTGCCAAATTGCATTATCTCTTATAGTTTCCGAGATATGGACTATCGATAATTTACACCATAGGCTCTGCTTCTAACTTGGGCCCAAATTGTAAAATGGTCTTATCTATTGGCGATTTCGTTCCAATTCACATTCCAAGTAATATTCGGCATGCTAATTACATTGCCCGTTGCCAAATTGCATTATCTCTTATAGTTTCCGAGATATGGACTATCGATAATTTACACCTTAGGCTCTGCTTCTAACTTGCTCCCAAATTGTAAAATGGTCTTATCTATTGGCGATTTCGTTCCAATTCACATTCCAAGTAATATTCGGCATGCTAATTACATTGCCGGTTGCCAAATTGCATTATCTCTTATAGTTTCCGAGATATGGACTATCGATAATTTACACCTTAGGCTCTGCTTCTAACTTGGGCCCAAATTGTAAAATGGTCTTATCTATTGGCGATTTCGTTCCAATTCACATTCCAAGTAATATTCGGCATGCTAATTACATTGCCGGTTGCGAAATTGCATTATCTCTTATAGTTTCCGAGATATGGACTATCGATAATTTACACTTTAGGCTCTGCTTCTAACTTGGGCCCAAATTGTAAAATGGTCTTATCTATTGGCGATTTCGTTCCAATTCACATTCCAAGTAATATTCGGCATGCTAATTACATTGCCGGTTGCCAAATTGCATTATCTCTTATAGTTTCCGAGATATGGACTATCGATAATTTACACCTTAGGCTCTGCTTCTAACTTGGGCCCAAATTGTAAAATGGTCTTACCTATTGGCGATTTCGTTCCAATTCACACTCCAAGTAATATTCGGCATGCTAATTACATTGCCGGTTGCGAAATTGCATTATCTCTTATAGTTTCCGAGATATGGACTATCTATAATTTACACCTTAGGCTCTGCTTCTAACTTGGGCCCAAATTGTAAAATGGTCTTATCTATTGGCGATTTCGTTCCAATTCACATTCCAAGTAATATTCGGCATGCTAATTACATTGCCTGTTGCCAAATTGCATTATCTCTTATAGTTTCCCAGATATGGACTATCGATAATTTACACCTTAGGCTCTGCTTCTAACTTGGGCCCAAATTGTAAAATGGTCTTACCTATTGGCGATTTCGTTCCAATTCACATTCCAAGTAATATTCGGCATGCTAATTACATTGCCGGTTGCCAAATTGCATTATCTCTTATAGTTTCCGAGATATGGACTATCGATGATTTACACCTTAGGCTCTGCTTCTAACTTGGGCCCAAATTGTAAAATGGTCTTATCTATTGGCGATTTCGTCCCAATTCACATTCCAAGTGATATTCGGCATGCTAATTACATTGCCGGTTGCGAAATTGCATTATCTCTTATAGTTTCCGAGATATGGACTATCAATAATTTACACCTTAGGCTCTGCTTCTAACTTGGGCCCAAATTGTAAAATGGTCTTATCTATTGGCGATTTCGTTCCAATTCACATTCCAAGTAATATTCGGCATGCTAATTACATTGCCGGTTGCCGAATTGCATTATCTTTTATAGTTTCCGAGATATGGACTATCGATAATTTACACCTTAGGCTCTGCTTCTAACTTGGGCCCAAATTGTAAAATGGTCTTATCTATTGGCGATTTCGTTCCAATTCACATTCCAAGTAATATTCGGCATGCTAATTACATTGCCGGTTGCCAAATTGCATTATCTCTTATAGTTTCCGAGATATGGACTATCGATAATTTACACCTTAGGCTCTGCTTCTAACTTGGGCCCAAATTGTAAAATGGTCTTACCTATTGGCGATTTCGTTCCAATTCACATTCCAAGTAATATTCGGCATGCTAATTACATTGCCGGTTGCCAAATTGCATTATATCTTATAGTTTCCGAGATATGGACTATCGATAATTTACACCTTAGGCTCTGCTTCTAACTTGGGCCCAAATTGTAAAATGGTCTTATCTATTGGCGATTTCGTTCCAATTCACATTCCAAGTAATATTCGGCATGCTAATTACATTGCCGGTTGCCAAATTGCATTATCTCTTATAGTTTCCGAGATATGGACTATCGATAATTTACACCTTAGGCTCTGTCTGCTTCTAACTTGGGCCCAAATTGTAAAATGGTCTTATCTATTGGCGATTTCGTTCCAATTCACATTCCAAGTAATATTCGGCATGCTAATTACATTGCCGGTTGCCAAATTGCATTATCTCTTATAGTTTCCGAGATATGGACTATCGATAATTTACACCATAGGCTCTGCTTCTAACTTGGGCCCAAATTGTAAAATGGTCTTATCTATTGGCGATTTCGTTCCAATTCACATTCCAAGTAATATTCGGCATGCTAATTACATTGCCGGTTGCCAAATTGCATTATCTCTTATAGTTTCCGAGATATGGACTATCGATAATTTACACCATAGGCTCTGCTTCTAACTTGGGCCCAAATTGTAAAATGGTCTTATCTATTGGCGATTTCGTTCCAATTCACATTCCAAGTAATATTCGGCATGCTAATTACATTGCCCGTTGCCAAATTGCATTATCTCTTATAGTTTCCGAGATATGGACTATCGATAATTTACACCTTAGGCTCTGCTTCTAACTTGCTCCCAAATTGTAAAATGGTCTTATCTATTGGCGATTTCGTTCCAATTCACATTCCAAGTAATATTCGGCATGCTAATTACATTGCCGGTTGCCAAATTGCATTATCTCTTATAGTTTCCGAGATATGGACTATCGATAATTTACACCTTAGGCTCTGCTTCTAACTTGGGCCCAAATTGTAAAATGGTCTTATCTATTGGCGATTTCGTTCCAATTCACATTCCAAGTAATATTCGGCATGCTAATTACATTGCCGGTTGCGAAATTGCATTATCTCTTATAGTTTCCGAGATATGGACTATCGATAATTTACACTTTAGGCTCTGCTTCTAACTTGGGCCCAAATTGTAAAATGGTCTTATCTATTGGCGATTTCGTTCCAATTCACATTCCAAGTAATATTCGGCATGCTAATTACATTGCCGGTTGCCAAATTGCATTATCTCTTATAGTTTCCGAGATATGGACTATCGATAATTTACACCTTAGGCTCTGCTTCTAACTTGGGCCCAAATTGTAAAATGGTCTTACCTATTGGCGATTTCGTTCCAATTCACACTCCAAGTAATATTCGGCATGCTAATTACATTGCCGGTTGCGAAATTGCATTATCTCTTATAGTTTCCGAGATATGGACTATCTATAATTTACACCTTAGGCTCTGCTTCTAACTTGGGCCCAAATTGTAAAATGGTCTTATCTATTGGCGATTTCGTTCCAATTCACATTCCAAGTAATATTCGGCATGCTAATTACATTGCCTGTTGCCAAATTGCATTATCTCTTATAGTTTCCGAGATATGGACTATCGATAATTTACACCTTAGGCTCTGCTTCTAACTTGGGCCCAAATTGTAAAATGGTCTTACCTATTGGCGATTTCGTTCCAATTCACATTCCAAGTAATATTCGGCATGCTAATTACATTGCCGGTTGCCAAATTGCATTATCTCTTATAGTTTCCGAGATATGGACTATCGATGATTTACACCTTAGGCTCTGCTTCTAACTTGGGCCCAAATTGTAAAATGGTCTTATCTATTGGCGATTTCGTCCCAATTCACATTCCAAGTGATATTCGGCATGCTAATTACATTGCCGGTTGCGAAATTGCATTATCTCTTATAGTTTCCGAGATATGGACTATCAATAATTTACACCTTAGGCTCTGCTACTAACTTGGGCCCAAATTGTAAAATGGTCTTATCTATTGGCGATTTCGTTCCAATTCACATTCCAAGTAATATTCGGCATGCTAATTATATTGCCGGTTGCCAAATTGCATTATCTCTTATAGTTTCCGAGATATGGACTATCGATAATTTACACCTTAGGCTCTGCTTCTAACTTGGGCCCAAATTGTAAAATGGTCTTATCTATTGGCGATTTCGTTCCAATTCACATTCCAAGTAATATTCGGCATGCTAATTACATTGCCGGTTGCCAAATTGCATTATCTCTTATAGTTTCCGAGATATGGACTATCGATAATTTACACCTTAGGCTCTGCTTCTAACTTGGGCCCAAATTGTAAAATAGTCTTATCTATTGGCGATTTCGTTCCAATTCACATTCCAAGTTATATTCGGCATGCTAATTACATTGCCGGTTGCCAAATTGCATTATCTCTTATAGTTTCCGAGATATGGACTATCGATAATTTACACCTTAGGCTCTGCTTCTAACTTGGGCCCAAATTGTAAAATGGTCTTATCTATTGGCGATTTCGTTCCAATTCACATTCCAAGTAATATTCGGCATGCTAATTACATTGCCGGTTGCCAAATTGCATTATCTCTTATAGTTTCCGAGATATGGACTATCGATAATTTACACCTTAGGCTCTGCTTCTAACTTGGGCCCAAATTGTAAAATGGTCTTATCTATTGGCGATTTCGTTCCAATTCACACTCCAAGTAATATTCGGCATGCTAATTACATTGCCGGTTGCCAAATTGCATTATCTCTTATAGTTTCCGAGATATGGACTATCGATAATTTACACCTTAGGCTCTGCTTCTAACTTGGGCCCAAATTGTAAAATGGTCTTATCTATTGGCGATTTCGTTCCAATTCACATTCCAAGTAATATTCGGCATGCTAATTACATTGCCGGTTGCCAAATTGCATTATCTCTTATAGTTTCCGAGATATGGACTATCGATAATTTACACCTTAGGCTCTGCTTCTAACTTGGGCCCAAATTGTAAAATGGTCTTATCTATTGGCGATTTCGTTCCAATTCACATTCCAAGTAATATTCGGCATGCTAATTACATTGCCGGTTGCCAAATTGCATTATCTCTTATAGTTTCCGAGATATGGACTATCGATAATTTACACCTTAGGCTCTGCTTCTAACTTGGGCCCAAATTGTAAAATGGTCTTATCTATTGGCGATTTCGTTCCAATTCACATTCTAAGTAATATTCGGCATGCTAATTACATTGCCGGTTGCCGAATTGCATTATCTTTTATAGTTTCCGAGATATGGACTATCGATAATTTACACCTTAGGCTCTGCTTCTAACTTGGGCCCAAATTGTAAAATGGTCTTATCTATTGGCGATTTCGTTCCAATTCACATTCCAAGTAATATTCGGCATGCTAATTACATTGCCGGTTGCCAAATTGCATTATCTCTTATAGTTTCCGAGATATGGACTATCGATAATTTACACCTTAGGCTCTGCTTCTAACTTGGGCCCAAATTGTAAAATGGTCTTACCTATTGGCGATTTCGTTCCAATTCACATTCCAAGTAATATTCGGCATGCTAATTACATTGCCGGTTGCCAAATTGCATTATATCTTATAGTTTCCGAGATATGGACTATCGATAATTTACACCTTAGGCTCTGCTTCTAACTTGGGCCCAAATTGTAAAATGGTCTTATCTATTGGCGATTTCGTTCCAATTCACATTCCAAGTAATATTCGGCATGCTAATTACATTGCCGGTTGCCAAATTGCATTATCTCTTATAGTTTCCGAGATATGGACTATCGATAATTTACACCTTAGGCTCTGTAGGCTCGATAATTTACACCTTAGGCTCTGCTTCTAACTTGGGCCCAAATTGTAAAATGGTCTTATCTATTGGCGATTTCGTTCCAATTCACATTCCAAGTAATATTCGGCATGCTAATTACATTGCCGGTTGCCAAATTGCATTATCTCTTATAGTTTCCGAGATATGGACTATCGATAATTTACACCATAGGCTCTGCTTCTAACTTGGGCCCAAATTGTAAAATGGTCTTATCTATTGGCGATTTCGTTCCAATTCACATTCCAAGTAATATTCGGCATGCTAATTACATTGCCCGTTGCCAAATTGCATTATCTATTATAGTTTCCGAGATATGGACTATCGATAATTTACACCTTAGGCTCTGCTTCTAACTTGCTCCCAAATTGTAAAATGGTCTTATCTATTGGCGATTTCGTTCCAATTCACATTCCAAGTAATATTCGGCATGCTAATTACATTGCCGGTTGCCAAATTGCATTATCTCTTATAGTTTCCGAGATATGGACTATCGATAATTTACACCTTAGGCTCTGCTTCTAACTTGGGCCCAAATTGTAAAATGGTCTTATCTATTAGCGATTTCGTTCCAATTCACATTCCAAGTAATATTCGGCATGCTAATTACATTGCCGGTTGCCAAATTGAATTATCTCTTATAGTTTCCGAGATATGGACTATCGATAATTTACACCTTAGGCTCTGCTTCTAACTTGGGACCAAATTGTAAAATGGTCTTACCTATTGGCGATTTCGTTCCAATTCACATTCCAAGTAATATTCGGCATGCTAATTACATTGCCGGTTGCCAAATTGCATTATCTCTTATAGTTTCCGAGATATGGGCTATCGATAATTTATACCTTAGGCTCTGTTTCTAACTTGGGCCCAAATTGTAAAATGGTCTTATCTATTGGCGATTTCGTTCCAATTCACATTCCAAGTAATATTCGGCATGCTAATTACATTGCCGGTTGCCAAATTGCATTATCTCTTATAGTTTCCGAGATATGGACTATCGATAATTTACACCTTAGGCTCTGCTTCTAACTTGGGCCCAAATTGTAAAATGGTCTTATCTATTGGCGATTTCGTTCCAATTCACATTCCAAGTAATATTCGGCATGCTAATTACATTGCCGGTTGCCAAATTGCATTATCTCTTATAGTTTCCGAGATATGGACTATCGATAATTTACACCTTAGGCCCTGCTTCTAACTTGGGCCCAAATTGTAAAATGGTCTTATCTATTGGCGATTTCGTTCCAATTCACATTCCAAGTAATATTCGGCATGCTAATTACATTGCCGGTTGCCAAATTGCATTATCTCTTATAGTTTCCGAGATATGGACTATCGATAATTTACACCTTAGGCTCTGCTTCTAACTTGGGCCCAAATTGTAAAATGGTCTTATCTATTGGCGATTTCGTTCCAATTCACACTACAAGTAATATTCGGCATGCTAATTACATTGCCGGTTGCGAAATTGCATTATCTCTTATAGTTTCCGAGATATGGACTATCGATAATTTACACCTTAGGCTCTGCTTCTAACTTGGGCCCAAATTGTAAAATGGTCTTATCTATTGGCGATTTCGTTCCAATTCACATTCCAAGTAATATTCGGCATGCTAATTACATTGCCGGTTGCCAAATTGCATTATCTCTTATAGTTTCCGAGATATGGACTATCGATAATTTACACCTTAGGCTCTGCTTCTAACTTGGGCCCAAATTGTAAAATGGTCTTATCTATTGGCGATTTCGTTCCAATTCACATTCCAAGTAATATTCGGCATGCTAATTATATTGCCGGTTGCCAAATTGCATTATCTCTTATAGTTTCCGAGATATGGACTATCGATAATTTACACATTAGGCTCTGCTTCTAACTTGGGCCCAAATTGTAAAATGGTCTTATCTATTGGCGATTTCGTCCCAATTCACATTCCAAGTGATATTCGGCATGCTAATTACATTGCCGGTTGCGAAATTGCATTATCTCTTATAGTTTCCGAGATATGGACTATCAATAATTTACACCTTAGGCTCTGCTTCTAACTTGGGCCCAAATTGTAAAATGGTCTTATCTATTGGCGATTTCGTTCCAATTCACATTCCAAGTAATATTCGGCATGCTAATTACATTGCCGGTTGCCAAATTGCATTATCTCTTATAGTTTCCGAGATATGGACTATCGATAATTTACACCTTAGGCTCTGCTTCTAACTTGGGCCCAAATTGTAAAATGGTCTTATCTATTGGCGATTTCGTTCCAATTCACATTCCAAGTAATATTCGGCATGCTAATTACATTGCCGGTTGCCAAATTGCATTATCTCTTATAGTTTCCGAGATATGGACTATCGATAATTTACACCATAGGCTCTGCTTCTAACTTGGGCCCAAATTGTAAAATGGTCTTATCTATTGGCGATTTCGTTCCAATTCACATTCCAAGTAATATTCGGCATGCTAATTACATTGCCGGTTGCCAAATTGCATTATCTCTTATAGTTTCCGAGATATGGACTATCGATAATTTACACCTTGGCTCTGCTTCTAACTTGGGCCCAAATTGTAAAATGGTCTTATCTATTGGCGATTTCGTTCCAATTCACATTCCAAGTAATATTCGGCATGCTAATTACATTGCCGGTTGCGAAATTGCATTATCTCTTATAGTTTCCGAGATATGGACTATCGATGATTTACACCTTAGGCTCTGCTTCTAACTTGGGCCCAAATTGTAAAATGGTCTTATCTATTGGCGATTTCGTTCCAATTCACATTCCAAGTAATATTCGGCATGCTAATTACATTGCCGGTTGCCAAATTGCATTATCTCTTATAGTTTCCGAGATATGGACTATCGATAATTTACACCTTAGGCTCTGCTTCTAACTTGGGCCCAAATTGTAAAATGGTCTTACCTATTGGCGATTTCGTTCCAATTCACATTCCAAGTAATATTCGGCATGCTAATTACATTGCCGGTTGCCAAATTGCATTATCTCTTATAGTTTCCGAGATATGGACTATCGATGATTTACACCTTAGGCTCTGCTTCTAACTTGGGCCCAAATTGTAAAATGGTCTTATCTATTGGCGATTTCGTCCCAATTCACATTCCAAGTGATATTCGGCATGCTAATTACATTGCCGGTTGCGAAATTGCATTATCTCTTATAGTTTCCGAGATATGGACTATCAATAATTTACACCTTAGGCTCTGCTTCTAACTTGGGCCCAAATTGTAAAATGGTCTTATCTATTGGCGATTTCGTTCCAATTCACATTCCAAGTAATATTCGGCATGCTAATTATATTGCCGGTTGCCAAATTGCATTATCTCTTATAGTTTCCGAGATATGGACTATCGATAATTTACACCTTAGGCTCTGCTTCTAACTTGGGCCCAAATTGTAAAATGGTCTTATCTATTGGCGATTTCGTTCCAATTCACATTCCAAGTAATATTCGGCATGCTAATTACATTGCCGGTTGCCAAATTGCATTATCTCTTATAGTTTCCGAGATATGGACTATCGATAATTTACACCTTAGGCTCTGCTTCTAACTTGGGCCCAAATTGTAAAATAGTCTTATCTATTGGCGATTTCGTTCCAATTCACATTCCAAGTTATATTCGGCATGCTAATTACATTGCCGGTTGCCAAATTGCATTATCTCTTATAGTTTCCGAGATATGGACTATCGATAATTTACACCTTAGGCTCTGCTTCTAACTTGGGCCCAAATTGTAAAATGGTCTTATCTATTGGCGATTTCGTTCCAATTCACATTCCAAGTAATATTCGGCATGCTAATTACATTGCCGGTTGCCAAATTGCATTATCTCTTATAGTTTCCGAGATATGGACTATCGATAATTTACACCTTAGGCTCTGCTTCTGACTTGGGCCCAAATTGTAAAATGGTCTTATCTATTGGCGATTTCGTTCCAATTCACACTCCAAGTAATATTCGGCATGCTAATTACATTGCCGGTTGCCAAATTTCATTATCTCTTATAGTTTCCGAGATATGGACTATCGATAATTTACACCTTAGGCTCTGCTTCTAACTTGGGCCCAAATTGTAAAATGGTCTTATCTATTGGCGATTTCGTTCCAATTCACATTCCAAGTAATATTCGGCATGCTAATTACATTGCCGGTTGCCAAATTGCATTATCTCTTATAGTTTCCGAGATATGGACTATCGATAATTTACACCTTAGGCTCTGCTTCTAACTTGGGCCCAAATTGTAAAATCGTCTTATCTATTGGCGATTTCGTTCCAATTCACATTCCAAGTAATATTCGGCATGCTAATTACATTGCCGGTTGCCAAATTGCATTATCTCTTATAGTTTCCGAGATATGGACTATCGATAATTTACACCTTAGGCTCTGCTTCTAACTTGGGCCCAAATTGTAAAATGGTCTTATCTATTGGCGATTTCGTTCCAATTCACATTCCAAGTAATATCCGGCATGCTAATTACATTGCCGGTTGCCAAATTGAATTATCTCTTATAGTTTCCGAGATATGGACTATCGATAATTTACACCTTAGGCTCTGCTTCTAACTTGGGCCCAAATTGTAAAATGGTCTTATCTATTGGCGATTTCGTTCCAATTCACATTCCAAGTAATATTCGGCATGCTAATTACATTGCCGGTTGCCAAATTTCATTATCTCTTATAGTTTCCGAGATATGGACTATCGATAATTTACATCTTAGGCTCTGCTTCTAACTTGGGCCCAAATTGTAAAATGGTCTTATTTATTGGCGATTTCGTTCCAATTCACATTCCAAGTAATATTCGGCATGCTAATTACATTGCCGGTTGCCAAATTGCATTATCTCTTATAGTTTCCGAGATATGGTCTATCGATAATTTACACCTTAGGCTCTGCTTCTAACTTGGGCCCAAATTGTAAAATGGTCTTATCTATTGGCGATTTCGTCCCAATTCACATTCCAAGTGATATTCGGCATGCTAATTACATTGCCGGTTGCGAAATTGCATTATCTCTTATAGTTTCCGAGATATGGACTATCAATAATTTACACCTTATGCTCTGCTTCTAACTTGGGCCCAAATTGTGAAATGGTCTTATCTATTGGCGATTTCGTTCCAATTCACATTCCAAGTAATATTGGGCATGCTAATTACATTGCCGGTTGCCAAATTGCATTATCTCTTATAGTTTCCGAGATATGGACTATCGATAATTTACACCTTAGGCTCTGCTTCTAACTTGGGCCCAAATTGTAAAATGGTCTTATCTATTGGCGATTTCGTTCCAATTCACATTCCAAGTAATATTCGGCATGCTAATTACATTACCGGTTGCCAAATTGCATTATCTCTTATAATTTCCGAGATATGGACTATCGATAATTTACACCTTAAGCTCTGCTTCTAACTTGGGCCCAAATTGTAAAATGGTCTTTTCTATTGGCGATTTCGTTCCAATTCACATTCCAAGTAATATTCGGCATGCTAATTACATTGCCGGTTGCCAAATTGCATTATCTCTTATAGTTTCCGAGATATGGACTATCGATAATTTACACCTTAGGCTCTGCTTCTAACTTGGGCCCAAATTGTAAAATGGTCTTATCTATTGGCGATTTCGTTCCAATTCACATTCCAAGTAATATTCGGCATGCTAATTACATTGCCGGTTGCCAAATTGCATTATCTCTTATAGTTTCCGAGATATGGACTATCGATAATTTACACCTTAGGCTCTGCTTCTAACTTGGGCCCAAATTGTAAAATGGTCTTATCTATTGGCGATTTCGTTCCAATTCACACTCCAAGTAATATTCGGCATGCTAATTACATTGCCGGTTGCGAAATTGCATTATCTCTTATAGTTTCCGAGATATGGACTATCAATAATTTACACCTTAGGCTCTGCTTCTAACTTGGGCCCAAATTGTAAAATGGTCTTATCTATTGGCGATTTCGTTCCAATTCACATTCCAAGTAATATTCGGCATGCTAATTACATTGCCGGTTGCCAAATTGCATTATCTCTTATAGTTTCCGAGATATGGACTATCGATAATTTACACCTTAGGCTCTGCTTCTAACTTGGGCCCAAACTGTAAAATGGTCTTATCTATTGGCGATTTCGTTCCAATTCACATTCCAAGTAATATTCGGCATGCTAATTACATTGCCGGTTGCCAAATTGCATTATCTCTTATAGTTTCCGAGATATGGACTATCGATAATTTACACCTTAGGCTCTGCTTCTAACTTGGGCCCAAATTGTAAAATGGTCTTATCTATTGGCGATTTCGTTCCAATTCACATTCCAAGTAATATTCGGCATGCTAATTACATTGCCGGTTGCCAAATTGCATTATCTCTTATAGTTTCCGAGATATGGACTATCGATAATTTACACCTTAGGCTCTGCTTCTAACTTGGGCCCAAATTGTAAAATGGTCTTCTCTATTGGCGATTTCGTTCCAATTCACATTCCAAGTAATATTCGGCATGCTAATTACATTGCCGGTTGCCAAATTGCATTATCTCTTATAGTTTCCGAGATATGGACTATCGATAATTTACACATTAGGCTCTGCTTCTAACTTGGGCCCAAATTGTAAAATGGTCTTATCTATTGGCGATTTCGCTCCAATTCACACTCCAAGTAATATTCGGCATGCTAATTACATTGCCGGTTGCGAAATTGCATTATCTCTTATAGTTTCCGAGATATGGACTATCAATAATTTACACCTTAGGCTCTGCTTCTAACTTGGGCCCAAATTGTAAAATGGTCTTATCTATTGGCGATTTCGTTCCAATTCACATTCCAAGTAATATTCGGCATGCTAATTACATTGCCGGTTGCCAAATTGCATTATCTCTTATAGTTTCCGAGATATGGACTATCGATAATTTACACCTTAGGCTCTGCTTCTAACTTGGGCCCAAACTGTAAAATGGTCTTATCTATTGGCGATTTCGTTCGAATTCACATTCCAAGTAATATTCGGCATGCTAATTACATTGCCGGTTGCCAAATTGCATTATCTCTTATAGTTTCCGAGATATGGACTATCGATAATTTACACCTTAGGCTCTGCTTCTAACTTGGGCCCAAATTGTAAAATGGTCTTATCTATTGGCGATTTCGTTCCAATTCACATTCCAAGTAATATTCGGCATGCTAATTACATTGCCGGTTGCCAAATTGCATTATCTCTTATAGTTTCCGAGATATGGACTATCGATAATTTACACCTTAGGCTCTGCTTCTAACTTGGGCCCAAATTGTAAAATGGTCTTATCTGTTGGCGATTTCGTTCCAATTCACATTCCAAGTAATATTCGGCATGCTAATTACATTGCCGGTTGCCAAATTGCACTATCTCTTATAGTTTCCGAGATATGGACTATCAATAATTTACACCTTAGGCTCTGCTTCTAACTTGGGCCCAAATTGTAAAATGGTCTTATCTATTGGCGATTTCGTTCCAATTCACATTCCAAGTAATATTCGGCATGCTAATTACATTGCCGGTTGCCAAATTGAATTATCTCTTATAGTTTCCGAGATATGGACTATCGGTAATTTACACCTTAGGCTCTGCTTCTAACTTGGGCCCAAATTGTAAAATGGTCTTACCTATTGGCGATTTCGTTCCAATTCACATTCCAAGTAATATTCGGCATGCTAATTACATTGCCGGTCGCCAAATTGCATTATCTCTTATAGTTTCCGAGATATGGACTATCGATAATTTACACCTTAGGCTCTGCTTCTAACTTGGGCCCAAATTGTAAAATGGTCTTACCTATTGGCGATTTCGTTCCAATTCACATTCCAAGTAATATTCGGCATGCTAATTACATTGCCGGTTGCCAAATTGCATTATCTCTTATAGTTTCCGAGATATGGACTATCGATCATTTACACCTTAGGCTCTGCTTCTAACTTGGGCCCAAATTGTAAAATGGTCTTACCTATTGGCGATTTCGTTCCAATTCACATTCCAAGTAATATTCGGCATGCTAATTACATTGCCGGTTGCCAAATTGCATTATCTCTTATAGTTTCCGAGATATGGACTATCGATCATTTACACCTTAGGCTCTGCTTCTAACTTGGGCCCAAATTGTAAAATGGTCTTATCTATTGGCGATTTCGTTCCAATTCACATTCCAATTAATATTCGGCATGCTAATTACATTGCCGGTTGCCAAATTGCATTATCTCTTATAGTTTCTGAGATATGGACTATCGATAATTTACACCTTAGGCTCTGCTTCTAACTTGGGCCCAAATTGTAAAATGGTCTTATCTATTGGCGATTTCGTTCCAATTCACATTCCAAGTAATATTCGGCATGCTAATTACATTGCCGGTTGTCAAATTGCATTATCTCTTATAGTTTCCGAGATATGGACTATCGATAATTTACACCTTAGGCTCTGCTTCTAACTTGGGCCCAAATTGTAAAATGGTCTTATCTATTGGCGATTTCGTTCCAATTCACATTCCAAGTAATATTCGGCATGCTAATTACATTGCCGGTTGCCAAATTGCATTATCTCTTATAGTTTCCGAGATATGGACTATCGATAATTTACACCTTAGGCTCTGCTTCTAACATGGGCCCAAATTGTAAAATGGTCTTATCTATTGGCGATTTCGTTCCAATTCACAATCCAAGTAATATTCGGCATGCTAATTACATTGCCGGTTGCCAAATTGCATTATCTCTTATAGTTTCCGAGATATGGACTATCGATAATTTACACCTTAGGCTCTGCTTCTAACTTGGGCCCAAATTGTAAAATGGTCTTATCTATTGGCGATTTCGTTCCAATTCACATTCCAAGTAATATTCGGCATGCTAATTACATTGCCGGTTGCCAAATTGCATTATCTCTTATAGTTTCCGAGATATGGACTATCGATAATTTACACCTTAGGCTCTGCTTCTAACTTGGGCCCAAATTGTAAAATGGCCTTATCTATTGCCGATTTCGTTCCAATTCACATTCCAAGTAATATTCGGCATGCTAATTACATTGCCGGTTGCCAAATTGCATTATCTCTTATAGTTTCCGAGATATGGACTATCGATAATTTACACCTTAGGCTCTGCTTCTAACTAGGGCCCAAATTGTAAAATGGTCTTCTCTATTGGCGATTTCGTTCCAATTCACATTCCAAGTAATATTCGGCATGCTAATTACATTGCCGGTTGCCAAATTGAATTATCTCTTATAGTTTCCGAGATATGGACTATCGATAATTTACACCTTAGGCTCTGCTTCTAACTTGGGCCCAAATTGTAAAATGGTCTTATCTATTGGCGATTTCGTTCCAATTCACATTCCAAGTAATATTCGGCATGCTAATTACATTGCCGGTTGCCAAATTGCATTATCTCTTATAGTTTCCGAGATATGGACTATCGATAATTTACACCTTGGGCTCTGCTTCTAACTTGGGCCCAAATTGTAAAATGGTCTTATCTATTGGCGATTTCGTCCCAATTCACATTCCAAGTGATATTCGGCATGCTAATTACATTGCCGGTTGCGAAATTGCATTATCTCTTATAGTTTCCGAGATATGTACTATCAATAATTTACACCTTAGGCTCTGCTTCTAACTTGGGCCCAAATTGTGAAATGGTCTTATCTATTGGCGATTTCGTTCCAATTCACATTCCAAGTAATATTCGGCATGCTAATTACATTGCCGGTTGCCAAATTGCATTATCTCTTATAGTTTCCGAGATATGGACTATCGATAATTTACACCTTAGGCTCTGCTTCTAACTTGGGCCCAAATTGTAAAATGGTCTTATCTATTGGCGATTTCGTTCCAATTCACATTCCAAGTAATATTCGGCATGCTAATTACATTACCGGTTGCCAAATTGCATTATCTCTTATAATTTCCGAGATATGGACTATCGATAATTTACACCTTAAGCTCTGCTTCTAACTTGGGCCCAAATTGTAAAATGGTCTTTTCTATTGGCGATTTCGTTCCAATTCACATTCCAAGTAATATTCGGCATGCTAATTACATTGCCGGTTGCCAAATTGCATTATCTCTTATAGTTTCCGAGATATGGACTATCGATAATTTACACCTTAGGCTCTGCTTCTAACTTGGGCCCAAATTGTAAAATGGTCTTATCTATTGGCGATTTCGTTCCAATTCACATTCCAAGTAATATTCGGCATGCTAATTACATTGCCGGTTGCCAAATTGCATTATCTCTTATAGTTTCCGAGATATGGACTATCGATAATTTACACCTTAGGCTCTGCTTCTAACTTGGGCCCAAATTGTAAAATGGCCTTATCTATTGGCGATTTCGTTCCAATTCACATTCCAAGTAATATTCGGCATGCTAATTACATTGCCGGTTGCCAAATTGCATTATCTCTTATAGTTTCCGAGATATGGACTATCGATAATTTACACCTTAGGCTCTGCTTCTAACTAGGGCCCAAATTGTAAAATGGTCTTCTCTATTGGCGATTTCGTTCCAATTCACATTCCAAGTAATATTCGGCATGATAATTACATTGCCGGTTGCCAAATTGCATTATCTCTTATAGTTTCCGAGATATGGACTATCGATAATTTACACCTTAGGCTCTGCTTCTAACTTGGGCCCAAATTGTAAAATGGTCTTATCTATTGGCGATTTCGTTCCAATTCACATTCCAAGTAATATCCGGCATGCTAATTACATTGCCGGTTGCCAAATTGAATTATCTCTTATAGTTTCCGAGGTATGGACTATCGATAATTTACACCTTAGGCTCTGCTTCTAACTTGGGCCCAAATTGTAAAATGGTCTTATCTATTGGCGATTTCGTTCCAATTCACAATCCAAGTAATATTCGGCATGCTAATTACATTGCCGGTTGCCAAATTGCATTATCTCTTATAGTTTCCGAGATATGGACTATCGATAATTTACACCTTGGGCTCTGCTTCTAACTTGGGCCCAAATTGTAAAATGGTCTTATCTATTGGCGATTTCGTCCCAATTCACATTCCAAGTGATATTCGGCATGCTAATTACATTGCCGGTTGCGAAATTGCATTATCTCTTATAGTTTCCGAGATATGTACTATCAATAATTTACACCTTAGGCTCTGCTTCTAACTTGGGCCCAAATTGTGAAATGGTCTTATCTATTGGCGATTTCGTTCCAATTCACATTCCAAGTAATATTCGGCATGCTAATTACATTGCCGGTTGCCAAATTGCATTATCTCTTATAGTTTCCGAGATATGGACTATCGATAATTTACACCTTAGGCTCTGCTTCTAACTTGGGCCCAAATTGTAAAATGGTCTTATCTATTGGCGATTTCGTTCCAATTCACATTCCAAGTAATATTCGGCATGCACATTACCGGTTGCCAAATTGCATTATCTCTTATAATTTCCGAGATATGGACTATCGATAATTTACACCTTAAGCTCTGCTTCTAACTTGGGCCCAAATTGTAAAATGGTCTTTTCTATTGGCGATTTCGTTCCAATTCACATTCCAAGTAATATTCGGCATGCTAATTACATTGCCGGTTGCCAAATTGCATTATCTCTTATAGTTTCCGAGATATGGACTATCGATAATTTACACCTTAGGCTCTGCTTCTAACTTGGGCCCAAATTGTAAAATGGTCTTATCTATTGGCGATTTCGTTCCAATTCACATTCCAAGTAATATTCGGCATGCTAATTACATTGCCGGTTGCCAAATTGCATTATCTCTTAAAGTTTCCGAGATATGGACTATCGATAATTTACACCTTAGGCTCTGCTTCTAACTTGGGCCCAAATTGTAAAATGGTCTTATCTATTGGCGATTTCGTTCCAATTCACATTCCAAGTAATATTCGGCATGCTAATTACATTGCCCGTTGCCAAATTGCATTATCTCTTATAGTTTCCGAGATATGGACTATCGATAATTTACACCTTAGGCTCTGCTTCTAACTTGGGCCCAAATTGTAAAATGGCCTTCTCTATTGGCGATTTCGTTCCAATTCACATTCCAAGTAATATTCGGCATGCTAATTACATTGCCGGTTGCCAAATTGCATTATCTCTTATAGTTTCCGAGATATGGACTATCGATAATTTACACCTTAGGCTCTGCTTCTAACTTGGGCCCAAATTGTAAAATGGTCTTATCTATTGGCGATTTCGTTCCAATTCACATTCCAAGTAATATTCGGCATGCTAATTACATTGCCGGTTGCCAAATTGCATTATCTCTTATAGTTTCCGAGATATGGACTATCGATAATTTACACCTTAGGCTCTGCTTCTAACTTGGGCCCAAATTGTAAAATGGTCTTCTCTGTTGGCGATTTCGTTCCAATTCACATTCCAAGTAATATTCGGTATGCTAATTACACTGCCAGTTGCCAAATTGCATTATCTCTTATAGTTTCCGAGATATGGACTATCAATAATTTACACCTTAGGCTCTGCTTCTAACTTGGGCCCAAATTGTAAAATGGTCTTATTGGCGATTTCGTTCCAATTCACATTCCAAGTAATATTCGGCATGCTAATTACATTGCCGGTTGCCAAATTGAATTATCTCTTATAGTTTCCGAGATATGGACTATCGATAATTTACACCTTAGGCTCTGCTTCTAACTTGGGCCCAAATTGTAAAATGGTCTTACCTATTGGCGATTTCGTTCCAATTCACATTCCAAGTAATATTCGGCATGCTAATTACATTGCCGGTTGCCAAATTGCATTATCTCTTATAGTTTCCGAGATATGGACTATCGATAATTTACACCATAGGCTCTGCTTCTAACTTGGGCCCAAATTGTAAAATGGTCTTATCTATTGGCGATTTCGTTCCAATTCACATTCCAAGTAATTTTCGGCATACTAATTACATTGCCGGTTGCCAAATTGCATTATCTCTTATAGTTTCCGAGATATGGACTATCGATAATTTACACCTTAGGCTCTGCTTCTAACTTGGGCCCAAATTGTAAAATGGTCTTATCTATTGGCGATTTCGTTCCAATTCACATTCCAAGTAATATTCGGCATGCTAATTACATTGCCTGTTGCCAAATTGCATTATCTCTTATAGTTTCCGAGATATGGACTATCGATAATTTACACCTTAGGCTCTGCTACTAACTTGGGCCCAAATTGTAAAATGGTCTTATCTATTGGCGATTTCGTCCCAATTCACATTCCAAGTAATATTCGGCATACTAATTATATTGCCGGTTGCCAAATTGCATTATCTCTTATAGTTTCCGAGATATGGACTATCGATAATTTACACCTTAGGCTCTGCTTCTAACTTGGGCCCAAATTGTAAAATGGTCTTATCTATTGGCGATTTCGTTCCAATTCACATTCCAAGTAATATTCGGCATGCTAATTACATTGCCGGTTGCCAAATTGCATTATCTCTTATAGTTTCCGAGATATGGACTATCGATAATTTACACCTTAGGCTCTGCTTCTAACTTGGGCCCAAATTGTAAAATGGTCTTATCTATTGGCGATTTCGTTCCAATTCACATTCCAAGTAATATTCGGCATGCTAATTACATTGCCGGTTGCCAAATTGCATTATCTCTTATAGTTTCCGAGATATGGACTATCGATAATTTACACCTTAGGCTCTGCTTCTAACTTGGGCCCAAATTGTAAAATGGTCTTATCTATTGGCGATTTCGTTCCAATTCACACTACAAGTAATATTCGGCATGCTAATTACATTGCCGGTTGCGAAATTGCATTATCTCTTATAGTTTCCGAGATATGGACTATCGATAATTTACACCTTAGGCTCTGCTTCTAACTTGGGCCCAAATTGTAAAATGGTTTTATCTATTGGCGATTTCGTTCCAATTCACATTCCAAGTAATATTCGGCATGCTAATTACATTGCCGGTTGCCAAATTGCATTATCTCTTATAGTTTCCGAGATATGGACTATCGATAATTTACACCTTAGGCTCTGCTTCTAACTTGGGCCCAAATTGTAAAATGGTCTTATCTATTGGCGATTTCGTTCCAATTCACATTCCAAGTAATATTCGGCATGCTAATTATATTGCCGGTTGCCAAATTGCATTATCTCTTATAGTTTCCGAGATATGGACTATCGATAATTTACACCTTAGGCTCTGCTTCTAACTTGGGCCCAAATTGTAAAATGGTCTTATCTATTGGCGATTTCGTCCCAATTCACATTCCAAGTGATATTCGGCATGCTAATTACATTGCCGGTTGAGAAATTGCATTATCTCTTATAGTTTCCGAGATATGGACTATCAATAATTTACACCTTAGGCTCTGCTTCTAACTTGGGCCCAAATTGTAAAATGGTCTTATCTATTGGCGATTTCGTTCCAATTCACATTCCAAGTAATATTCGGCATGCTAATTACATTGCCATTTGCCAAATTGCATTATCTCTTATAGTTTCCGAGATATGGACTATCGATAATTTACACCTTAGGCTCTGCTTCTAACTTGGGCCCAAATTGTAAAATGGTCTTATCTATTGGCGATTTCGTTCCAATTCACATTCCAAGTAATATTCGGCATGCTAATTACATTGCCCGTTGCCAAATTGCATTATCTCTTATAGTTTCCGAGATATGGACTATCGATAATTTACACCTTAGGTTCTGCTTCTAACTTGGGCCCAAATTGTAAAATGGTCTTATCTATTGGCGATTTCGTTCCAATTCACATTCCAAGTAATATTCGGCATGTAATTACATTGCCGGTTGCCAAATTGCATTATCTCTTATAGTTTCCGAGATATGGACTATCGATAATTTACACCATAGGCTCTGCTTCTAACTTGGACCCAAATTGTAAAATGGTCTTATCTATTGGCGATTTCGTTCCAATTCACATTCCAAGTAATATTCGGCATGCTAATTACATTGCCGGTTGCCAAATTGCATTATCTCTTATAGTTTCCGAGATATGGACTATCGATAATTTACACCTTAGGCTCTGCTTCTAACTTGGGCCCAAATTGTAAAATGGTCTTATCTATTGGCGATTTCGTTCCAATTCACATTCCAAGTAATATTCGGCATGCTAATTACATTGCCGGTTGCCAAATTGCATTATCTCTTATAGTTTCCGAGATATGGACTATCGATAATTTACACCTTAGGCTCTGCTTCTAACTTGGGCCCAAATTGTAAAATGGTCTTATCTATTGGCGATTTCGTTCCAATTCACATTCCAAGTAATATTCGGCATGCTAATTACATTGCCGGTTGCCAAATTGCATTATCTCTTATAGTTTCCGAGATATGGACTATCGATAATTTACACCTTAGGCTCTGCTTCTAACTTGGGCCCAAATTGTAAAATGGTCTTATCTATTGGCGATTTCGTTCCAATTCACATTCCAAGTAATATTCGGCATGCTAATTACATTGCCGGTTGCCAAATTGCATTATCTCTTATAGTTTCCGAGATATGGACTATCGATAATTTACACCTTAGGCTCTGCTTCTAACTTGGGCCCAAATTGTAAAATGGTCTTATCTATTGGCGATTTCGTTCCAATTCACATTCCAAGTAATATTCGGCATGCTAATTACATTGCCGGTTGCCAAATTGCATTATCTCTTATAGTTTCCGAGATATGGACTATCGATAATTTACACCTTAGGCTCTGCTTCTAACTTGGGCCCAAATTGTAAAATGGTCTTATCTATTGGCGATTTCGTTCCAATTCACACTACAAGTAATATTCGGCATGCTAATTACATTGCCGGTTGCGAAATTGCATTATCTCTTATAGTTTCCGAGATATGGACTATCGATAATTTACACCTTAGGCTCTGCTTCTAACTTGGGCCCAAATTGTAAAATGGTTTTATCTATTGGCGATTTCGTTCCAATTCACATTCCAAGTAATATTCGGCATGCTAATTACATTGCCGGTTGCCAAATTGCATTATCTCTTATAGTTTCCGAGATATGGACTATCGATAATTTACACCTTAGGCTCTGCTTCTAACTTGGGCCCAAATTGTAAAATGGTCTTATCTATTGGCGATTTCGTTCCAATTCACATTCCAAGTAATATTCGGCATGCTAATTATATTGCCGGTTGCCAAATTGCATTATCTCTTATAGTTTCCGAGATATGGACTATCGATAATTTACACCTTAGGCTCTGCTTCTAACTTGGGCCCAAATTGTAAAATGGTCTTATCTATTGGCGATTTCGTCCCAATTCACATTCCAAGTGATATTCGGCATGCTAATTACATTGCCGGTTGAGAAATTGCATTATCTCTTATAGTTTCCGAGATATGGACTATCAATAATTTACACCTTAGGCTCTGCTTCTAACTTGGGCCCAAATTGTAAAATGGTCTTATCTATTGGCGATTTCGTTCCAATTCACATTCCAAGTAATATTCGGCATGCTAATTACATTGCCATTTGCCAAATTGCATTATCTCTTATAGTTTCCGAGATATGGACTATCGATAATTTACACCTTAGGCTCTGCTTCTAACTTGGGCCCAAATTGTAAAATGGTCTTATCTATTGGCGATTTCGTTCCAATTCACATTCCAAGTAATATTCGGCATGCTAATTACATTGCCCGTTGCCAAATTGCATTATCTCTTATAGTTTCCGAGATATGGACTATCGATAATTTACACCTTAGGTTCTGCTTCTAACTTGGGCCCAAATTGTAAAATGGTCTTATCTATTGGCGATTTCGTTCCAATTCACATTCCAAGTAATATTCGGCATGTAATTACATTGCCGGTTGCCAAATTGCATTATCTCTTATAGTTTCCGAGATATGGACTATCGATAATTTACACCATAGGCTCTGCTTCTAACTTGGACCCAAATTGTAAAATGGTCTTATCTATTGGCGATTTCGTTCCAATTCACATTCCAAGTAATATTCGGCATGCTAATTACATTGCCGGTTGCCAAATTGCATTATCTCTTATAGTTTCCGAGATATGGACTATCGATAATTTACACCTTAGGCTCTGCTTCTAACTTGGGCCCAAATTGTAAAATGGTCTTATCTATTGGCGATTTCGTTCCAATTCACATTCCAAGTAATATTCGGCATGCTAATTACATTGCCGGTTGCCAAATTGCATTATCTCTTATAGTTTCCGAGATATGGACTATCGATAATTTACACCTTAGGCTCTGCTTCTAACTTGGGCCCAAATTGTAAAATGGTCTTATCTATTGGCGATTTCGTTCCAATTCACATTCCAAGTAATATTCGGCATGCTAATTACATTGCCGGTTGCCAAATTGCATTATCTCTTATAGTTTCCGAGATATGGACTATCGATAATTTACACCTTAGGCTCTGCTTCTAACTTGGGCCCAAATTGTAAAATGGTCTTATCTATTGGCGATTTCGTTCCAATTCACATTCCAAGTAATATTCGGCATGCTAATTACATTGCCGGTTGCCAAATTGCATTATCTCTTATAGTTTCCGAGATATGGACTATCGATAATTTACACCTTAGGCTCTGCTTCTAACTTGGGCCCAAATTGTAAAATGGTCTTATCTATTGGCGATTTCGTTCCAATTCACATTCCAAGTAATATTCGGCATGCTAATTACATTGCCGGTTGCCAAATTGCATTATCTCTTATAGTTTCCGAGATATGGACTATCGATAATTTACACCTTAGGCTCTGCTTCTAACTTGGGCCCAAATTGTGAAATGGTCTTATCTATTGGCGATTTCGTTCCAATTCACATTCCAAGTAATATTCGGCATGCTAATTACATTGCCGGTTGCCAAATTGCATTATCTCTTATAGTTTCCGAGATATGGACTATCGATAATTTACACCTTAGGCTCTGCTTCTAACTTGGGCCCAAATTGTAAAATGGTCTTATCTATTGGCGATTTCGTTCCAATTCACATTCCAAGTAATATTCGGCATGCTAATTACATTACCGGTTGCCAAATTGCATTATCTCTTATAATTTCCGAGATATGGACTATCGATAATTTACACCTTAAGCTCTGCTTCTAACTTGGGCCCAAATTGTAAAATGGTCTTTTCTATTGGCGATTTCGTTCCAATTCACATTCCAAGTAATATTCGGCATGCTAATTACATTGCCGGTTGCCAAATTGCATTATCTCTTATAGTTTCCGAGATATGGACTATCGATAATTTACACCTTAGGCTCTGCTTCTAACTTGGGCCCAAATTGTAAAATGGTCTTATCTATTGGCGATTTCGTTCCAATTCACATTCCAAGTAATATTCGGCATGCTAATTACATTGCCGGTTGCCAAATTGCATTATCTCTTATAGTTTCCGAGATATGGACTATCGATAATTTACACCTTAGGCTCTGCTTCTAACTTGGGCCCAAATTGTAAAATGGCCTTATCTATTGGCGATTTCGTTCCAATTCACATTCCAAGTAATATTCGGCATGCTAATTACATTGCCGGTTGCCAAATTGCATTATCTCTTATAGTTTCCGAGATATGGACTATCGATAATTTACACCTTAGGCTCTGCTTCTAACTAGGGCCCAAATTGTAAAATGGTCTTCTCTATTGGCGATTTCGTTCCAATTCACATTCCAAGTAATATTCGGCATGATAATTACATTGCCGGTTGCCAAATTGCATTATCTCTTATAGTTTCCGAGATATGGACTATCGATAATTTACACCTTAGGCTCTGCTTCTAACTTGGGCCCAAATTGTAAAATGGTCTTATCTATTGGCGATTTCGTTCCAATTCACATTCCAAGTAATATCCGGCATGCTAATTACATTGCCGGTTGCCAAATTGAATTATCTCTTATAGTTTCCGAGGTATGGACTATCGATAATTTACACCTTAGGCTCTGCTTCTAACTTGGGCCCAAATTGTAAAATGGTCTTATCTATTGGCGATTTCGTTCCAATTCACATTCCAAGTAATATTCGGCATGCTAATTACATTGCCGGTTGCCAAATTGCATTATCTCTTATAGTTTCCGAGATATGGACTATCGATAATTTACACCTTGGGCTCTGCTTCTAACTTGGGCCCAAATTGTAAAATGGTCTTATCTATTGGCGATTTCGTCCCAATTCACATTCCAAGTGATATTCGGCATGCTAATTACATTGCCGGTTGCGAAATTGCATTATCTCTTATAGTTTCCGAGATATGTACTATCAATAATTTACACCTTAGGCTCTGCTTCTAACTTGGGCCCAAATTGTGAAATGGTCTTATCTATTGGCGATTTCGTTCCAATTCACATTCCAAGTAATATTCGGCATGCTAATTACATTGCCGGTTGCCAAATTGCATTATCTCTTATAGTTTCCGAGATATGGACTATCGATAATTTACACCTTAGGCTCTGCTTCTAACTTGGGCCCAAATTGTAAAATGGTCTTATCTATTGGCGATTTCGTTCCAATTCACATTCCAAGTAATATTCGGCATGCTAATTACATTACCGGTTGCCAAATTGCATTATCTCTTATAATTTCCGAGATATGGACTATCGATAATTTACACCTTAAGCTCTGCTTCTAACTTGGGCCCAAATTGTAAAATGGTCTTTTCTATTGGCGATTTCGTTCCAATTCACATTCCAAGTAATATTCGGCATGCTAATTACATTGCCGGTTGCCAAATTGCATTATCTCTTATAGTTTCCGAGATATGGACTATCGATAATTTACACCTTAGGCTCTGCTTCTAACTTGGGCCCAAATTGTAAAATGGTCTTATCTATTGGCGATTTCGTTCCAATTCACATTCCAAGTAATATTCGGCATGCTAATTACATTGCCGGTTGCCAAATTGCATTATCTCTTATAGTTTCCGAGATATGGACTATCGATAATTTACACCTTAGGCTCTGCTTCTAACTTGGGCCCAAATTGTAAAATGGTCTTATCTATTGGCGATTTCGTTCCAATTCACATTCCAAGTAATATTCGGCATGCTAATTACATTGCCCGTTGCCAAATTGCATTATCTCTTATAGTTTCCGAGATATGGACTATCGATAATTTACACCTTAGGCTCTGCTTCTAACTTGGGCCCAAATTGTAAAATGGTCTTCTCTATTGGCGATTTCGTTCCAATTCACATTCCAAGTAATATTCGGCATGCTAATTACATTGCCGGTTGCCAAATTGCATTATCTCTTATAGTTTCCGAGATATGGACTATCGATAATTTACACCTTAGGCTCTGCTTCTAACTTGGGCCCAAATTGTAAAATGGTCTTATCTATTGGCGATTTCGTTCCAATTCACATTCCAAGTAATATTCGGCATGCTAATTACATTGCCGGTTGCCAAATTGCATTATCTCTTATAGTTTCCGAGATATGGACTATCGATAATTTACACCTTAGGCTCTGCTTCTAACTTGGGCCCAAATTGTAAAATGGTCTTATCTATTGGCGATTTCGTTCCAATTCACATTCCAAGTAATATTCGGCATGCTAATTACATTGCCGGTTGCCAAATTGCATTATCTCTTATAGTTTCCGAGATATGGACTATCGATAATTTACACCTTAGGCTCTGCTTCTAACTTGGGCCCAAATTGTAAAATGGTCTTATCTATTGGCGATTCCGTTCCAATTCACATTCCAAGTAATATTCGGCATGCTAATTACATTGCCGGTTGCCAAATTGCATTATCTCTTATAGTTTCCGAGATATGGACTATCGATAATTTACACCTTAGGCTCTGCTTCTAACTTGGGCCCAAATTGTAAAATGGTCTTATCTATTTACGATTTCGTTCCAATTCACATTCCAAGTAATATTCGGCATGCTAATTACATTGCCGGTTGCCAAATTGCATTATCTCTTATAGTTTCCGAGATATGGACTATCGATAATTTACACCTTAGGCTCTGCTTCTAACTTGGGCCCAAATTGTAAAATGGTCTTCTCTATTGGCGATTTCGTTCCAATTCACATTCCAAGTAATATTCGGCATGCTAATTACATTGCCGGTTGCCAAATTGCATTATCTCTTATAGTTTCCGAGATATGGACTATCGATAATTTACACCTTAGGCTCTGCTTCTAACTTGGGCCCAAATTGTAAAATGGTCTTATCTATTGGCGATTTCGTTCCAATTCACATTCCAAGTAATATCCGGCATGCTAATTACATTGCCGGTTGCCAAATTGAATTATCTCTTATAGTTTCCGAGATATGGACTATCGATAATTTACACCTTAGGCTCTGCTTCTAACTTGGGCCCAAATTGTAAAATGGTCTTATCTATTGGCGATTTCATTCCAATTCACATTCCAAGTAATATTCGGCATGCTAATTACATTGCCGGTTGCCAAATTGCATTATCTCTTATAGTTTCCGAGATATGGACTATCGATAATTTACATCTTAGGCTCTGCTTCTAACTTGGGCCCAAATTGTAAAATGGTCTTATCTATTGGCGATTTCGTTCCAATTCACATTCCAAGTAATATTCGGCATGCTAATTACATTGCCGGTTGCCAAATTGCATTATCTCTTATAGTTTCCGAGATATGGACTATCGATAATTTACACCTTAGGCTCTGCTTCTAACTTGGGCCCAAATTGTAAAATGGCCTTATCTATTGCCGATTTCGTTCCAATTCACATTCCAAGTAATATTCGGCATGCTAATTACATTGCCGGTTGCCAAATTGCATTATCTCTTATAGTTTCCGAGATATGGACTATCGATAATTTACACCTTAGGCTCTGCTTCTAACTAGGGCCCAAATTGTAAAATGGTCTTCTCTATTGGCGATTTCGTTCCAATTCACATTCCAAGTAATATTCGGCATGCTAATTACATTGCCGGTTGCCAAATTGCATTATCTCTTATAGTTTCCGAGATATGGACTATCGATAATTTACACCTTAGGCTCTGCTTCTAACTTGGGCCCAAATTTTAAAATGGTCTTATCTATTGGCGATTTCGTTCCAATTCACATTCCAAGTAATATCCGGCATGCTAATTACATTGCCGGTTGCCAAATTGAATTATCTCTTATAGTTTCCGAGATATGGACTATCGATAATTTACACCTTAGGCTCTGCTTCTAACTTGGGCCCAAATTGTAAAATGGTCTTATCTATTGGCGATTTCGTTCCAATTCACATTCCAAGTAATATTCGGCATGCTAATTACATTGCCGGTTGCCAAATTGCATTATCTCTTATAGTTTCCGAGATATGGACTATCGATAATTTACACCTTGGGCTCTGCTTCTAACTTGGGCCCAAATTGTAAAATGGTCTTATCTATTGGCGATTTCGTCCCAATTCACATTCCAAGTGATATTCGGCATGCTAATTACATTGCCGGTTGCGAAATTGCATTATCTCTTATAGTTTCCGAGATATGTACTATCAATAATTTACACCTTAGGCTCTGCTTCTAACTTGGGCCCAAATTGTGAAATGGTCTTATCTATTGGCGATTTCGTTCCAATTCACATTCCAAGTAATATTCGGCATGCTAATTACATTGCCGGTTGCCAAATTGCATTATCTCTTATAGTTTCCGAGATATGGACTATCGATAATTTACACCTTAGGCTCTGCTTCTAACTTGGGCCCAAATTGTAAAATGGTCTTATCTATTGGCGATTTCGTTCCAATTCACATTCCAAGTAATATTCGGCATGCTAATTACATGACCGGTTGCCAAATTGCATTATCTCTTATAATTTCCGAGATATGGACTATCGATAATTTACACCTTAAGCTCTGCTTCTAACTTGGGCCCAAATTGTAAAATGGTCTTTTCTATTGGCGATTTCGTTCCAATTCACATTCCAAGTAATATTCGGCATGCTAATTACATTGCCGGTTGCCAAATTGCATTATCTCTTATAGTTTCCGAGATATGGACTATCGATAATTTACACCTTAGGCTCTGCTTCTAACTTGGGCCCAAATTGTAAAATGGTCTTATCTATTGGCGATTTCGTTCCAATTCACATTCCAAGTAATATTCGGCATGCTAATTACATTGCCGGTTGCCAAATTGCATTATCTCTTATAGTTTCCGAGATAAGGACTATCGATAATTTACACCTTAGGCTCTGCTTCTAACTTGGGCCCAAATTGTAAAATGGCCTTATCTATTGGCGATTTCGTTCCAATTCACATTCCAAGTAATATTCGGCATGCTAATTACATTGCCGGTTGCCAAATTGCATTATCTCTTATAGTTTCCGAGATATGGACTATCGATAATTTACACCTTAGGCTCTGCTTCTAACTAGGGCCCAAATTGTAAAATGGTCTTCTCTATTGGCGATTTCGTTCCAATTCACATTCCAAGTAATATTCGGCATGATAATTACATTGCCGGTTGCCAAATTGCATTATCTCTTATAGTTTCCGAGATATGGACTATCGATAATTTACACCTTAGGCTCTGCTTCTAACTTGGGCCCAAATTGTAAAATGGTCTTATCTATTGGCGATTTCGTTCCAATTCACATTCCAAGTAATATCCGGCATGCTAATTACATTGCCGGTTGCCAAATTGAATTATCTCTTATAGTTTCCGAGGTATGGACTATCGATAATTTACACCTTAGGCTCTGCTTCTAACTTGGGCCCAAATTGTAAAATGGTCTTATCTATTGGCGATTTCGTTCCAATTCACATTCCAAGTAATATTCGGCATGCTAATTACATTGCCGGTTGCCAAATTGCATTATCTCTTATAGTTTCCGAGATATGGACTATCGATAATTTACACCTTAGGCTCTGCTTCTAACTTGGGCCCAAATTGTAAAATGGTCTTATCTATTGGCGATTTCGTTCCAATTCACATTCCAAGTAATATTCGGCATGCTAATTACATTGCCGGTTGCCAAATTGCATTATCTCTTATAGTTTCCGAGATATGGACTATCGATAATTTACACCTTAGGCTCTGCTTCTAACTTGGGCCCAAATTGTAAAATGGTCTTATCTATTGGCGATTTCGTTCCAATTCACATTCCAAGTAATATTCGGCATGCTAATTACATTGCCGGTTGCCAAATTGCATTATCTCTTATAGTTTCCGAGATATGGACTATCGATAATTTACACCTTAGGCTCTGCTTCTAACTTGGGCCCAAATTGTAAAATGGTCTTATCTATTGGCGATTTCGTTCCAATTCACATTCCAAGTAATATTCGGCATGCTAATTACATTACCGGTTGCCAAATTGCATTATCTCTTATAATTTCCGAGATATGGACTATCGATAATTTACACCTTAGGCTCTGCTTCTAACTTGGGCCAAAATTGTAAAATGGTCTTTTCTATTGGCGATTTCGTTCCAATTCACATTCCAAGTAATATTCGGCATGCTAATTACATTGCCGGTTGCCAAGTTGCATTATCTCTTATAGTTTCCGAGATATGGACTATCGATAATTTACACCTTAGGCTCTGCTTCTAACTTGGGCCCAAATTGTAAAATGGTCTTATCTATTGACGATTTCGTTCCAATTCACATTCCAAGTAATATTCGGCATGCTAATTACATTGCCGGTTGCCAAATTGCATTATCTCTTATAGTTTCCGAGATATGGACTATCGATAATTTACACCTTAGGCTCTGCTTCTAACTTGGGCCCAAATTGTAAAATGGTCTTATCTATTGGCGATTTCGTTCCAATTCACATTCCAAGTAATATTCGGCATGCTAATTACATTGCCCGTTGCCAAATTGCATTATCTCTTATAGTTTCCGAGATATGGACTATCGATAATTTACACCTTAGGCTCTGCTTCTAACTTGGGCCCAAATTGTAAAATGGTCTTCTCTATTGGCGATTTCGTTCCAATTCACATTCCAAGTAATATTCGGCATGCTAATTACATTGCCGGTTGCCAAATTGCATTATCTCTTATAGTTTCCGAGATATGGACTATCGATAATTTACACCTTAGGCTCTGCTTCTAACTTGGGCCCAAATTGTAAAATGGTCTTATCTATTGGCGATTTCGTTCCAATTCACATTCCAAGTAATATTCGGCATGCTAATTACATTGCCGGTTGCCAAATTGCATTATCTCTTATAGTTTCCGAGATATGGACTATCAATAATTTACACCTTAGGCTCTGCTTCTAACTTGGGCCCAAATTGTAAAATGGTCTTCTCTGTTGGCGATTTCGTTCCAATTCACATTCCAAGTAATATTCGGCATGCTAATTACACTGCCAGTTGCCAAATTGCATTATCTCTTATAGTTTCCGAGATATGGACTATCGATAATTTACACCTTAGGCTCTGCTTCTAACTTGGGCCCAAATTGTAAAATGGTCTTACCTATTGGCGATTTCGTCCCAATTCACATTCCAAGTAATATTCGGCATACTAATTATATTGCCGGTTGCCAAATTGCATTATCTCTTATAGTTTCCGAGATATGGACTATCGATAATTTACACCTTAGGCTCTGCTTCTAACTTGGGCCCAAATTGTAAAATGGTCTTATCTATTGGCGATTTCGTTCCAATTCACATTCCAAGTAATATTCGGCATGCTAATTACATTGCCGGTTGCCAAATTGCATTATCTCTTATAGTTTCCGAGATATGGACTATCGATAATTTACACCTTAGGCTCTGCTTCTAACTTGGGCCCAAATTGTAAAATGGTCTTATCTATTGGCGATTTCGTTCCAATTCACATTCCAAGTAATATTCGGCATGCTAATTACATTGCCGGTTGCCAAATTGCATTATCTCTTATAGTTTCCGAGATATGGACTATCGATAATTTACACCTTAGGCTCTGCTTCTAACTTGGGCCCAAATTGTAAAATGGTCTTATCTATTGGCGATTTCGTTCCAATTCACACTACAAGTAATATTCGGCATGCTAATTACATTGCCGGTTGCGAAATTGCATTATCTCTTATAGTTTCCGAGATATGGACTATCGATAATTTACACCTTAGGCTCTGCTTCTAACTTGGGCCCAAATTGTAAAATGGTTTTATCTATTGGCGATTTCGTTCCAATTCACATTCCAAGTAATATTCGGCATGCTAATTACATTGCCGGTTGCCAAATTGCATTATCTCTTATAGTTTCCGAGATATGGACTATCGATAATTTACACCTTAGGCTCTGCTTCTAACTTGGGCCCAAATTGTAAAATGGTCTTATCTATTGGCGATTTCGTTCCAATTCACATTCCAAGTAATATTCGGCATGCTAATTATATTGCCGGTTGCCAAATTGCATTATCTCTTATAGTTTCCGAGATATGGACTATCGATAATTTACACCTTAGGCTCTGCTTCTAACTTGGGCCCAAATTGTAAAATGGTCTTATCTATTGGCGATTTCGTCCCAATTCACATTCCAAGTGATATTCGGCATGCTAATTACATTGCCGGTTGCGAAATTGCATTATCTCTTATAGTTTCCGAGATATGGACTATCAATAATTTACACCTTAGGCTCTGCTTCTAACTTGGGCCCAAATTGTAAAATGGTCTTATCTATTGGCGATTTCGTTCCAATTCACATTCCAAGTAATATTCGGCATGCTAATTACATTGCCATTTGCCAAATTGCATTATCTCTTATAGTTTCCGAGATATGGACTATCGATAATTTGCACCTTAGGCTCTGCTTCTAACTTGCTCCCAAATTGTAAAATGGTCTTATCTATTGGCGATTTCGTTCCAATTCACATTCCAAGTAATATTCGGCATGCTAATTACATTGCCGGTTGCCGAATTGCATTATCTCTTATAGTTTCCGAGATATGGACTATCGATAATTTACACCTTAGGCTCTGCTTCTAACTTGGGCCCAAATTGTAAAATGGTTTTATCTATTAGCGATTTCGTTCCAATTCACATTCCAAGTAATATTCGGCATGCTAATTACATTGCCGGTTGCCAAATTGAATTATCTCTTATAGTTTCCGAGATATGGACTATCGATAATTTACACCTTAGGCTCTGCTTCTAACTTGGGACCAAATTGTAAAATGGTCTTACCTATTGGCGATTTCGTTCCAATTCACATTCCAAGTAATATTCGGCATGCTAATTACATTGCCGGTTGCCAAATTGCATTATCTCTTATAGTTTCCGAGATATGGACTATCGATAATTTACACCTTAGGCTCTGCTTCTAACTTGGGCCCAAATTGTAAAATGGTCTTATCTATTGGCGATTTCGTTCCAATTCACATTCCAAGTAATATTCGGCATGCTAATTACATTGACGGTTGCCAAATTGCATTATCTCTTATAGTTTCCGAGATATGGCCTATCGATAATTTACACCTTAGGCTCTGCTTCTAACTTGGGCCCAAATTGTAAAATGGTCTTATCTATTGGCGATTTCGTTCCAATTCACATTCCAAGTAATATTCGGCATGCTAATTACATTGCCGGTTGCCAAATTGCATTATCTCTTATAGTTTCCGAGATATGGACTATCGATAATTTACACCTTAGGCTCTGCTTCTAACTTGGGCCCAAATTGTAAAATGGTCTTATCTATTGGCGATTTCGTTCCAATTCACATTCCAAGTAATATTCGGCATGCTAATTACATTGCCGGTTGCCAAATTGCATTATCTCTCATAGTTTCCGAGATATGGACTATCGATAATTTACACCTTAGGCTCTGCTTCTAACTTGGGCCCAAATTGTAAAATGGTCTTATCTATTGGCGATTTCGTTCCAATTCACACTACGAGTAATATTCGGCATGCTAATTACATTGCCGGTTGCGAAATTGCATTATCTCTTATAGTTTCCGAGATATGGACTATCGATAATTTACACCTTAGGCTCTGCTTCTAACTTGGGCCCAAATTGTAAAATGGTCTTATCTATTGGCGATTTCGTTCCAATTCACATTCCAAGTAATATTCGGCATGCTAATTACATTGCCGGTTGCCAAATTGCATTATCTCTTATAGTTTCCGAGATATGGACTATCGATAATTTACACCTTAGGCTCTGCTTCTAACTTGGGCCCAAATTGTAAAATGGTCTTATCTATTGGCGATTTCGTTCCAATTCACATTCCAAGTAATATTCGGCATGCTAATTATATTGCCGGTTGCCAAATTGCATTATCTCTTATAGTTTCCGAGATATGGACTATCGATAATTTACACCTTAGGCTCTGCTTCTAACTTGGGCCCAAATTGTAAAATGGTCTTATCTATTGGCGATTTCGTCCCAATTCACATTCCAAGTGATATTCGGCATGCTAATTACATTGCCGGTTGCCAAATTGCATTATCTCTTATAGTTTCCGAGATATGGACTATCGATCATTTACACCTTAGGCTCTGCTTCTAACTTGGGCCCAAATTGTAAAATGGTCTTACCTATTGGCGATTTCGTTCCAATTCACATTCCAAGTAATATTCGGCATGCTAATTACATTGCCGGTTGCCAAATTGCATTATCTCTTATAGTTTCCGAGATATGGACTATCGATAATTTACACCTTAGGCTCTGCTTCTAACTTGGGCCAAAATTGTAAAATGGTCTTATCTATTGGCGATTTCGTTCCAATTCACATTCCAAGTAATATTCGGCATGCTAATTACATTGCCGGTTGCCAAATTGCATTATCTCTTATAGTTTCCGAGATATGGACTATCGATAATTTGCACCTTAGGCTCTGCTTCTAACTTGCTCCCAAATTGTAAAATGGTCTTATCTATTGGCGATTTCGTTCCAATTCACATTCCAAGTAATATTCGGCATGCTAATTACATTGCCGGTTGCCGAATTGCATTATCTCTTATAGTTTCCGAGATATGGACTATCGATAATTTACACCTTAGGCTCTGCTTCTAACTTGGGCCCAAATTGTAAAATGGTTTTATCTATTAGCGATTTCGTTCCAATTCACATTCCAAGTAATATTTGGCATGCTAATTACATTGCCGGTTGCCAAATTGAATTATCTCTTATAGTTTCCGAGATATGGACTATCGATAATTTACACCTTAGGCTCTGCTTCTAACTTGGGACCAAATTGTAAAATGGTCTTACCTATTGGCGATTTCGTTCCAATTCACATTCCAAGTAATATTCGGCATGCTAATTACATTGCCGGTTGCCAAATTGCATTATCTCTTATAGTTTCCGAGATATGGACTATCGATAATTTACACCTTAGGCTCTGCTTCTAACTTGGGCCCAAATTGTAAAATGGTCTTATCTATTGGCGATTTCGTTCCAATTCACATTCCAAGTAATATTCGGCATGCTAATTACATTGACGGTTGCCAAATTGCATTATCTCTTATAGTTTCCGAGATATGGCCTATCGATAATTTACACCTTAGGCTCTGTTTCTAACTTGGGCCCAAATTGTAAAATGGTCTTATCTATTGGCGATTTCGTTCCAATTCACATTCCAAGTAATATTCGGCATGCTAATTACATTGCCGGTTGCCAAATTGCATTATCTCTTATAGTTTCCGAGATATGGACTATCGATAATTTACACCTTAGGCTCTGCTTCTAACTTGGGCCCAAATTGTAAAATGGTCTTATCTATTGGCGATTTCGTTCCAATTCACATTCCAAGTAATATTCGGCATGCTAATTACATTGCCGGTTGCCAAATTGCATTATCTCTTATAGTTTCCGAGATATGGACTATCGATAATTTACACCTTAGGCTCTGCTTCTAACTTGGGCCCAAATTGTAAAATGGTCTTATCTATTGGCGATTTCGTTCCAATTCACACTACGAGTAATATTCGGCATGCTAATTACATTGCCGGTTGCGAAATTGCATTATCTCTTATAGTTTCCGAGATATGGACTATCGATAATTTACACCTTAGGCTCTGCTTCTAACTTGGGCCCAAATTGTAAAATGGTCTTATCTATTGGCGATTTCGTTCCAATTCACATTCCAAGTAATATTCGGCATGCTAATTACATTGCCGGATGCCAAATTGCATTATCTCTTATAGTTTCCGAGATATGGACTATCGATAATTTACACCTTAGGCTCTGCTTCTAACTTGGGCCCAAATTGTAAAATGGTCTTATCTATTGGCGATTTCGTTCCAATTCACATTCCAAGTAATATTCGGCATGCTAATTATATTGCCGGTTGCCAAATTGCATTATCTCTTATAGTTTCCGAGATATGGACTATCGATAATTTACACCTTAGGCTCTGCTTCTAACTTGGGCCCAAATTGTAAAATGGTCTTATCTATTGGCGATTTCGTCCCAATTCACAATCCAAGTGATATTCGGCATGCTAATTACATTGCCGGTTGCGAAATTGCATTATCTCTTATAGTTTCCGAGATATGGACTATCAATAATTTACACCTTAGGCTCTGCTTCTAACTTGGGCCCAAATTGTAAAATGGTCTTATCTATTGGCGATTTCGTTCCAATTCACATTCCAAGTAATATTCGGCATGCTAATTACATTACCGGTTGCCAAATTGCATTATCTCTTATAGTTTCCGAGATATGGACTATCGATAATTTACACCTTAGGCTCTGCTTCTAACTTGGGCCCAATTTGTAAAATGGTCTTATCTATTGGCGATTTCGTTCCAATTCACATTCCAAGTAATATTCGGCATGCTAATTACATTGCCGGTTGCCAAATTGCATTATCTCTTATAGTTTCCGAGATATGGACTATCGATAATTTACACCATAGGCTCTGCTTCTAACTTGGGCCCAAATTGTAAAATGGTCTTATCTATTGGCGATTTCGTTCCAATTCACATTCCAAGTAATATTCGGCATGCTAATTACATTGCCGGTTGCCAAATTGCATTATCTCTTATAGTTTCCGAGATATGGACTATCGATAATTTACACCTTAGGCTCTGCTTCTAACTTGGGCCCAAATTGTAAAATGGTCTTATCTATTGGCGATTTCGTTCCAATTCACATTCCAAGTAATATTCGGCATGCTAATTACATTGCCGGTTGCCAAATTGCATTATCTCTTATAGTTTCCGAGATATGGACTATCGATAATTTACACCTTAGGCTCTGCTTCTAACTTGGGCCCAAATTGTAAAATGGTCTTATCTATTGGCGATTTCGTTCCAATTCACATTGCAAGTAATATTCGGCATGCTAATTACATTGCCGGTTGCCAAATTGCATTATCTCTTATAGTTTCCGAGATATGGACTATCGATAATTTACACCTTAGGCTCTGCTTCTAACTTGGGCCCAAATTGTAAAATGGTCTTATCTATTGGCGATTTCGTTCCAATTCACATTCCAAGTAATATTCGGCATGCTAATTACATTGCCGGTTGCCAAATTGCATTATCTCTTATAGTTTCCGAGATATGGACTATCGATAATTTACACCTTAGGCTCTGCTTCTAACTTGGGCCCAAATTGTAAAATGGTCTTATCTATTGGCGATTTCGTTCCAATTCACATTCCAAGTAATATTCGGCATGCTAATTACATTGCCGGTTGCCAAATTGCATTATCTCTTATAGTTTCCGAGATATGGACTATCGATAATTTACACCTTAGGCTCTGCTTCTAACTTGGGCCCAAATTGTAAAATGGTCTTATCTATTGGCGATTTCGTCCCAATTCACATTCCAAGTGATATTCGGCATGCTAATTACATTGCCGGTTGCGAAATTGCATTATCTCTTATAGTTTCCGAGATAGGGACTATCGATAATTTACACCTTAGGCTCTGCTTCTAACTTGGGCCCAAATTGTAAAATGGTCTTATCTATTGGCGATTTCGTTCCAATTCACATTCCAAGTAATATTCGGCATGCTAATTACATTGCCGGTTGCCAAATTGCATTATCTCTTATAGTTTCCGAGATATGGACTATCGATAATTTACACCTTAGGCTCTGCTTCTAACTTGGGCCCAAATTGTAAAATGGTCTTATCTATTGGCGATTTCGTCCCAATTCACATTCCAAGTGATATTCGGCATGCTAATTACATTGCCGGTTGCGAAATTGCATTATCTCTTATAGTTTCCGAGATATGGACTATCGATAATTTACACCATAGGCTCTGCTTCTAACTTGGGCCCAAATTGTAAAATGGTCTTATCTATTGGCGATTTCGTTCCAATTCACATTCCAAGTAATATTCGGCATGCTAATTACATTGCCGGTTGCCAAATTGCATTATCTCTTATAGTTTCCGAGATATGGACTATCGATAATTTACACCTTAGGCTCTGCTTCTAACTTGGGCCCAAATTGTAAAATGGTCTTATCTATTGGCGATTTCGTTCCAATTCACATTCCAAGTAATATTCGGCATGCTAATTACATTGCCGGTTGCCAAATTGCATTATCTCTTATAGTTTCCGAGATATGGACTATCGATAATTTACACCTTAGGCTCTGCTTCTAACTTGGGCCCAAATTGTAAAATGGTCTTATCTATTGGCGATTTCGTTCCAATTCACATTCCAAGTAATATTCGGCATGCTAATTACATTGCCGGTTGCCAAATTGCATTATCTCTTATAGTTTCCGAGATATGGACTATCGATAATTTACACCTTAGGCTCTGCTTCTAACTTGGGCCCAAATTGTAAAATGGTCTTATCTATTGGCGATCTCGTTCCAATTCACATTCCAAGTAATATTCGGCATGCTAATTACATTGCCGGTTGCCAAATTGCATTATCTCTTATAGTTTCCGAGATATGGACTATCGATAATTTACACCTTAGGCTCTGCTTCTAACTTGGGCCCAAATTGTAAAATGGTCTTACCTATTGGCGATTTCGTTCCAATTCACACTCCAAGTAATATTCGGCATGCTAATTACATTGCCGGTTGCGAAATTGCATTATCTCTTATAGTTTCCGAGATATGGACTATCGATAATTTACACCTTAGGCTCTGCTTCTAACTTGGGCCCAAATTGTAAAATGGTCTTATCTATTGGCGATTTCGTTCCAATTCACATTCCAAGTAATATTGGGCATGCTAATTACATTGCCGGTTGCCAAATTGCATTATCTCTTATAGTTTTCGAGATATGGACTATCGATAATTTACACCTTAGGCTCTGCTTCTAACTTGGGCCCAAATTGTAAAATGGTTTTACCTATTGGCGATTTCGTTCCAATTCACATTCCAAGTAATATTCGGCATGCTAATTACATTGCCGGTTGCCAAATTGCATTATCTCTTATAGTTTCCGAGATGTGGACTATCGATAATTTACACCTTAGGCTCTGCTTCTAACTTGGGCCCAAATTGTAAAATGGTCTTATCTATTGGCGATTTCGTCCCAATTCACATTCCAAGTGATATTCGGCATGCTAATTACATTGCCGGTTGCGAAATTGCATTATCTCTTATAGTTTCCGAGATATGGACTATCAATAATTTACACCTTAGGCTCTGCTTCTAACTTGGGCCCAAATTGTAAAATGGTCTTATCTATTGGCGATTTCGTTCCAATTCACATTCCAAGTAATATTCGGCATGCTAATTATATTGCCGGTTGCCAAATTGCATTATCTCTTATAGTTTCCGAGATATGGACTATCGATAATTTACACCTTAGGCTCTGCTTCTAACTTGGGCCCAAATTGTAAAATGGTCTTATCTATTGGCGATTTCGTTCCAATTCACATTCCAAGTAATATTCGGCATGCTAATTACATTGCCGGTTGCCAAATTGCATTATCTCTTATAGTTTCCGAGATATGGACTATCGATAATTTAAACCTTAGGCTCTGCTTCTAACTTGTGCCCAAATTGTAAAATAGTCTTATCTATTGGCGATTTCGTTCCAATTCACATTCCAAGTTATATTCGGCATGCTAATTACATTGCCGGTTGCCAAATTGCATTATCTCTTATAGTTTCCGAGATATGGACTATCGATAATTTACACCTTAGGCTCTGCTTCTAACTTGGGCCCAAATTGTAAAATGGTCTTATCTATTGGCGATTTCGTTCCAATTCACATTCCAAGTAATATTCGGCATGCTAATTACATTGCCGGTTGCCAAATTGCATTATCTCTTATAGTTTCCGAGATATGGACTATCGATAATTTACACCTTAGGCTCTGCTTCTAACTTGGGCCCAAATTGTAAAATGGTCTTATCTATTGGCGATTTCGTTCCAATTCACACTCCAAGTAATATTCGGCATGCTAATTACATTGCCGGTTGTCAAATTGCATTATCTCTTATAGTTTCCGAGATATGGACTATCGATAATTTACACCTTAGGCTCTGCTTCTAACTTGGGCCCAAATTGTAAAATGGTCTTATCTATTGGCGATTTCGTTCCAATTCACATTCCAAGTAATATTCGGCATGCTAATTACATTGCCGGTTGCCAAATTGCATTATCTCTTATAGTTTCCGAGATATGGACTATCGATAATTTACACCTTAGGCTCTGCTTCTAACTTGGGCCCAAATTGTAAAATCGTCTTATCTATTGGCGATTTCGTTCCAATTCACATTCCAAGTAATATTCGGCATGCTAATTACATTGCCGGTTGCCAAATTGCATTATCTCTTATAGTTTCCGAGATATGGACTATCGATAATTTACACCTTAGGCTCTGCTTCTAACTTGGGCCCAAATTGTAAAATGGTCTTATCTATTGGCGATTTCGTTCCAATTCACATTCCAAGTAATAACCGGCATGCTAATTACATTGCCGGTTGCCAAATTGAATTATCTCTTATAGTTTCCGAGATATGGACTATCGATAATTTACACCTTAGGCTCTGCTTCTAACTTGGGCCCAAATTGTAAAATGGTCTTATCTATTGGCGATTTCGTTCCAATTCACATTCCAAGTAATATTCGGCATGCTAATTACATTGCCGGTTGCCAAATTGCATTATCTCTTATAGTTTCCGAGATATGGACTATCGATAATTTACATCTTAGGCTCTGCTTCTAACTTGGGCCCAAATTGTAAAATGGTCTTATTTATTGGCGATTTCGTTCCAATTCACATTCCAAGTAATATTCGGCATGCTAATTACATTGCCGGTTGCCAAATTGCATTATCTCTTATAGTTTCCGAGATATGGACTATCGATAATTTACACCTTAGGCTCTGCTTCTAACTTGGGCCCAAATTGTAAAATGGTCTTATCTATTGGCGATTTCGTTCCAATTCACATTCCAAGTAATATTCGGCATGCTAATTACATTGCCGGTTGCGAAATTGCATTATCTCTTATAGTTTCCGAGATATGGACTATCGATAATTTACACCTTAGGCTCTGCTTCTAACTTGGGCCCAAATTGTAAAATGGTCTTATCTATTGGCGATTTCGTTCCAATTCACATTCCAAGTAATATTCGGCATGCTAATTACATTGCCGGTTGCCAAATTGCATTATCTCTTATAGTTTCCGAGATATGGAGTATCGATAATTTACACCTTAGGCTCTGCTTCTAACTTGGGCCCAAATTGTAAAATGGTCTTATCTATTGGCGATTTCGTTCCAATTCACATTCCAAGTAATATTCGGCATGCTAATTACATTACCGGTTGCCAAATTGCATTATCTCTTATAATTTCCGAGATATGGACTATCGATAATTTACACCTTAAGCTCTGCTTCTAACTTGGGCCCAAATTGTAAAATGGTCTTTTCTATTGGCGATTTCGTTCCAATTCACATTCCAAGTAATATTCGGCATGCTAATTACATTGCCGGTTGCCAAATTGCATTATCTCTTATAGTTTCCGAGATATGGACTATCGATAATTTACACCTTAGGCTCTGCTTCTAACTTGGGCCCAAATTGTAAAATGGTCTTATCTATTGGCGATTTCGTTCCAATTCACATTCCAAGTAATATTCGGCATGCTAATTACATTGCCGGTTGCCAAATTGCATTATCTCTTATAGTTTCCGAGATATGGACTATCGATAATTTACACCTTAGGCTCTGCTTCTAACTTGGGAACAAATTGTAAAATGGTCTTATCTATTGGCGATTTCGTTCCAATTCACACTCCAAGTAATATTCGGCATGCTAATTACATTGCCGGTTGCGAAATAGCATTATCTCTTATAGTTTCCGATATATGGACTATCAATAATTTACACCTTAGGCTCTGCTTCTAACTTGGGCCCAAATTGTAAAATGGTCTTATCTATTGGCGATTTCGTTCCAATTCACATTCCAAGTAATATTCGGCATGCTAATTACATTGCCGGTTGCCAAATTGCATTATCTCTTATAGTTTCCGAGATATGGACTATCGATAATTTACACCTTAGGCTCTGCTTCTAACTTGGGCCCAAATTGTAAAATGGTCTTATCTATTGGCGATTTCGTTCCAATTCACATTCCAAGTAATATTCGGCATGCTAATTACATTGCCGGTTGCCAAATTGCATTATCTCTTATAGTTTCCGAGATATGGACTATCGATAATTTACACCTTAGGCTCTGCTTCTAACTTGGGCCCAAATTGTAAAATGGTCTTATCTATTGGCGATTTCGTTCCAATTCACATTCCAAGTAATATTCGGCATGCTAATTACATTGCCGGTTGCCAAATTGCATTATCTCTTATAGTTTCCGAGATATGGACTATCGATAATTTACACCTTAGGCTCTGCTTCTAACTTGGGCCCAAATTGTAAAATGGTCTTCTCTATTGGCGATTTCGTTCCAATTCACATTCCAAGTAATATTCGGCATGCTAATTACATTGCCGGTTGCCAAATTGCATTATCTCTTATAGTTTCCGAGATATGGACTATCGATAATTTACACCTTAGGCTCTGCTTCTAACTTGGGCCCAAATTGTAAAATGGTCTTATCTATTGCCGATTTCGTTCCAATTCACATTCCAAGTAATATTCGGCATGTTAATTACATTGCCGGTTGCCAAATTGCATTATCTCTTATAGTTTCCGAGATATGGACTATCGATAATTTACACCTTAGGCTCTGCTTCTAACTTGGGCCCAAATTGTAAAATGGTCTTATCTATTGGCGATTTCGTTCCAATTCACATTCCAAGTAATATTCGGCATGCTAATTACATTGCCGGTTGCCAAATTGAATTATCTCTTATAGTTTCCGAGATATGGACTATCGATAATTTACACCTTAGGCTCTGCTTCTAACTTGGGCCCAAATTGTAAAATGGTCTTACCTATTGGCGATTTCGTTCCAATTCACATTCCAAGTAATATTCGGCATGCTAATTACATTGCCGGTTGCCAAATTGCATTATCTCTTATAGTTTCCGAGATATGGACTATCAATAATTTACACCTTAGGCTCTGCTTCTAACTTGGGCCCAAATTGTAAAATGGTCTTACCTATTGGCGATTTCGTTCCAATTCACATTCCAAGTAATATTCGGCATGCTAATTACATTGCCGGTTGCCAAATTGCATTATCTCTTATAGTTTCCGAGATATGGACTATCGATCATTTACACCTTAGGCTCTGCTTCTAACTTGGGCCCAAATTGTAAAATAGTCTTATCTATTGGCGATTTCGTTCCAATTCACATTCCAATTAATATTCGGCATGCTAATTACATTGCCGGTTGCCAAATTGCATTATCTCTTATAGTTTCCGAGATATGGACTATCGATAATTTACACCTTAGGCTCTGCTTCTAACTTGGGCCCAAATTGTAAAATGGTCTTATCTATTGGCGATTTCGTTCCAATTCACATTCCAAGTAATTTTCGGCATGCTAATTACATTGCCGGTTGTCAAATTGCATTATCTCTTATAGTTTCCGAGATATGGACTATCGATAATTTACACCTTAGGCTCTGCTTCTAACTTGGGCCCAAATTGTAAAATGGTCTTATCTATTGGCGATTTCGTTCCAATTCACATTCCAAGTAATATTCGGCATTCTAATTACATTGCCGGTTGCCAAATTGCATTATCTCTTATAGTTTCCGAGATATGGACTATCGATAATTTACACCTTAGGCTCTGCTTCTAACTTGGGCCCAAATTGTAAAATGGTCTTATCTATTGGCGATTTCGTTCCAATTCACATTCCAAGTAATATTCGGCATGCTAATTACATTGCCGGTTGCCAAATTGCATTATCTCTTATAGTTTCCGAGATATGGACTATCGATAATTTACACCTTAGGCTCTGCTTCTAACTTGGGCCCAAATTGTAAAATGGTCTTATCTATTGGCGATTTCGTTCCAATTCACATTCCAAGTAATATTCGGCATGCTAATTACATTGCCGGTTGCGAAATTGCATTATCTCTTATAGTTTCCGAGATATGGACTATCAATAATTTACACCTTAGGCTCTGCTTCTAACTTGGGCCCAAATTGTAAAATGGTCTTATTTATTGGCGATTTCGTTCCAATTCACATTCCAAGTAATATTCGGCATGCTAATTACATTGCCGGTTACCAAATTGCATTATCTCTTATAGTTTCCGAGATATGGACTATCGATAATTTACACCTTAGGCTCTGCTTCTAACTTGGGCCCAAATTGTAAAATGGTCTTATCTATTGGCGATTTCGTTCCAATTCACATTCCAAGTAATATTCGGCATGCTAATTACATTGCCGGTTGCCAAATTGCATTATCTCTTATAGTTTCCGAGATATGGACTATCGATAATTTACACCTTAGGCTCTGCTTCTAACTTGGGCACAAATTGTAAAATGGTCTTATCTATTGGCGATTTCGTTCCAATTGACATTCCAAGTAATATTCGGCATGCTAATTACATTGCCGGTTGCCATATTGCATTATCTCTTATAGTTTCCGAGATATGGACTATCGATAATTTACACCTTAGGCTCTGCTTCTAACTTGGGCCCAAATTGTAAAATGGTCTTATCTATTGGCGATTTCGTTCCAATTCACATTCCAAGTAATATTCGGCATGCTAATTACATTGCCGGTTGCCAAATTGCATTATCTCTTATAGTTTCCGAGATATGGACTATCGATAATTTACACCTTAGGCTCTGCTTCTAACTTGGGCCCAAATTGTAAAATGGTCTTATCTATTGGCGATTTCGTTCCAATTCACATTCCAAGTAATATTCGGCATGCTAATTACATTGCCGGTTGCCAAATTGCATTATCTCTTATAGTTTCCGAGATATGGACTATCGATAATTTACACCTTAGGCTCTGCTTCTAACTTGGGCCCAAATTGTAAAATGGTCCTATCTATTGGCGATTTCGTTCCAATTCACATTCCAAGTAATATTCGGCATGCTAATTACATTGCCGGTTGCCAAATTGCATTATCTCTTATAGTTTCCGAGATATGGACTATCGATAATTTACACCTTAGGCTCTGCTTCTAACTTGGGCCCAAATTGCAAAATGGTCTTCTCTATTGGCGATTTCGTTCCAATTCACATTCCAAGTAATATTCGGCATGCTAATTACATTGCCGGTTGCGAAATTGCATTATCTCTTATAGTTTCCGAGATATGGACTATCAATAATTTACACCTTAGGCTCTGCTTCTAACTTGGGCCCAAATTGTAAAATGGTCTTATCTATTGGCGATTTCGTTCCAATTCACATTCCAAGTAATATTCGGCATGCTAATTACATTGCCGGTTGCCAAATTGCATTATCTCTTATAGTTTCCGAGATATGGACTATCGATAATTTACACCTTAGGCTCTGCTTCTAACTTGGGCCCAAATTGTAAAATGGTCTTATCTATTGGCGATTTCGTTCCAATTCACATTCCAAGTAATTTTCGGCATGCTAATTACATTGCCGGTTGTCAAATTGCATTATCTCTTATAGTTTCCGAGATATGGACTATCGATAATTTACACCTTAGGCTCTGCTTCTAACTTGGGCCCAAATTGTAAAATGGTCTTATCTATTGGCGATTTCGTTCCAATTCACATTCCAAGTAATATTCGGCATGCTAATTACATTGCCGGTTGCCAAATTGCATTATCTCTTATAGTTTCCGAGATATGGACTATCGATAATTTACACCTTAGGCTCTGCTTCTAACTTGGGCCCAAATTGTAAAATGGTCTTATCTATTGGCGATTTCGTTCCAATTCACATTCCAAGTAATATTCGGCATGCTAATTACATTGCCGGTTGCCAAATTGCATTATCTCTTATAGTTTCCGAGATATGGACTATCGATAATTTACACCTTAGGCTCTGCTTCTAACTTGGGCCCAAATTGTAAAATGGTCTTATCTATTGGCGATTTCGTTCCAATTCACATTCCAAGTAATATTCGGCATGCTAATTACATTGCCGGTTGCGAAATTGCATTATCTCTTATAGTTTCCGAGATATGGACTATCAATAATTTACACCTTAGGCTCTGCTTCTAACTTGGGTCCAAATTGTAAAATGGTCTTATCTATTGGCGATTTCGTTCCAATTCACATTCCAAGTAATATTCGGCATGCTAATTACATTGCCGGTTACCAAATTGCATTATCTCTTATAGTTTCCGAGATATGGACTATCGATAATTTACACCTTAGGCTCTGCTTCTAACTTGGGCCCAAATTGTAAAATGGTCTTATCTATTGGCGATTTCGTTCCAATTCACATTCCAAGTAATATTCGGCATGCTAATTACATTGCCGGTTGCCAAATTGCATTATCTCTTATAGTTTCCGAGATATGGACTATCGATAATTTACACCTTAGGCTCTGCTTCTAACTTGGGCACAAATTGTAAAATGGTCTTATCTATTGGCGATTTCGTTCCAATTCACATTCCAAGTAATATTCGGCATGCTAATTACATTGCCGGTTGCCAAATTGCATTATCTCTTATAGTTTCCGAGATATGGACTATCGATAATTTACACCTTAGGCTCTGCTTCTAACTTGGGCCCAAATTGTAAAATGGTCTTATCTATTGGCGATTTCGTTCCAATTCACATTCCAAGTAATATTCGGCATGCTAATTACATTGCCGGTTGCCAAATTGCATTATCTCTTATAGTTTCCGAGATATGGACTATCGATAATTTACACCTTAGGCTCTGCTTCTAACTTGGGCCCAAATTGTAAAATGGTCTTATCTATTGGCGATTTCGTTCCAATTCACATTCCAAGTAATATTCGGCATGCTAATTACATTGCCGGTTGCCAAATTGCATTATCTCTTATAGTTTCCGAGATATGGACTATCGATAATTTACACCTTAGGCTCTGCTTCTAACTTGGGCCCAAATTGTAAAATGGTCTTATCTATTGGCGATTTCGTTCCAATTCACATTCCAAGTAATATTCGGCATGCTAATTACATTGCCGGTTGCCAAATTGCATTATCTCTTATAGTTTCCGAGATATGGACTATCGATAATTTACACCTTAGGCTCTGCTTCTAACTTGGGCCCAAATTGTAAAATGGTCTTATCTATTGGCGATTTCGTTCCAATTCACATTCCAAGTAATATTCGGCATGCTAATTACATTGCCGGTTGCCAAATTGCATTATCTCTTATAGTTTCCGAGATATGGACTATCGATAATTTACACCTTAGGCTCTGCTTCTAACTTGGGCCCAAATTGTAAAATGGTCTTATCTATTGGCGATTTCGTTCCAATTCACATTCCAAGTAATATTCGGCATGCTAATTACATTGCCGGTTGCCAAATTGCATTATCTCTTATAGTTTCCGAGATATGGACTATCGATAATTTACACCTAAGGCTCTGCTTCTAACTTGGGCCCAAATTGCAAAATGGTCTTCTCTATTGGCGATTTCGTTCCAATTCACATTCCAAGTAATATTCGGCATGCTAATTACATTGCCGGTTGCGAAATTGCATTATCTCTTATAGTTTCCGAGATATGGACTATCAATAATTTACACCTTAGGCTCTGCTTCTAACTTGGGCCCAAATTGTAAAATGGTCTTATCTATTGGCGATTTCGTTCCAATTCACATTCCAAGTAATATTCGGCATGCTAATTACATTGCCGGTTGCCAAATTGCATTATCTCTTATAGTTTCCGAGATATGGACTATCGATAATTTACACCTTAGGCTCTGCTTCTAACTTGGGCCCAAATTGTAAAATGGTCTTATCTATTGGCGATTTCGTTCCAATTCACATTCCAAGTAATATTCGGCATGCTAATTACATTGCCGGTTGCCAAATTGCATTATCTCTTATAGTTTCCGAGATATGGACTATCGATAATTTACACCTTAGGCTCTGCTTCTAACTTGGGCCCAAATTGTAAAATGGTCTTATCTATTGGCGATTTCGTTCCAATTCACATTCCAAGTAATATTCGGCATGCTAATTACATTGCCGGTTGCGAAATTGCATTATCTCTTATAGTTTCCGAGATATGGACTATCAATAATTTACACCTTAGGCTCTGCTTCTAACTTGGGCCCAAATTGTAAAATGGTCTTATCTATTGGCGATTTCGTTCCAATTCACATTCCAAGTAATATTCGGCATGCTAATTACATTGCCGGTTGCCAAATTGCATTATCTCTTATAGTTTCCGAGATATGGACTATCGATAATTTACACCTTAGGCTCTGCTTCTAACTTGGGCACAAATTGTAAAATGGTCTTATCTATTGGCGATTTCGTTCCAATTCACATTCCAAGTAATATTCGGCATGCTAATTACATTGCCGGTTGCCAAATTGTATTATCTCTTATAGTTTCCGAGATATGGACTATCGATAATTTACACCTTAGGCTCTGCTTCTAACTTGGGCCCAAATTGTAAAATGGTCTTATCTATTGGCGATTTCGTTCCAATTCACATTCCAAGTAATATTCGGCATGCTAATTACATTGCCGGTTGCGAAATTGCATTATCTCTTATAGTTTCCGAGATATGGACTATCAATAATTTACACCTTAGGCTCTGCTTCTAACTTGGGCCCAAATTGTAAAATGGTCTTATCTATTGGCGATTTCGTTCCAATTCACATTCCAAGTAATATTCGGCATGCTAATTACATTGCCGGTTGCCAAATTGCATTATCTCTTATAGTTTCCGAGATATGGACTATCGATAATTTACACCTTAGGCTCTGCTTCTAACTTGGGCACAAATTGTAAAATGGTCTTATCTATTGGCGATTTCGTTCCAATTCACATTCCAAGTAATATTCGGCATGCTAATTACATTGCCGGTTGCCAAATTGCATTATCTCTTATAGTTTCCGAGATATGGACTATCGATAATTTACACCTTAGGCTCTGCTTCTAACTTGGGCCCAAATTGTAAAATGGTCTTATCTATTGGCGATTTCGTTCCAATTCACATTCCAAGTAATATTCGGCATGCTAATTACATTGCCGGTTGCCAAATTGCATTATCTCTTATAGTTTCCGAGATATGGACTATCGATAATTTACACCTTAGGCTCTGCTTCTAACTTGGGCCCAAATTGTAAAATGGTCTTATCTATTGGCGATTTCGTTCCAATTCACATTCCAAGTAATATTCGGCATGCTAATTACATTGCCGGTTGCCAAATTGCATTATCTCTTATAGTTTCCGAGATATGGACTATCGATAATTTACACCTTAGGCTCTGCTTCTAACTTGGGCCCAAATTGTAAAATGGTCTTATCTATTGGCGATTTCGTTCCAATTCACATTCCAAGTAATATTCGGCATGCTAATTACATTGCCGGTTGCCAAATTGCATTATCTCTTATAGTTTCCGAGATATGGACTATCGATAATTTACACCTTAGGCTCTGCTTCTAACTTGGGCCCAAATTGCAAAATGGTCTTCTCTATTGGCGATTTCGTTCCAATTCACATTCCAAGTAATATTCGGCATGCTAATTACATTGCCGGTTGCCAAATTGCATTATCTCTTATAGTTTCCGAGATATGGACTATCGATAATTTACACCTTAGGCTCTGCTTCTAACTTGGGCCCAAATTGTAAAATGGTCTTACCTATTGGCGATTTCGTTCCAATTCACATTCCAAGTAATATTCGGCATGCTAATTACATTGCCGGTTGCGAAATTGCATTATCTCTTATAGTTTCCGAGATATGGACTATCGATAATTTACACCTTAGGCTCTGCTTCTAACTTGGGCCCAAATTGTAAAATGGTCTTATCTATTGGCGATTTCGTTCCAATTCACATTCCAAGTAATATTCGGCATGCTAATTACATTGCCGGTTGCCAAATTGCATTATCTCTTATAGTTTCCGAGATATGGACTATCGATAATTTACACCTTAGGCTCTGCTTCTAACTTGGGCCCAAATTGTAAAATGGTCTTACCTATTGGCGATTTCGTTCCAATTCACATTCCAAGTAATATTCGGCATGCTAATTACATTGCCGGTTGCCAAATTGCATTATCTCTTATAGTTTCCGAGATATGGACTATCGATAATTTACACCTTAGGCTCTGCTTCTAACTTGGGCCCAAATTGTAAAATGGTCTTATCTATTGGCGATTTCGTCCCAATTCACATTCCAAGTGATATTCGGCATGCTAATTACATTGCCGGTTGCGAAATTGCATTATCTCTTATAGTTTCCGAGATATGGACTATCAATAATTTACACCTTAGGCTCTGCTTCTAACTTGGGCCCAAATTGTAAAATGGTCTTATCTATTGGCGATTTCGTTCCAATTCACATTCCAAGTAATATTCGGCATGCTAATTATATTGCCGGTTGCCAAATTGCATTATCTCTTATAGTTTCCGAGATATGGACTATCGATAATTTACACCTTAGGCTCTGCTTCTAACTTGGGCCCAAATTGTAAAATGGTCTTATCTATTGGCGATTTCGTTCCAATTCACATTCCAAGTAATATTCGGCATGCTAATTACATTGCCGGTTGCCAAATTGCATTATCTCTTATAGTTTCCGAGATATGGACTATCGATAATTTACACCTTAGGCTCTGCTTCTAACTTGGGCCCAAATTGTAAAATAGTCTTATCTATTGGCGATTTCGTTCCAATTCACATTCCAAGTTATATTCGGCATGCTAATTACATTGCCGGTTGCCAAATTGCATTATCTCTTATAGTTTCCGAGATATGGACTATCGATAATTTACACCTTAGGCTCTGCTTCTAACTTGGGCCCAAATTGTAAAATGGTCTTATCTATTGGCGATTTCGTTCCAATTCACATTCCAAGTAATATTCGGCATGCTAATTACATTGCCGGTTGCCAAATTGCATTATCTCTTATAGTTTCCGAGATATGGACTATCGATAATTTACACCTTAGGCTCTGCTTCTAACTTGGGCCCAAATTGTAAAATGGTCTTATCTATTGGCGATTTCGTTCCAATTCACACTCCAAGTAATATTCGGCGTGCTAATTACATTGCCGGTTGCCAAATTGCATTATCTCTTATAGTTTCCGAGATATGGTCTATCGATAATTTACACCTTAGGCTCTGCTTCTAACTTGGGCCCAAATTGTAAAATGGTCTTATCTATTGGCGATTTCGTTCCAATTCACATTCCAAGTAATATTCGGCATGCTAATTACATTGCCGGTTGCCAAATTGCATTATCTCTTATAGTTTCCGAGATATGGACTATCGATAATTTACACCTTAGGCTCTGCTTCTAACTTGGGCCCAAATTGTAAAATGGTCTTATCTATTGGCGATTTCGTTCCAATTCACATTCCAAGTAATATTCGGCATGCTAATTACATTGCCGGTTGCCAAATTGCATTATCTCTTATAGTTTCCGAGATATGGACTATCGATAATTTACATCTTAGGCTCTGCTTCTAACTTGGGCCCAAATTGTAAAATGGTCTTATTTATTGGCGATTTCGTTCCAATTCACATTCCAAGTAATATTCGGCATGCTAATTACATTGCCGGTTGCCAAATTGCATTATCTTTTATAGTTTCCGTGATATGGACTATCGATAATTTACACCTTAGGCTCTGCTTCTAACTTGGGCCCAATTTGTAAAATGGTCTTATCTATTGGCGAATTCGTTCCAATTCACATTCCAAGTAATATTCGGCATGCTAATTACATTACCGGTTGCCAAATTGCATTATCTCTTATAATTTCCGAGATATGGACTATCGATAATTTACACCTTAAGCTCTGCTTCTAACTTGGGCCCAAATTGTAAAATGGTCTTATCTATTGGCGATTTCGTTCCAATTCACATTCCAAGTAATATTCGGCATGCTAATTACATTGCCGGTTGCCAAATTGCATTATCTCTTATAGTTTCCGAGATATGGACTATCAATAATTTACACCTTAGGCTCTGCTTCTAACTTGGGCCCAAATTGTGAAATGGTCTTATCTATTGGCGATTTCGTTCCAATTCACATTCCAAGTAATATTCGGCATGCTAATTACATTGCCGGTTGCCAAATTGCATTATCTCTTATAGTTTCCGAGATATGGACTATCGATAATTTACACCTTAGGCTCTGCTTCTAACTTGGGCCCAAATTGTAAAATGGTCTTATCTATTGGCGAATTCGTTCCAATTCACATTCCAAGTAATATTCGGCATGCTAATTACATTGCCGGTTGCCAAATTGCATTATCTCTTATAGTTTCCGAGATATGGACTATCGATAATTTACACCTTAGGCTCTGCTTCTAACTTGGGCCCAAATTGTAAAATGGTCTTATCTATTGGCGATTTCGTTCCAATTCACATTCCAAGTAATATTCGGCATGCTAATTACATTGCCGGTTGCCAAATTGCATTATCTCTTATAGTTTCCGAGATATGGACTATCGATAATTTACACCTTAGGCTCTGCTTCTAACTTGGGCCCAAATTGTAAAATGGTCTTATCTATTGGCGATTTCGTTCCAATTCACATTCCAAGTAATATTCGGCATGCTAATTACATTGCCGGTTGCCAAATTGCATTATCTCTTATAGTTTCCGAGATATGGACTATCGATAATTTACACCTTAGGCTCTGCTTCTAACTTGGGCCCAAATTGTAAAATGGTCTTATCTATTGGCGATTTCGTTCCAATTCACATTCCAAGTAATATTCGGCATGCTAATTACATTGCCGGTTGCCAAATTGCATTATCTCTTATAGTTTCCGAGATATGGACTATCGATAATTTACACCTTAGGCTCTGCTTCTAACTTGGGCCCAAATTGCAAAATGGTCTTCTCTATTGGCGATTTCGTTCCAATTCACATTCCAAGTAATATTCGGCATGCTAATTACATTGCCGGTTGCGAAATTGCATTATCTCTTATAGTTTCCGAGATATGGACTATCAATAATTTACACCTTAGGCTCTGCTTCTAACTTGGGCCCAAATTGTAAAATGGTCTTATCTATTGGCGATTTCGTTCCAATTCACATTCCAAGTAATATTCGGCATGCTAATTACATTGCCGGTTGCCAAATTGCATTATCTCTTATAGTTTCCGAGATATGGACTATCGATAATTTACACCTTAGGCTCTGCTTCTAACTTGGGCCCAAATTGTAAAATGGTCTTATCTATTGGCGATTTCGTTCCAATTCACATTCCAAGTAATATTCGGCATGCTAATTACATTGCCGGTTGCCAAATTGCATTATCTCTTATAGTTTCCGAGATATGGACTATCGATAATTTACACCTTAGGCTCTGCTTCTAACTTGGGCCCAAATTGTAAAATGGTCTTATCTATTGGCGATTTCGTTCCAATTCACATTCCAAGTAATATTCGGCATGCTAATTACATTGCCGGTTGCGAAATTGCATTATCTCTTATAGTTTCCGAGATATGGACTATCAATAATTTACACCTTAGGCTCTGCTTCTAACTTGGGCCCAAATTGTAAAATGGTCTTATCTATTGGCGATTTCGTTCCAATTCACATTCCAAGTAATATTCGGCATGCTAATTACATTGCCGGTTGCCAAATTGCATTATCTCTTATAGTTTCCGAGATATGGACTATCGATAATTTACACCTTAGGCTCTGCTTCTAACTTGGGCACAAATTGTAAAATGGTCTTATCTATTGGCGATTTCGTTCCAATTCACATTCCAAGTAATATTCGGCATGCTAATTACATTGCCGGTTGCCAAATTGCATTATCTCTTATAGTTTCCGAGATATGGACTATCGATAATTTACACCTTAGGCTCTGCTTCTAACTTGGGCCCAAATTGTAAAATGGTCTTATCTATTGGCGATTTCGTTCCAATTCACATTCCAAGTAATATTCGGCATGCTAATTACATTGCCGGTTGCGAAATTGCATTATCTCTTATAGTTTCCGAGATATGGACTATCAATAATTTACACCTTAGGCTCTGCTTCTAACTTGGGCCCAAATTGTAAAATGGTCTTATCTATTGGCGATTTCGTTCCAATTCACATTCCAAGTAATATTCGGCATGCTAATTACATTGCCGGTTGCCAAATTGCATTATCTCTTATAGTTTCCGAGATATGGACTATCGATAATTTACACCTTAGGCTCTGCTTCTAACTTGGGCACAAATTGTAAAATGGTCTTATCTATTGGCGATTTCGTTCCAATTCACATTCCAAGTAATATTCGGCATGCTAATTACATTGCCGGTTGCCAAATTGCATTATCTCTTATAGTTTCCGAGATATGGACTATCGATAATTTACACCTTAGGCTCTGCTTCTAACTTGGGCCCAAATTGTAAAATGGTCTTATCTATTGGCGATTTCGTTCCAATTCACATTCCAAGTAATATTCGGCATGCTAATTACATTGCCGGTTGCCAAATTGCATTATCTCTTATAGTTTCCGAGATATGGACTATCGATAATTTACACCTTAGGCTCTGCTTCTAACTTGGGCCCAAATTGTAAAATGGTCTTATCTATTGGCGATTTCGTTCCAATTCACATTCCAAGTAATATTCGGCATGCTAATTACATTGCCGGTTGCCAAATTGCATTATCTCTTATAGTTTCCGAGATATGGACTATCGATAATTTACACCTTAGGCTCTGCTTCTAACTTGGGCCCAAATTGTAAAATGGTCTTATCTATTGGCGATTTCGTTCCAATTCACATTCCAAGTAATATTCGGCATGCTAATTACATTGCCGGTTGCCAAATTGCATTATCTCTTATAGTTTCCGAGATATGGACTATCGATAATTTACACCTTAGGCTCTGCTTCTAACTTGGGCCCAAATTGCAAAATGGTCTTCTCTATTGGCGATTTCGTTCCAATTCACATTCCAAGTAATATTCGGCATGCTAATTACATTGCCGGTTGCCAAATTGCATTATCTCTTATAGTTTCCGAGATATGGACTATCGATAATTTACACCTTAGGCTCTGCTTCTAACTTGGGCCCAAATTGTAAAATGGTCTTACCTATTGGCGATTTCGTTCCAATTCACATTCCAAGTAATATTCGGCATGCTAATTACATTGCCGGTTGCGAAATTGCATTATCTCTTATAGTTTCCGAGATATGGACTATCGATAATTTACACCTTAGGCTCTGCTTCTAACTTGGGCCCAAATTGTAAAATGGTCTTATCTATTGGCGATTTCGTTCCAATTCACATTCCAAGTAATATTCGGCATGCTAATTACATTGCCGGTTGCCAAATTGCATTATCTCTTATAGTTTCCGAGATATGGACTATCGATAATTTACACCTTAGGCTCTGCTTCTAACTTGGGCCCAAATTGTAAAATGGTCTTATCTATTGGCGATTTCGTCCCAATTCACATTCCAAGTGATATTCGGCATGCTAATTACATTGCCGGTTGCGAAATTGCATTATCTCTTATAGTTTCCGAGATATGGACTATCAATAATTTACACCTTAGGCTCTGCTTCTAACTTGGGCCCAAATTGTAAAATGGTCTTATCTATTGGCGATTTCGTTCCAATTCACATTCCAAGTAATATTCGGCATGCTAATTATATTGCCGGTTGCCAAATTGCATTATCTCTTATAGTTTCCGAGATATGGACTATCGATAATTTACACCTTAGGCTCTGCTTCTAACTTGGGCCCAAATTGTAAAATGGTCTTATCTATTGGCGATTTCGTTCCAATTCACATTCCAAGTAATATTCGGCATGCTAATTACATTGCCGGTTGCCAAATTGCATTATCTCTTATAGTTTCCGAGATATGGACTATCGATAATTTACACCTTAGGCTCTGCTTCTAACTTGGGCCCAAATTGTAAAATAGTCTTATCTATTGGCGATTTCGTTCCAATTCACATTCCAAGTTATATTCGGCATGCTAATTACATTGCCGGTTGCCAAATTGCATTATCTCTTATAGTTTCCGAGATATGGACTATCGATAATTTACACCTTAGGCTCTGCTTCTAACTTGGGCCCAAATTGTAAAATGGTCTTATCTATTGGCGATTTCGTTCCAATTCACATTCCAAGTAATATTCGGCATGCTAATTACATTGCCGGTTGCCAAATTGCATTATCTCTTATAGTTTCCGAGATATGGACTATCGATAATTTACACCTTAGGCTCTGCTTCTAACTTGGGCCCAAATTGTAAAATGGTCTTATCTATTGGCGATTTCGTTCCAATTCACACTCCAAGTAATATTCGGCGTGCTAATTACATTGCCGGTTGCCAAATTGCATTATCTCTTATAGTTTCCGAGATATGGTCTATCGATAATTTACACCTTAGGCTCTGCTTCTAACTTGGGCCCAAATTGTAAAATGGTCTTATCTATTGGCGATTTCGTTCCAATTCACATTCCAAGTAATATTCGGCATGCTAATTACATTGCCGGTTGCCAAATTGCATTATCTCTTATAGTTTCCGAGATATGGACTATCGATAATTTACACCTTAGGCTCTGCTTCTAACTTGGGCCCAAATTGTAAAATGGTCTTATCTATTGGCGATTTCGTTCCAATTCACATTCCAAGTAATATTCGGCATGCTAATTACATTGCCGGTTGCCAAATTGCATTATCTCTTATAGTTTCCGAGATATGGACTATCGATAATTTACATCTTAGGCTCTGCTTCTAACTTGGGCCCAAATTGTAAAATGGTCTTATTTATTGGCGATTTCGTTCCAATTCACATTCCAAGTAATATTCGGCATGCTAATTACATTGCCGGTTGCCAAATTGCATTATCTCTTATAGTTTCCGTGATATGGACTATCGATAATTTACACCTTAGGCTCTGCTTCTAACTTGGGCCCAATTTGTAAAATGGTCTTATCTATTGGCGAATTCGTTCCAATTCACATTCCAAGTAATATTCGGCATGCTAATTACATTACCGGTTGCCAAATTGCATTATCTCTTATAATTTCCGAGATATGGACTATCGATAATTTACACCTTAAGCTCTGCTTCTAACTTGGGCCCAAATTGTAAAATGGTCTTATCTATTGGCGATTTCGTTCCAATTCACATTCCAAGTAATATTCGGCATGCTAATTACATTGCCGGTTGCCAAATTGCATTATCTCTTATAGTTTCCGAGATATGGACTATCAATAATTTACACCTTAGGCTCTGCTTCTAACTTGGGCCCAAATTGTGAAATGGTCTTATCTATTGGCGATTTCGTTCCAATTCACATTCCAAGTAATATTCGGCATGCTAATTACATTGCCGGTTGCCAAATTGCATTATCTCTTATAGTTTCCGAGATATGGACTATCGATAATTTACACCTTAGGCTCTGCTTCTAACTTGGGCCCAAATTGTAAAATGGTCTTATCTATTGGCGAATTCGTTCCAATTCACATTCCAAGTAATATTCGGCATGCTAATTACATTACCGGTTGCCAAATTGCATTATCTCTTATAATTTCCGAGATATGGACTATCGATAATTTACACCTTAAGCTCTGCTTCTAACTTGGGCCCAAATTGTAAAATGGTCTTTTCTATTGGCGATTTCGTTCCAATTCACATTCCAAGTAATATTCGGCATGCTAATTACATTGCCGGTTGCCAAATTGCATTATCTCTTATAGTTTCCGAGATATGGACTATCGATAATTTACACCTTAGGCTCTGCTTCTAACTTGGGCCCAAATTGTAAAATGGTCTTACCTATTGGCGATTTCGTTCCAATTCACATTCCAAGTAATATTCGGCATGCTAATTACATTGCCGGTTGCCAAATTGCATTATCTCTTATAGTTTCCGAGATATGGACTATCGATAATTTACATCTTAGGCTCTGCTTCTAACTTGGGCCCAAATTGTAAAATGGTCTTATTTATTGGCGATTTCGTTCCAATTCACATTCCAAGTAATATTCGGCATGCTAATTACATTGCCGGTTGCCAAATTGCATTATCTCTTATAGTTTCCGTGATATGGACTATCGATAATTTACACCTTAGGCTCTGCTTCTAACTTGGGCCCAATTTGTAAAATGGTCTTATCTATTGGCGAATTCGTTCCAATTCACATTCCAAGTAATATTCGGCATGCTAATTACATTACCGGTTGCCAAATTGCATTATCTCTTATAATTTCCGAGATATGGACTATCGATAATTTACACCTTAAGCTCTGCTTCTAACTTGGGCCCAAATTGTAAAATGGTCTTATCTATTGGCGATTTCGTTCCAATTCACATTCCAAGTAATATTCGGCATGCTAATTACATTGCCGGTTGCCAAATTGCATTATCTCTTATAGTTTCCGAGATATGGACTATCAATAATTTACACCTTAGGCTCTGCTTCTAACTTGGGCCCAAATTGTGAAATGGTCTTATCTATTGGCGATTTCGTTCCAATTCACATTCCAAGTAATATTCGGCATGCTAATTACATTGCCGGTTGCCAAATTGCATTATCTCTTATAGTTTCCGAGATATGGACTATCGATAATTTACACCTTAGGCTCTGCTTCTAACTTGGGCCCAAATTGTAAAATGGTCTTATCTATTGGCGAATTCGTTCCAATTCACATTCCAAGTAATATTCGGCATGCTAATTACATTACCGGTTGCCAAATTGCATTATCTCTTATAATTTCCGAGATATGGACTATCGATAATTTACACCTTAAGCTCTGCTTCTAACTTGGGCCCAAATTGTAAAATGGTCTTTTCTATTGGCGATTTCGTTCCAATTCACATTCCAAGTAATATTCGGCATGCTAATTACATTGCCGGTTGCCAAATTGCATTATCTCTTATAGTTTCCGAGATATGGACTATCGATAATTTACACCTTAGGCTCTGCTTCTAACTTGGGCCCAAATTGTAAAATGGTCTTATCTATTGGCGATTTCGTTCCAATTCACATTCCAAGTAATATTCGGCATGCTAATTACATTGCCGGTTGCCAAATTGCATTATCTCTTATAGTTTCCGAGATATGGACTATCGATAATTTACACCTTAGGCTCTGCTTCTAACTTGGGAACAAATTGTAAAATGGTCTTATCTATTGGCGATTTCGTTCCAATTCACACTCCAAGTAATATTCGGCATGCTAATTACATTGCCGGTTGCGAAATAGCATTATCTCTTATAGTTTCCGATATATGGACTATCAATAATTTACACCTTAGGCTCTGCTTCTAACTTGGGCCCAAATTGTAAAATGGTCTTATCTATTGGCGATTTCGTTCCAATTCACATTCCAAGTAATATTCGGCATGCTAATTACATTGCCGGTTGCCAAATTGCATTATCTCTTATAGTTTCCGAGATATGGACTATCGATAATTTACACCTTAGGCTCTGCTTCTAACTTGGGCCCAAATTGTAAAATGGTCTTATCTATTGGCGATTTCGTTCCAATTCACATTCCAAGTAATATTCGGCATGCTAATTACATTGCCGGTTGCCAAATTGCATTATCTCTTATAGTTTCCGAGATATGGACTATCGATAATTTACACCTTAGGCTCTGCTTCTAACTTGGGCCCAAATTGTAAAATGGTCTTATCTATTGGCGATTTCGTTCCAATTCACATTCCAAGTAATATTCAGCATGCTAATTACATTGCCGGTTGCCAAATTGCATTATCTCTTATAGTTTCCGAGATATGGACTATCGATAATTTACACCTTAGGCTCTGCTTCTAACTTGGGCCCAAATTGTAAAATGGTCTTCTCTATTGGCGATTTCGTTCCAATTCACATTCCAAGTTATATTCGGCATGCTAATTACATTGCCGGTTGCCAAATTGCATTATCTCTTATAGTTTCCGAGATATGGACTATCGATAATTTACACCTTAGGCTCTGCTTCTAACTTGGGCCCAAATTGTAAAATGGTCTTATCTATTGGCGATTTCGTTCCAATTCACATTCCAAGTAATATTCGGCATGCTAATTACATTGCCGGTTGCCAAATTGCATTATCTCTTATAGTTTCCGAGATATGGACTATCAATAATTTACACCTTAGGCTCTGCTTCTAACTTGGGCCCAAATTGTAAAATGGTCTTATCTATTGGCGATTTCGTTCCAATTCACATTCCAAGTAATATTCGGCATGCTAATTACATTGCCGGTTGCCAAATTGAATTATCTCTTATAGTTTCCGAGATATGGACTATCGATAATTTACACCTTAGGCTCTGCTTCTAACTTGGGCCCAAATTGTAAAATGGTCTTACCTATTGGCGATTTCGTTCCAATTCACATTCCAAGTAATATTCGGCATGCTAATTATATTGCCGGTTGCCAAATTGCATTATCTCTTATAGTTTCCGAGATATGGACTATCGATAATTTACACCTTAGGCTCTGCTTCTAACTTGGGCCCAAATTGTAAAATGGTCTTACCTATTGGCGATTTCGTTCCAATTCACATTCCAAGTAATATTCGGCATGCTAATTACATTGCCGGTTGCCAAATTGCATTATCTCTTATAGTTTCCGAGATATGGACTATCGATCATTTACACCTTAGGCTCTGCTTCTAACTTGGGCCCAAATTGTAAAATGGTCTTACCTATTGGCGATTTCGTTCCAATTCACATTCCAAGTAATATTCGGCATGCTAATTACATTGCCGGTTGCCAAATTGCATTATCTCTTATAGTTTCCGAGATATGGACTATCGATCATTTACACCTTAGGCTCTGCTTCTAACTTGGGCCCAAATTGTAAAATGGTCTTATCTATTGGCGATTTCGTTCCAATTCACATTCCAATTAATATTCGGCATGCTAATTACATTGCCGGTTGCCAAATTGCATTATCTCTTATAGTTTCCGAGATATGGACTATCGATAATTTACACCTTAGGCTCTGCTTCTAACTTGGGCCCAAATTGTAAAATGGTCTTATCTATTGGCTATTTCGTTCCAATTCACATTCCAAGTAATATTCGGCATGCTAATTACATTGCCGGTTGTCAAATTGCATTATCTCTTATAGTTTCCGAGATATGGACTATCGATAATTTACACCTTAGGCTCTGCTTCTAACTTGGGCCCAAATTGTAAAATGGTCTTATCTATTGGCGATTTCGTTCCAATTCACATTCCAAGTAATATTCGGCATGCTAATTACATTGCCGGTTGCCAAATTGCATTATCTCTTATAGTTTCCGAGATATGGACTATCGATAATTTACACCTTAGGCTCTGCTTCTAACTTGGGCCCAAATTGTAAAATGGTCTTATCTATTGGCGATTTCGTTCCAATTCACATTCCAAGTAATATTCGGCATGCTAATTACATTGCCGGTTGCCAAATTGCATTATCTCTTATAGTTTCCGAGATATGGACTATCGATAATTTACACTTTAGGCTCTGCTTCTAACTTGGGACCAAATTGTAAAATGGTCTTATCTATTGGCGATTTCGTTCCAATTCACATTCCAAGTAATATTCGGCATGCTAATTACATTGCCGGTTGCGAAATTGCATTATCTCTTATAGTTTCCGAGATATGGACTATCAATAATTTACACCTTAGGCTCTGCTTCTAACTTGGGCCCAAATTGTAAAATGGTCTTATCTATTGGCGATTTCGTTCCAATTCACATTCCAAGTAATATTCGGCATGCTAATTACATTGCCGGTTGCCAAATTGCATTATCTCTTATAGTTTCCGAGATATGGACTATCGATAATTTACACCTTAGGCTCTGCTTCTAACTTGGGCCCAAATTGTAAAATGGTCTTATCTATTGGCGATTTCGTTCCAATTCACATTCCAAGTAATATTCGGCATGCTAATTACATTGCGGGTTGCCAAATTGCATTATCTCTTATAGTTTCCGAGATATGGACTATCGATAATTTACACCTTAGGCTCTGCTTCTAACTTGGGCCCAAATTGTAAAATGGTCTTATCTATTGGCGATTTCGTTCCAATTCACATTCCAAGTAATATTCGGCATGCTAAATACATTGCCGGTTGCCAAATTGCATTATCTCTTATAGTTTCCGAGATATGGACTATCGATAATTTACACCTTAGGCTCTGCTTCTAACTTGGGCCCAAATTGTAAAATGGTCTTATCTATTGGCGATTTCGTTCCAATTCACATTCCAAGTAATATTCGGCATGCTAATTACATTGCCGGTTGCCAAATTGCATTATCTCTTATAGTTTCCGAGATATGGACTATCGATAATTTACACCTTAGGCTCTGCTTCTAACTTGGGAACAAATTGTAAAATGGTCTTATCTATTGGCGATTTCGTTCCAATTCACACTCCAAGTAATATTCGGCATGCTAATTACATAGCCGGTTGCGAAATAGCATTATCTCTTATAGTTTCCGATATATGGACTATCAATAATTTACACCTTAGGCTCTGCTTCTAACTTGGGCCCAAATTGTAAAATGGTCTTATCTATTGGCGATTTCGTTCCAATTCACATTCCAAGTAATATTCGGCATGCTAATTACATTGCCGGTTGCCAAATTGCATTATCTCTTATAGTTTCCGAGATATGGACTATCGATAATTTACACCTTAGGCTCTGCTTCTAACTTGGGCCCAAATTGTAAAATGGTCTTATCTATTGGCGATTTCGTTCCAATTCACATTCCAAGTAATATTCGGCATGCTAATTACATTGCCGGTTGCCAAATTGCATTATCTCTTATAGTTTCCGAGATATGGACTATCGATAATTTACACCTTAGGCTCTGCTTCTAACTTGGGCCCAAATTGTAAAATGGTCTTCTCTATTGGCGATTTCGTTCCAATTCACATTCCAAGTAATATTCGGCATGCTAATTACATTGCCGGTTGCCAAATTGCATTATCTCTTATAGTTTCCGAGATATGGACTATCGATAATTTACACCTTAGGCTCTGCTTCTAACTTGGGCCCAAATTGTAAAATGGTCTTATCTATTGGCGATTTCGTTCCAATTCACATTCCAAGTAATATTCGGCATGCTAATTACATTGCCGGTTGCCAAATTCCATTATCTCTTATAGTTTCCGAGATATGGACTATCAATAAGTTACACCTTAGGCTCTGCTTCTAACTTGGGCCCAAATTGTAAAATGGTCTTATCTATTGGCGATTTCGTTCCAATTCACATTCCAAGTAATATTCGGCATGCTAATTACATTGCTGGTTGCCAAATTGAATTATCTCTTATAGTTTCCGAGATATGGACTATCGATAATTTACACCTTAGGCTCTGCTTCTAACTTGGGCCCAAATTGTAAAATGGTCTTACCTATTGGCGATTTCGTTCCAATTCACATTCCAAGTAATATTCGGCATGCTAATTACATTGCCGGTTGCCAAATTGCATTATCTCTTATAGTTTCCGAGATATGGACTATCGATAATTTACACCTTAGGCTCTGGTTCTAACTTGGGCCCAAATTGTAAAATGGTCTTACCTATTGGCGATTTCGTTCCAATTCACATTCCAAGTAATATTCGGCATGCTAATTACATTGCCGGTTGCCAAATTGCATTATCTCTTATAGTTTCCGAGATATGGACTATCGATCATTTACACCTTAGGCTCTGCTTCTAACTTGGGCCCAAATTGTAAAATGGTCTTACCTATTGGCGATTTCGTTCCAATTCACATTCCAAGTAATATTCGGCATGCTAATTACATTGCCGGTTGCCAAATTGCATTATCTCTTATAGTTTCCGAGATATGGACTATCGATCATTTACACCTTAATCTCTGCTTCTAACTTGGGCCCAAATTGTAAAATGGTCTTATCTATTGGCGATTTCGTTCCAATTCACATTCCAATTAATATTCGGCATGCTAATTACATTGCCGGTTGCCAAATTGCATTATCTCTTATAGTTTCCGAGATATGGACTATCGATAATTTACACCTTAGGCTCTGCTTCTAACTTGGGCCCAAATTGTAAAATGGTCTTATCTATTGGCGATTTCGTTCCAATTCACATTCCAAGTAATATTCGGCATGCTAATTACATTGCCGGTTGCCAAATTGCATTATCTCTTATAGTTCCCGAGATATGGACTATCGATAATTTACACCTTAGGCTCTGCTTCTAACTTGGGCCCAAATTGTAAAATGGTCTTATCTATTGGCGATTTCGTTCCAATTCACATTCCAAGTAATATTCGGCATGCTAATTACATTGCCGGTTGCCAAATTGCATTATCTCTTATAGTTTCCGAGATATGGACTATCGATAATTTACACCTTAGGCTCTGCTTCTAACTTGGGCCCAAATTGTAAAATGGTCTTATCTATTGGCGATTTCGTTCCAATTCACATTCCAAGTAATATTCGGCATGCTAATTACATTGCCGGTTGCGAAATTGCATTATCTCTTATAGTTTCCGAGATATGGACTATCAATAATTTACACCTTAGGCTCTGCTTCTAACTTGGGCCCAAATTGTAAAATGGTCTTATCTATTGGCGATTTCGTTTCAATTCACATTCCAAGTAATATTCGGCATGCTAATTACATTGCCGGTTGCCAAATTGCATTATCTCTTATAGTTTCCGAGATATGGACTATCGATAATTTACACCTTAGGCTCTGCTTCTAACTTGGGCCCAAATTGTAAAATGGTCTTATCTATTGGCGATTTCGTTCCAATTCACATTCCAAGTAATATTCGGCATGCTAATTACATTGCCGGTTGCCAAATTGCATTATCTTTTATAGTTTCCGAGATATGGACTATCGATAATTTACACCTTAGGCTCTGCTTCTAACTTGGGCCCAAATTGTAAAATGGTCTTATCTATTGGCGATTTCGTTCCAGTTCACATTCCAAGTAATATTCGGCATGCTAATTACATTGCCGGTTGCCAAATTGCATTATCTCTTATAGTTTCCGAGATATGGACTATCGATAATTTACACCTTAGGCTCTGCTTCTAACTTGGGCCCAAATTGTAAAATGGTCTTATCTATTGGCGATTTCGTTCCAATTCACATTCCAAGTAATATTCGGCATGCTAATTACATTGCCGGTTGCCAAATTGCATTATCTCTTATAGTTTCCGAGATATGGACTATCGATAATTTACACCTTAGGCTCTGCTTCTAACTTGGGCCCAAATTGTAAAATGGTCTTATCTATTGGCGATTTCGTTCCAATTCACATTCCAAGTAATATTCGGCATGCTAATTACATTGCCGGTTGCCAAATTGCATTATCTCTTATAGTTTCCGAGATATGGACTATCGATAATTTACACCTTAGGCTCTGCTTCTAACTTGGGCCCAAATTGTAAAATGGTCTTCTCTATTGGCGATTTCGTTCCAATTCACATTCCAAGTAATATTCGGCATGCTAATTACATTGCCGGTTGCCAAATTGCATTATCTCTTATAGTTTCCGAGATATGGACTATCGATAATTTACACCTTAGGCTCTGCTTCTAACTTGGGCCCAAATTGTAAAATGGTCTTATCTATTGGCGATTTCGTTCCAATTCACATTCCAAGTAATATTCGGCATGCTAATTACATTGCCGGTTGCCAAATTGCATTATCTCTTATAGTTTCCGAGATATGGACTATCGATAATTTACACCTTAGGCTCTGCTTCTAACTTGGGCCCAAATTGTAAAATGGTCTTACCTATTGGCGATTTCGTTCCAATTCACATTCCAAGTAATATTCGGCATGCTAATTACATTGCCGGTTGCCAAATTGCATTATCTCTTATAGTTTCCGAGATATGGACTATCGATAATTTACACCTTAGGCTCTGCTTCTAACTTGGGCCCAAATTGTAAAATGGTCTTATCTATTGGCGATTTCGTCCCAATTCACATTCCAAGTGATATTCGGCATGCTAATTACATTGCCGGTTGCGAAATTGCATTATCTCTTATAGTTTCCGAGATATGGACTATCAATAATTTACACCTTAGGCTCTGCTTCTAACTTGGGCCCAAATTGTAAAATGGTCTTATCTATTGGCGATTTCGTTCCAATTCACATTCCAAGTAATATTCGGCATGCTAATTATATTGCCGGTTGCCAAATTGCATTATCTCTTATAGTTTCCGAGATATGGACTATCGATAATTTACACCTTAGGCTCTGCTTCTAACTTGGGCCCAAATTGTAAAATGGTCTTATCTATTGGCGATTTCGTTCCAATTCACATTCCAAGTAATATTCGGCATGCTAATTACATTGCCGGTTGCCAAATTGCATTATCTCTTATAGTTTCCGAGATATGGACTATCGATAATTTACACCTTAGGATCTGCTTCTAACTTGGGCCCAAATTGTAAAATAGTCTTATCTATTGGCGATTTCGTTCCAATTCACATTCCAAGTTATATTCGGCATGCTAATTACATTGCCGGTTGCCAAATTGCATTATCTCTTATAGTTTCCGAGATATGGACTATCGATAATTTACACCTTAGGCTCTGCTTCTAACTTGGGCCCAAATTGTAAAATGGTCTTATCTATTGGCGATTTCGTTCCAATTCACATTCCAAGTAATATTCGGCATGCTAATTACATTGCCGGTTGCCAAATTGCATTATCTCTTATAGTTTCCGAGATATGGACTATCGATAATTTACACCTTAGACTCTGCTTCTAACTTGGGCCCAAATTGTAAAATGGTCTTATCTATTGGCGATTTCGTTCCAATTCACACTCCAAGTAATATTCGGCATGCTAATTACATTGCCGGTTGCCAAATTGCATTATCTCTTATAGTTTCCGAGATATGTACTATCGATAATTTACACCTTAGGCTCTGCTTCTAACTTGGGCCCAAATTGTAAAATGGTCTTATCTATTGGCGATTTCGTTCCAATTCACATTCCAAGTAATATTCGGCATGCTAATTACATTGCCGGTTGCCAAATTGCATTATCTCTTATAGTTTCCGAGATATGGACTATCGATAATTTACACCTTAGGCTCTGCTTCTAACTTGGGCCCAAATTGTAAAATCGTCTTATCTATTGGCGATTTCGTTCCAATTCACATTCCAAGTAATATTCGGCATGCTAATTACATTGCCGGTTGCCAAATTGCATTATCTCTTATAGTTTCCGAGATATGGACTATCGATAATTTACACCTTAGGCTCTGCTTCTAACTTGGGCCCAAATTGTAAAATGGTCTTATCTATTGGCGATTTCGTTCCAATTCACATTCCAAGTAATATCCGGCATGCTAATTACATTGCCGGTTGCCAAATTGAATTATCTCTTATAGTTTCCGAGATATGGACTATCGATAATTTACACCTTAGGCTCTGCTTCTAACTTGGGCCCAAATTGTAAAATGGTCTTATCTATTGGCGATTTCGTTCCAATTCACATTCCAAGTAATATTCGGCATGCTAATTACATTGCCGGTTGCCAAATTGCATTATCTCTTATAGTTTCCGAGATATGGACTATCGATAATTTACATCTCAGGCTCTGCTTCTAACTTGGGCCCAAATTGTAAAATGGTCTTATTTATTGGCGATTTCGTTCCAATTCACATTCCAAGTAATATTCGGCATGCTAATTACATTGCCGGTTGCCAAATTGCATTATCTCTTATAGTTTCCGAGATATGGACTATCGATAATTTACACCTTAGGCTCTGCTTCTAACTTGGGCCCAAATTGTAAAATGGTCTTATCTATTGGCGATTTCGTCCCAATTCACATTCCAAGTGATATTCGGCATGCTAATTACATTGCCGGTTGGGAAATTGCATTATCTCTTATAGTTTCCGAGATATGGACTATCAATAATTTACACCTTAGGCTTTGCTTCTAACTTGGGCCCAAATTGTGAAATGGTCTTATCTATTGGCGATTCCGTTCCAATTCACATTCCAAGTAATATTCGGCATGCTAATTACATTGCCGGTTGCCAAATTGCATTATCTCTTATAGTTTCCGAGATATGGACTATCGATAATTTACACCTTAGGCTCTGCTTCTAACTTGGGACCAAATTGTAAAATGGTCTTATCTATTGGCGATTTCGTTCCAATTCACATTCCAAGTAATATTCGGCATGCTAATTACATTACCGGTTGCCAAATTGCATTATCTCTTATAATTTCCGAGATATGGACTATCGATAATTTACACCTTAAGCTCTGCTTCTAACTTGAGCCCAAATTGTAAAATGGTCTTTTCTATTGGCGATTTCGTTCCAATTCACATTCCAAGTAATATTCGGCATGCTAATTACATTGCCGGTTGCCAAATTGCATTATCTCTTATAGTTTCCGAGATATGGACTATCGATAATTTACACCTTAGGCTCTGCTTCTAACTTGGGCCCAAATTGTAAAATGGTCTTATCTATTGGCGATTTCATTCCAATTCACATTCCAAGTAATATTCGGCATGCTAATTACATTGCCGGTTGCGAAATTGCATTATCTCTTATAGTTTCCGAGATATGGACTATCGATAATTTACACCTTAGGCTCTGCTTCTAACTTGGGCCCAAATTGTAAAATGGTCTTATCTATTGGCGATTTCGTTCCAATTCACATTCCAAGTAATATTCGGCATGCTAATTACATTGCCGGTTGCCAAATTGCATTATCTCTTATAGTTTCCGAGATATGGACTATCGATAATTTACACCTTAGGCTCTGCTTCTAACTTGGGCCCAAATTGTAAAATGGTCTTATCTATTGGCGATTTCGTTCCAATTCACATTCCAAGTAATATTCGGCATGCTAATTACATTGCCGGTTGCCAAATTGCATTATCTCTTATAGTTTCCGAGATATGGACTATCGATAATTTACACCTTAGGCTCTGCTTCTAACTTGGGCCCAAATTGTAAAATGGTCTTATCTATTGGCGATTTCGTTCCAATTCACATTCCAAGTAATATTCGGCATGCTAATTACATTGCCGGTTGCCAAATTGCATTATCTCTTATAGTTTCCGAGATATGGACTATCGATAATTTACACCTTAGGCTCTGCTTCTAACTTGGGCCCAAATTGTAAAATGGTCTTCTCTATTGGCGATTTCGTTCCAATTCACATTCCAAGTAATATTCGGCATGCTAATTACATTGCCGGTTGCCAAATTGCATTATCTCTTATAGTTTCCGAGATATGGACTATCGATAATTTACACCTTAGGCTCTGCTTCTAACTTGGGCCCAAATTGTAAAATGGTCTTATCTATTGGCGATTTCGTTCCAATTCACATTCCAAGTAATATTCGGCATGCTAATTACATTGCCGGTTGCCAAATTGCATTATCTCTTATAGTTTCCGAGATATGGACTATCAATAATTTACACCTTAGGCTCTGCTTCTAACTTGGGCCCAAATTGTAAAATGGTCTTATCTATTGGCGATTTCGTTCCAATTCACATTCCAAGTAATATTCGGCATGCTAATTACATTGCCGGTTGCCAAATTGAATTATCTCTTATAGTTTCCGAGATATGGACTATCGATAATTTACACCTTAGGCTCTGCTTCTAACTTGGGCCCAAATTGTAAAATGGTCTTACCTATTGGCGATTTCGTTCCAATTCACATTCCAAGTAATATTCGGCATGCTAATTACATTGCCGGTTGCCAAATTGCATTATCTCTTATAGTTTCCGAGATATGGACTATCGATAATTTACACCTTAGGCTCTGCTTCTAACTTGGGCCCAAATTGTAAAATGGTCTTACCTATTGGCGATTTCGTTCCAATTCACATTCCAAGTAATATTCGGCATGCTAATTACATTGCCGGTTGCCAAATTGCATTATCTCTTATAGTTTCCGAGATATGGACTATCGATAATTTACACCTTAGGCTCTGCTTCTAACTTGGGCCCAAATTGTAAAATGGTCTTACCTATTGGCGATTTCGTTCCAATTCACATTCCAAGTAATATTCGGCATGCTAATTACATTGCCGGTTGCCAAATTGCATTATCTCTTATAGTTTCCGAGATATGGACTATCGATCATTTACACCTTAGGCTCTGCTTCTAACTTGGGCCCAAATTGTAAAATGGTCTTATCTATTGGCGATTTCGTTCCAATTCACATTCCAATTAATATTCGGCATGCTAATTACATTGCCGGTTGCCAAATTGCATTATCTCTTATAGTTTCCGAGATATGGACTATCGATAATTTACACCTTAGGCTCTGCTTCTAACTTGGGCCCAAATTGTAAAATGGTCTTATCTATTGGCGATTTCGTTCCAATTCACATTCCAAGTAATATTCGGCATGCTAATTACATTGCCGGTTGTCAAATTGCATTATCTCTAATAGTTTCCGAGATATGGACTATCGATAATTTACACCTTAGGCTCTGCTTCTAACTTGGGCCCAAATTGTAAAATGGTCTTATCTATTGGCGATTTCGTTCCAATTCACATTCCAAGTAATATTCGGCATGCTAATTACATTGCCGGTTGCCAAATTGCATTATCTCTTATAGTTTCCGAGATATGGACTATCGATAATTTACACCTTAGGCTCTGCTTTTAACTTGGGCCCAAATTGTAAAATGGTCTTATCTATTGGCGATTTCGTTCCAATTCACATTCCAAGTAATATTCGGCATGCTAATTACATTGCCGGTTGCCAAATTGCATTATCTCTTATAGTTTCCGAGATATGGACTATCGATAATTTACACCTTAGGCTCTGCTTCTAACTTGGGCCCAAATTGTAAAATGGTCTTATCTATTGGCGATTTCGTTCCAATTCACATTCCAAGTAATATTCGGCATGCTAATTACATTGCCGGTTGCGAAATTGCATTATCTCTTATAGTTTCCGAGATATGGACTATCAATAATTTACACCTTAGGCTCTGCTTCTAACTTGGGCCCAAATTGTAAAATGGTCTTATCTATTGGCGATTTCGTTCCAATTCACATTCCAAGTAATATGCGGCATGCTAATTACATTGCCGGTTGCCAAATTGCATTATCTCTTATAGTTTCCGAGATATGGACTATCGATAATTTACACCTTAGGCTCTGCTTCTAACTTGGGCCCAAATTGTAAAATGGTCTTATCTATTGGCGATTTCGTTCCAATTCACATTCCAAGTAATATTCGGCATGCTAATTACATTGCCGGTTGCCAAATTGCATTATCTCTTATAGTTTCCGAGATATGGACTATCGATAATTTACACCTTAGGCTCTGCTTCTAACTTGGGCACAAATTGTAAAATAGTCTTATCTATTGGCGATTTCGTTCCAATTCACATTCCAAGTAATATTCGGCATGCTAATTACATTGCCGGTTGCCAAATTGCATTATCTCTTATAGTTTCCGAGATATGGACTATCGATAATTTACACCTTAGGCTCTGCTTCTAACTTGGGCCCAAATTGTAAAATGGTCTTATCTATTGGCGATTTCGTTCCAATTCACATTCCAAGTAATATTCGGCATGCTAATTACATTGCCGGTTGCCAAATTGCATTATCTCTTATAGTTTCCGAGATATGGACTATCGATAATTTACACCTTAGGCTCTGCTTCTAACTCGGGCCCAAATTGTAAAATGGTCTTATCTATTGGCGATTTCGTTCCAATTCACATTCCAAGTAATATTCGGCATGCTAATTACATTGCCGGTTGCCAAATTGCATTATCTCTTATAGTTTCCGAGATATGGACTATCGATAATTTACACCTTAGGCTCTGCTTCTAACTTGGGACCAAATTGTAAAATGGTCTTATCTATTGGCGATTTCGTTCCAATTCACAATCCAAGTAATATTCGGCATGCTAATTACATTACCGGTTGCCAAATTGCATTATCTCTTATAATTTCCGAGATATGGACTATCGATAATTTACACCTTAAGCTCTGCTTCTAACTTGAGCCCAAATTGTAAAATGGTCTTTTCTATTGGCGATTTCGTTCCAATTCACATTCCAAGTAATATTCGGCATGCTAATTACATTGCCGGTTGCCAAATTGCATTATCTCTTATAGTTTCCGAGATATGGACTATCGATAATTTACACCTTAGGCTCTGCTTCTAACTTGGGCCCAAATTGTAAAATGGTCTTATCTATTGGCGATTTCATTCCAATTCACATTCCAAGTAATATTCGGCATGCTAATTACATTGCCGGTTGCCAAATTGCATTATCTCTTATAGTTTCCGAGATATGGACTATCGATAATTTACACCTTAGGCTCTGCTTCTAACTTGGGAACAAATTGTAAAATGGTCTCATCTATTGGCGATTTCGTTCCAATTCACACTCCAAGTAATATTCGGCATGCTAATTACATTGCCGGTTGCGAAATTGCATTATCTCTTATAGTTTCCGATATATGGACTATCAATAATTTACACCTTAGGCTCTGCTTCTAACTTGGGCCCAAATTGTAAAATGGTCTTATCTATTGGCGATTTCGTTCCAATTCACATTCCAAGTAATATTCGGCATGCTAATTACATTGCCGGTTGCCAAATTGCATTATCTCTTATAGTTTCCGAGATATGGACTATCGATAATTTACACCTTAGGCTCTGCTTCTAACTTGGGCCCAAATTGTAAAATGGTCTTATCTATTGGCGATTTCGTTCCAATTCACATTCCAAGTAATATTCGGCATGCTAATTACATTGCCGGTTGCCAAATTGCATTATCTCTTATAGTTTCCGAGATATGGACTATCGATAATTTACACCTTAGGCTCTGCTTCTAACTTGGGCCCAAATTGTAAAATGGTCTTCTCTATTGGCGATTTCGTTCCAATTCACATTCCAAGTAATATTCGGCATGCTAATTACATTGCCGGTTGCCAAATTGCATTATCTCTTATAGTTTCCGAGATATGGACTATCGATAATTTACACCTTAGGCTCTGCTTCTAACTTGGGCCCAAATTGTAAAATGGTCTTATCTATTGGCGATTTCGTTCCAATTCACATTCCAAGTAATATTCGGCATGCTAATTACATTGCCGGTTGCCAAATTGCATTATCTCTTATAGTTTCCGAGATATGGACTATCAATAATTTACACCTTAGGCTCTGCTTCTAACTTGGGCCCAAATTGTAAAATGGTCTTATCTATTGGCGATTTCGTTCCAATTCACATTCCAAGTAATATTCGGCATGCTAATTACATTGCCGGTTGCCAAATTGAATTATCTCTTATAGTTTCCGAGATATGGACTATCGATAATTTACACCTTAGGCTCTGCTTCTAACTTGGGCCCAAATTGTAAAATGGTCTTACCTATTGGCGATTTCGTTCCAATTCACATTCCAAGTAATATTCGGCATGCTAATTACATTGCCGGTTGCCAAATTGCATTATCTCTTATAGTTTCCGAGATATGGACTATCGATAATTTACACCTTAGGCTCTGCTTCTAACTTGGGCCCAAATTGTAAAATGGTCTTACCTATTGGCGATTTCGTTCCAATTCACATTCCAAGTAATATTCGGCATGCTAATTACATTGCCGGTTGCCAAATTGCATTATCTCTTATAGTTTCCGAGATATGGACTATCGATCATTTACACCTTAGGCTCTGCTTCTAACTTGGGCCCAAATTGTAAAATGGTCTTACCTATTGGCGATTTCGTTCCAATTCACATTCCAAGTAATATTCGGCATGCTAATTACATTGCCGGTTGCCAAATTGCATTATCTCTTATAGTTTCCGAGATATGGACTATCGATCATTTACACCTTAGGCTCTGCTTCTAACTTGGGCCCAAATTGTAAAATGGTCTTATCTATTGGCGATTTCGTTCCAATTCACATTCCAATTAATATTCGGCATGCTAATTACATTGCCGGTTGCCAAATTGCATTATCTCTTATAGTTTCCGAGATATGGACTATCGATAATTTACACCTTAGGCTCTGCTTCTAACTTGGGCCCAAATTGTAAAATGGTCTTATCTATTGGCGATTTCGTTCCAATTCACATTCCAATTAATATTCGGCATGCTAATTACATTGCCGGTTGTCAAATTGCATTATCTCTAATAGTTTCCGAGATATGGACTATCGATAATTTACACCTTAGGCTCTGCTTCTAACTTGGGCCCAAATTGTAAAATGGTCTTATCTATTGGCGATTTCGTTCCAATTCACATTCCAAGTAATATTCGGCATGCTAATTACATTGCCGGTTGCCAAATTGCATTATCTCTTATAGTTTCCGAGATATGGACTATCGATAATTTACACCTTAGGCTCTGCTTTTAACTTGGGCCCAAATTGTAAAATGGTCTTATCTATTGGCGATTTCGTTCCAATTCACATTCCAAGTAATATTCGGCATGCTAATTACATTGCCGGTTGCCAAATTGCATTATCTCTTATAGTTTCCGAGATATGGACTATCGATAATTTACACCTTAGGCTCTGCTTCTAACTTGGGCCCAAATTGTAAAATGGTCTTATCTATTGGCGATTTCGTTCCAATTCACATTCCAAGTAATATTCGGCATGCTAATAACATTGCCGGTTGCGAAATTGCATTATCTCTTATAGTTTCCGAGATATGGACTATCAATAATTTACACCTTAGGCTCTGCTTCTAACTTGGGCCCAAATTGTAAAATGGTCTTATCTATTGGCGATTTCGTTCCAATTCACATTCCAAGTAATATTCGGCATGCTAATTACATTGCCGGTTGCCAAATTGCATTATCTCTTATAGTTTCCGAGATATGGACTATCGATAATTTACACCTTAGGCTCTGCTTCTAACTTGGGCCCAAATTGTAAAATGGTCTTATCTATTGGCGATTTCGTTCCAATTCACATTCCAAGTAATATTCGGCATGCTAATTACATTGCCGGTTGCCAAATTGCATTATCTCTTATAGTTTCCGAGATATGGACTATCGATAATTTACACCTTAGGCTCTGCTTCTAACTTGGGCACAAATTGTAAAATAGTCTTATCTATTGGCGATTTCGTTCCAATTCACATTCCAAGTAATATTCGGCATGCTAATTACATTGCCGGTTGCCAAATTGCATTATCTCTTATAGTTTCCGAGATATGGACTATCGATAATTTACACCTTAGGCTCTGCTTCTAACTTGGGCCCAAATTGTAAAATGGTCTTATCTATTGGCGATTTCGTTCCAATTCACATTCCAAGTAATATTCGGCATGCTAATTACATTGCCGGTTGCCAAATTGCATTATCTCTTATAGTTTCCGAGATATGGACTATCGATAATTTACACCTTAGGCTCTGCTTCTAACTCGGGCCCAAATTGTAAAATGGTCTTATCTATTGGCGATTTCGTTCCAATTCACATTCCAAGTAATATTCGGCATGCTAATTACATTGCCGGTTGCCAAATTGCATTATCTCTTATAGTTTCCGAGATATGGACTATCGATAATTTACACCTTAGGCTCTGCTTCTAACTTGGGCCCAAATTGTAAAATGGTCTTATCTATTGGCGATTTCGTTCCAATTCACATTCCAAGTAATATTCGGCATGCTAATTACATTGCCGGTTGCCAAATTGCATTATCTCTTATAGTTTCCGAGATATGGACTATCGATAATTTACACCTTAGGCTCTGCTTCTAACTTGGGCCCAAATTGTAAAATGGTCTTCTCTATTGGCGATTTCGTTCCAATTCACATTCCAAGTAATATTCGGCATGCTAATTACATTGCCGGTTGCCAAATTGCATTATCTCTTATAGTTTCCGAGATATGGACTATCGATAATTTACACCTTAGGCTCTGCTTCTAACTTGGGCCCAAATTGTAAAATGGTCTTATCTATTGGCGATTCCGTTCCAATTCACATTCCAAGTAATATCCGGCATGCTAATTACATTGCCGGTTGCCAAATTGCATTATCTCTTATAGTTTCCGAGATATGGACTATCGATAATTTACACCTTAGGCTCTGCTTCTAACTTGGGCCCAAATTGTAAAATGGTCTTATCTATTGGCGATTTCGTTCCAATTCACATTCCAAGTAATATTCGGCATGCTAATTACATTGCCGGTTGTCAAATTGCATTATCTCTTATAGTTTCCGAGATATGGACTATCGATAATTTACACCTTAGGCTCTGCTTCTAACTTGGGCCCAAATTGTAAAATGGTCTTATCTATTGGCGATTTCGTTCCAATTCACATTCCAAGTAATATTCGGCATGTTAATTACATTGCCGGTTGCCAAATTGCATTATCTCTTATAGTTTCCGAGATATGGACTATCGATAATTTACACCTTAGGCTCTGCTTCTAACTTGGGCCCAAATTGTAAAATGGTCTTATCTATTGGCGATTTCGTTCCAATTCACATTCCAAGTAATATTCGGCATGCTAATTACATTGCCGGTTGCCAAATTGCATTATCTCTTATAGTTTCCGAGATATGGACTATCGATAATTTACACCTTAGGCTCTGCTTCTAACTTGGGCCCAAATTGTAAAATGGTCTTATCTATTGGCGATTTCGTTCCAATTCACATTCCAAGTAATATTCGGCATGCTAATTACATTGCCGGTTGCCAAATTGCATTATCTCTTATAGTTTCCGAGATATGGACTATCGATAATTTACACCTTAGGCTCTGCTTCTAACTTGGGCCCAAATTGTAAAATGGTCTTATCTATTGGCGATTTCGTTCCAATTCACATTCCAAGTAACATTCGGCATGCTAATTACATTGCCGGTTGCCAAATTGCATTATCTCTTATAGTTTCCGAGATATGGACTATCGACTATTTTTAACCTTAGGCTCTGCTTCTAACTTGGGCCCAAACTGTAAAATGGTCTTATCTATTGGCGATTTCGTTCCAATTCACATTCCAAGTAACATTCGGCATGCTAATTACATTGCCGGTTGCCAAATTGCATTATCTCTTATAGTTTCCGAGATATGGACTATCGATAATTTACACCTTAGGCTCTGCTTCTAACTTGGGCCCAAATTGTAAAATGGTCTTATCTATTGGCGATTCCGTTCCAATTCACATTCCAAGTAATATCCGGCATGCTAATTACATTGCCGGTTGCCAAATTGCATTATCTCTTATAGTTTCCGAGATATGGACTATCGATAATTTACACCTTAGGCTCTGCTTCTAACTTGGGCCCAAATTGTAAAATGGTCTTATCTATTGGCGATTTCGTTCCAATTCACATTCCAAGTAATATTCGGCATGCTAATTACATTGCCGGTTGTCAAATTGCATTATCTCTTATAGTTTCCGAGATATGGACTATCGATAATTTACACCTTAGGCTCTGCTTCTAACTTGGGCCCAAATTGTAAAATGGTCTTATCTATTGGCGATTTCGTTCCAATTCACATTCCAAGTAATATTCGGCATGTTAATTACATTGCCGGTTGCCAAATTGCATTATCTCTTATAGTTTCCGAGATATGGACTATCGATAATTTACACCTTAGGCTCTGCTTCTAACTTGGGCCCAAATTGTAAAATGGTCTTATCTATTGGCGATTTCGTTCCAATTCACATTCCAAGTAATATTCGGCATGCTAATTACATTGCCGGTTGCCAAATTGCATTATCTCTTATAGTTTCCGAGATATGGACTATCGATAATTTACACCTTAGGCTCTGCTTCTAACTTGGGCCCAAATTGTAAAATGGTCTTATCTATTGGCGATTTCGTTCCAATTCACATTCCAAGTAATATTCGGCATGCTAATTACATTGCCGGTTGCCAAATTGCATTATCTCTTATAGTTTCCGAGATATGGACTATCGATAATTTACACCTTAGGCTCTGCTTCTAACTTGGGCCCAAATTGTAAAATGGTCTTATCTATTGGCGATTTCGTTCCAATTCACATTCCAAGTAACATTCGGCATGCTAATTACATTGCCGGTTGCCAAATTGCATTATCTCTTATAGTTTCCGAGATATGGACTATCGACTATTTTTAACCTTAGGCTCTGCTTCTAACTTGGGCCCAAACTGTAAAATGGTCTTATCTATTGGCGATTTCGTTCCAATTCACATTCCAAGTAACATTCGGCATGCTAATTACATTGCCGGTTGCCAAATTGCATTATCTCTTATAGTTTCCGAGATATGGACTATCGACTATTTTTAACCTTAGGCTCTGCTTCTAACTTGGGCCCAAACTGTAAAATGGTCTTATCTATTGGCGATTTCGTTCCAATTCACATTCCAAGTAATATTCGGCATGCTAATTACATTGCCGGTTGCCAAATTGCATTATCTCTTATAGTTTCCGAGATATGGACTATCGATAATTTACACCTTAGGCTCTGCTTCTAACTTGGGCCCAAATTGTAAAATGGTCTTATCTATTGGCGATTTCGTTACAATTCACATTCCAAGTAACATTCGGCATGCTAATTACATTGCCGGTTGCCAAATTGCATTATCTCTTATAGTTTCCGAGATATGGACTATCGATTATTTTTAACCTTAGGCTCTGCTTCTAACTTGGGCCCAAACTGTAAAATGGTCTTATCTATTGGCGATTTCGTTCCAATTCACATTCCAAGTAATATTCGGCATGCTAATTACATTGCCGGTTGCCAAATTGCATTATCTCTTATAGTTTCCGAGATATGGACTATCGATAATTTACACCTTAGGCTCTGCTTCTAACTTGGGCCCAAATTGTAAAATGGTCTTATCTATTGGCGATTTCGTTTCAATTCACATTCCAAGTAATATTCGGCATGCTAATTACATTGCCGGTTGCCAAATTGCATTATCTCTTATAGTTTCCGAGATATGGACTATCGATAATTTACACCTTAGGCTCTGCTTCTAACTTGGGCCCAAATTGTAAAATGGCCTTATCTATTGGCGATTTCGACCCAATTCACATTCCAAGTAATATTCGGCATGCTAATTACATTGCCGGTTGCGAAATTGCATTATCTCTTATAGTTTCAGAGATATGGACTATCGATAATTTACACCTTAGACTCTGCTTCTAACTTGGGCCCAAATTGTAAAATGGTCTTACCTATTGGCGATTTCGTTCCAATTCACATTCCAAGTAATATTCGGCATGCTAAGTACATTGCCGGTTGCCAAATTGCATTATCTCTTATAGTTTCCGAGATATGGACTATCGATAATTTACACCTTAGGCTCTGCTTCTAACTTGGGCCCAAATTGTAAAATGGTCTTATCTATTGACGATTTCGTTCCAATTCACATTCCAAGTAATATTCGGCATGCTAATTACATTGCCGGTTGCCAAATTGCATTATCTCTTATAGTTTCCGAGATATGGACTATCGATAATTTACACCTTAGGCTCTGCTTCTAACTTGGGCCCAAATTGTAAAATGGTCTTATCTATTGGCGATTTCGTTCCAATTCACATTCCAAGTAATATTCGGCATGCTAATTACATTGCCGGTTGCCAAATTGCATTATCTCTTATAGTTTCCGAGATATGGACTATCGATAATTTACACCTTAGGCTCTGCTTCTAACTTGGGCCCAAATTGTAAAATGGTCTTATCTATTGGCGATTTTGTTCCAATTCACACTCCAAGTAATATTCAGCATGCTAATTACATTGCCGGTTGCCAAATTGCATTATCTCTTATAGTTTCCGAGATATGGACTATCGATAATTTACACCTTAGGCTCTGCTTCTAACTTGGGCCCAAATTGTAAAATGGTCTTATCTATTGGCGATTTCGTTCCAATTCACATTCCAAGTAATATTCGGTATACTAATTACATTGCCGGTTGCCAAATTGCATTATCTCTTATAGTTTCCGAGATATGGACTATCGATAATTTACACCTTAGGCTCTGCTTCTAACTTGGGCCCAAATTGTAAAATGGTCTTATCTATTGGCGATTTCGTCCCAATTCACATTCCAAGTGATATTCGGCATGCTAATTACATTGCCGGTTGCGAAATTGCATTATCTCTTATAGTTTCCGAGATATGGACTATCGATAAATTACACCTTAGGCTCTGCTTCTAACTTGGGCCCAAATTGTAAAATGGTCTTATCTATTGGCGATTTCGTTCCAATTCACATTCCAAGTAATATTCGGCATGCTAATTACATTGCCGGTTGCCAAATTGCATTATCTCTTATAGTTTCCGAGATATGGACTATCGATAATTTACACCTTAGGCTCTGCTTCTAACTTGGGCCCAAATTGTAAAATGGTCTTATCTATTGGCGATTTCGTTCCAATTCACATTCCAAGTAATATTCGGCATGCTAATTACATTGCCGGTTGCCAAATTGCATTATCTCTTATAGTTTCCGAGATATGGACTATCGATAATTTACACCTTAGGCTCTGCTTCTAACCTGGGCCCAAATTGTAAAATGGTCTTATCTATTGGCGATTTCGTTCCAATTCACATTCCAAGTAATATTCGGCATGCTAATTACATTGCCGGTTGCCAAATTGAATTATCTCTTATAGTTTCCGAGATATGGACTATCGATAATTTACACCTTAGGCTCTGCTTCTAACTTGGGCCCAAATTGTAAAATGGTCTTACCTATTGGCGATTTCGTTCCAATTCACATTCCAAGTAATATTCGGCATGCTAATTACATTGCCGGTTGCCAAATTGCATTATCTCTTATAGTTTCCGAGATATGGACTATCGATAATTTACACCTTAGGCTCTGCTTCTAACTTGGGCCCAAATTGTAAAATGGTCTTATCTATTGGCGATTTCGTTCCAATTCACATTCCAAGTAATATTCGGCATGCTAATTGTAAAATGGTCTTATCTATTGGCGATTTCGTTCCAATTCACATTCCAAGTAATATTCGGCATGCTAATTACATTGCCGGTTGCGAAATTGCATTATCTCTTATAGTTTCCGAGATATGGACTATCGATAATTTACACCTTAGGCTCTGCTTCTAACTTGCTCCCAAATTGTAAAATGGTCTTATCTATTGGCGATTTCGTTCCAATTCACATTCCAAGTAATATTCGGGATGCTAATTACATTGCCGGTTGCCAAATTGCATTATCTCTTATAGTTTCCGAGATATGGACTATCGATAATTTACACCTTAGGCTCTGCTTCTAACTTGGGCCCAAATTGTAAAATGGTTTTATCTATTGGCGATTTCGTTCCAATTCACATTCCAAGTAATATTCGGCATGCTAATTACATTGCCGGTTGCCAAATTGAATTATCTCTTATAGTTTCCGAGATATGGACTATCGATAATTTACACCTTAGGCTCTGCTTCTAACTTGGGCGCAAATTGTAAAATGGTCTTACCTATTGGCGATTTCGTTCCAATTCACATTCCAAGTAATATTCGGCATGCTAATTACATTGCCGGTTGCCAAATTGCATTATCTCTTATAGTTTCCGAGATATGGACTATCGATAATTTACACCTTAGGCTCTGCTTCTAACTTGGGCCCAAATTGTAAAATGGTCTTATCTATTGGCGATTTCGTCCCAATTCACATTCCAAGTGATATTCGGCATGCTAATTACATTGCCGGTTTCGAAATTGCATTATCTCTTATAGTTTCCGAGATATGGACTATCAATAATTTACACCTTAGGCTCTGCTTCTAACTTGGGCCCAAATTGTAAAATGGTCTTATCTATTGGCGATTTCGTTCCAATTCACATTCCAAGTAATATTCGGCATGCTAATTACATTGCCGGTTGCCAAATTGCATTATCTCTTATAGTTTCCGAGATATGGATTATCGATAATTTACACCTTAGGCTCTGCTTCTAACTTGGGCCCAAATTGTAAAATGGTCTTATCTATTGGCGATTTCGTTGCAATTCACATTCCAAGTAATATTCGGCATGCTAATTACATTGCCGGTTGCCAAATTGCATTATCTCTTATAGTTTCCGAGATATGGACTATCGATAATTTACACCTTAGGCTCTGCTTCTAACTTGGGCCCAAATTGTAAAATGGTCTTATCTATTGGCGATTTCGTTCCAATTCACATTCCAAGTAATATTCGGCGTGCTAATTACATTGCCGGTTGCCAAATTGCATTATCTCTTATAGTTTCCGAGATATGGACTATCGATAATTTACACCTTAGGCTCTGCTTCTCACTTGGGCCCAAATTGTAAAATGGTCTTATCTATTGGCGATTTCGTTCCAATTCACATTCCAAGTAATATTCGGCATGCTAATTACATTGCCGGTTGCCAAATTGCATTATCTCTTATAGTTTCCGAGATATGGACTATCGATAATTTACACCTTAGGCTCTGCTTCTAACTTGGGCCCAAATTGTAAAATGGTCTTATCTATTGGCGATTTCGTTCCAATTCACATTCCAAGTAATATTCGGCATGCTAATTACATTGCCGGTTGCGAAATTGCATTATCTCTTATAGTTTCCGAGATATGGACTATCAATAATTTACACCTTAGGCTCTGCTTCTAACTTGGGCCCAAATTGTAAAATGGTCTTATCTATTGGCGATTTCGTTCCAATTCACATTCCAAGTAATATTCGGCATGCTAATTACATTGCCGGTTGCCAAATTGCATTATCTCTTATAGTTTCCGAGATATGGACTATCGATAATTTACACCTTAGGCTCTGCTTCTAACTTGGGCCCAAATTGTAAAATGGTCTTATCTATTGGCGATTTCGTTCCAATTCACATTCCAAGTAATATTCGGCATGCTAATTACATTGCCGGTTGCCAAATTGCATTATCTCTTATAGTTTCCGAGATATGGACTATCGATAATTTACACCTTAGGCTCTGCTTCTAACTTGCTCCCAAATTGTAAAATGGTCTTATCTATTGGCGATTTCGTTCCAATTCACATTCCAAGTAATATTCGGGATGCTAATTACATTGCCGGTTGCCAAATTGCATTATCTCTTATAGTTTCCGAGATATGGACTATCGATAATTTACACCTTAGGCTCTGCTTCTAACTTGGGCCCAAATTGTAAAATGGTTTTATCTATTGGCGATTTCGTTCCAATTCACATTCCAAGTAATATTCGGCATGCTAATTACATTGCCGGTTGCCAAATTGAATTATCTCTTATAGTTTCCGAGATATGGACTATCGATAATTTACACCTTAGGCTCTGCTTCTAACTTGGGCGCAAATTGTAAAATGGTCTTACCTATTGGCGATTTCGTTCCAATTCACATTCCAAGTAATATTCGGCATGCTAATTACATTGCCGGTTGCCAAATTGCATTATCTCTTATAGTTTCCGAGATATGGACTATCGATAATTTACACCTTAGGCTCTGCTTCTAACTTGGGCCCAAATTGTAAAATGGTCTTATCTATTGGCGATTTCGTCCCAATTCACATTCCAAGTGATATTCGGCATGCTAATTACATTGCCGGTTTCGAAATTGCATTATCTCTTATAGTTTCCGAGATATGGACTATCAATAATTTACACCTTAGGCTCTGCTTCTAACTTGGGCCCAAATTGTAAAATGGTCTTATCTATTGGCGATTTCGTTCCAATTCACATTCCAAGTAATATTCGGCATGCTAATTACATTGCCGGTTGCCAAATTGCATTATCTCTTATAGTTTCCGAGATATGGATTATCGATAATTTACACCTTAGGCTCTGCTTCTAACTTGGGCCCAAATTGTAAAATGGTCTTATCTATTGGCGATTTCGTTGCAATTCACATTCCAAGTAATATTCGGCATGCTAATTACATTGCCGGTTGCCAAATTGCATTATCTCTTATAGTTTCCGAGATATGGACTATCGATAATTTACACCTTAGGCTCTGCTTCTAACTTGGGCCCAAATTGTAAAATGGTCTTATCTATTGGCGATTTCGTTCCAATTCACATTCCAAGTAATATTCGGCGTGCTAATTACATTGCCGGTTGCCAAATTGCATTATCTCTTATAGTTTCCGAGATATGGACTATCGATAATTTACACCTTAGGCTCTGCTTCTCACTTGGGCCCAAATTGTAAAATGGTCTTATCTATTGGCGATTTCGTTCCAATTCACATTCCAAGTAATATTCGGCATGCTAATTACATTGCCGGTTGCCAAATTGCATTATCTCTTATAGTTTCCGAGATATGGACTATCGATAATTTACACCTTAGGCTCTGCTTCTAACTTGGGCCCAAATTGTAAAATGGTCTTATCTATTGGCGATTTCGTTCCAATTCACATTCCAAGTAATATTCGGCATGCTAATTACATTGCCGGTTGCGAAATTGCATTATCTCTTATAGTTTCCGAGATATGGACTATCAATAATTTACACCTTAGGCTCTGCTTCTAACTTGGGCCCAAATTGTAAAATGGTCTTATCTATTGGCGATTTCGTTCCAATTCACATTCCAAGTAATATTCGGCATGCTAATTACATTGCCGGTTGCCAAATTGCATTATCTCTTATAGTTTCCGAGATATGGACTATCGATAATTTACACCTTAGGCTCTGCTTCTAACTTGGGCCCAAATTGTAAAATGGTCTTATCTATTGGCGATTTCGTTCCAATTCACATTCCAAGTAATATTCGGCATGCTAATTACATTGCCGGTTGCCAAATTGCATTATCTCTTATAGTTTCCGAGATATGGACTATCGATAATTTACACCTTAGGCTCTGCTTCTAACTTGGGCACAAATTGTAAAATAGTCTTATCTATTGGCGATTTCGTTCCAATTCACATTCCAAGTAATATTCGGCATGCTAATTACATTGCCGGTTGCCAAATTGCATTATCTCTTATAGTTTCCGAGATATGGACTATCGATAATTTACACCTTAGGCTCTGCTTCTAACTTGGGCCCAAATTGTAAAATGGTCTTATCTATTGGCGATTTCGTTCCAATTCACATTCCAAGTAATATTCGGCATGCTAATTACATTGCCGGTTGCCAAATTGCATTATCTCTTATAGTTTCCGAGATATGGACTATCGATAATTTACACCTTAGGCTCTGCTTCTAACTCGGGCCCAAATTGTAAAATGGTCTTATCTATTGGCGATTTCGTTCCAATTCACATTCCAAGTAATATTCGGCATGCTAATTACATTGCCGGTTGCCAAATTGCATTATCTCTTATAGTTTCCGAGATATGGACTATCGATAATTTACACCTTAGGCTCTGCTTCTAACTTGGGCCCAAATTGTAAAATGGTCTTATCTATTGGCGATTTCGTTCCAATTCACATTCCAAGTAATATTCGGCATGCTAATTTCATTGCCGGTTGCCAAATTGCATTATCTCTTATAGTTTCCGAGATATGGACTATCGATAATTTACACCTTAGGCTCTGCTTCTAACTTGGGCCCAAATTGTAAAATGGTCTTATCTATTGGCGATTTCGTTCCAATTCACATTCCAAGTAATATTCGGCATGCTAATTTCATTGCCGGTTGCCAAATTGCATTATCTCTTATAGTTTCCGAGATATGGACTATCGATAATTTACACCTTAGGCTCTGCTTCTAACTTGGGCCCAAATTGTAAAATGGTCTTATCTATTGGCGATTTCGTTACAATTCACATTCCAAGTAATATTCGGCATGCTAATTACATTGCCGGTTGTCAAATTGCATTATCTCTTATAGTTTCCGAGATATGGACTATCGATAATTTACACCTTAGGCTCTGCTTCTAACGTGGGCCCAAATTGTAAAATGGTCTTATCTATTGGCGATTTCGTTCCAATTCACATTCCAAGTAATATTCGGCATGCTAATTACATTGCCGGTTGCCAAATTGCATTATCTCTTATAGTTTCCGAGATATGGACTATCGATAATTTACACCTTAGGCTCTGCTTCTAACTTGGGCCCAAATTGTAAAATGGTCTTATCTATTGGCGATTTCGTTCCAATTCACATTCCAAGTAATATTCGGCATGCTAATTACATTGCCGGTTGCCAAATTGCATTATCTCTTATAGTTTCCGAGATATGGACTATCGATAATTTACACCTTAGGCTCTGCTTCTAACTTGGGCCCAAATTGTAAAATGGTCTTATCTATTGGCGATTTCGTTCCAATTCACATTCCAAGTAACATTCGGCATGCTAATTACATTGCCGGTTGCCAAATTGCATTATCTCTTATAGTTTCCGAGATATGGACTATCGACTATTTTAAACCTTAGGCTCTGCTTCTAACTTGGGCCCAAACTGTAAAATGGTCTTATCTATTGGCGATTTCGTTCCAATTCACATTCCAAGTAATATTCGGCATGCTAATTATATTGCCGGTTGCCAAATTGCATTATCTCTTATAGTTTCCGAGATATGGACTATCGACTATTTTTAACCTTAGGCTCTGCTTCTAACTTGGGCCCAAACAGTAAAATGGTCTTATCTATTGGCGATTTCGTTCCAATTCACATTCCAAGTAACATTCGGCATGCTAATTACATTGCCGGTTGCCAAATTGCATTATCTCTTATAGTTTCCGAGATATGGACTATCGACTATTTTTAACCTTAGGCTCTGCTTCTAACTTGGGCCCAAACTGTAAAATGGTCTTATCTATTGGCGATTTCGTTCCAATTCACATTCCAAGTAATATTCGGCATGCTAATTATATTGCCGGTTGCCAAATTGCATTATCTCTTATAGTTTCCGAGATATGGACTATCGATAATTTACACCTTAGGCTCTGCTTCTAACTTGGGCCCAAATTGTAAAATGGTCTTATCTATTGGCGATTTCGTTACAATTCACATTCCAAGTAAAATTCGGCATGCTAATTACATTGCCGGTTGCCAAATTGCATTATCTCTTATAGTTTCCGAGATATGGACTATCGATAATTTACACCTTAGGCTCTGCTTCTAACTTGGGCCCAAATTGTAAAATGGTCTTATCTATTGGCGATTTCGTTTCAATTCACATTCCAAGTAATATTCGGCATGCTAATTACATTGCCGGTTGCCAAATTGCATTATCTCTTATAGTTTCCGAGATATGGACTATCGATAATTTACACCTTAGGCTCTGCTTCTAACTTGGGCCCAAATTGTAAAATGGCCTTATCTATTGGCGATTTCGACCCAATTCACATTCCAAGTAATATTCGGCATGCTAATTACATTGCCGGTTGCCAAATTGCATTATCTCTTATAGTTTCCGAGATATGGACTATCGATAATTTACACCTTAGGCTCTGCTTCTAACTTGGGCCCAAATTGTAAAATGGTCTTATCTATTGACGATTTCGTTCCAATTCACATTCCAAGTAATATTCGGCATGCTAATTACATTGCCGGTTGCCAAATTGCATTATCTCTTATAGTTTCCGAGATATGGACTATCGATAATTTACACCTTAGGCTCTGCTTCTAACTTGATCCCAAATTGTAAAATGGTCTTATCTATTGGCGATTTCGTTCCAATTCACATTCCAAGTAATATTCGGCATGCTAATTACATTGCCGGTTGCCAAATTGCATTATCTCTTATAGTTTCCGAGATATGGACTATCGATAATTTACACCTTAGGCTCTGCTTCTAACTTGGGCCCAAATTGTAAAATGGTCTTATCTATTGGCGATTTCGTTCCAATTCACACTCCAAGTAATATTCAGCATGCTAATTACATTGCCGGTTGCCAAATTGCATTATCTCTTATAGTTTCCGAGATATGGACTATCGATAATTTACACCTTAGGCTCTGCTTCTAACTTGGGCCCAAATTGTAAAATGGTCTTATCTATTGGCGATTTCGTTCCAATTCACATTCCAAGTAATATTCGGTATACTAATTACATTGCCGGTTGCCAAATTGCATTATCTCTTATAGTTTCCGAGATATGGACTATCGATAATTTACACCTTAGGCTCTGCTTCTAACTTGGGCCCAAATTGTAAAATGGTCTTATCTATTGGCGATTTCGTTCCAATTCACATTCCAAGTAATATTCGGCATGCTAATTATATTGCCGGTTGCCAAATTGCATTATCTCTTATAGTTTCCGAGATATGGACTATCGATAATTTACACCTTAGGCTCTGCTTCTAACTGGGCCCAAATTGTAAAATGGTCTTATCTATTGGCGATTTCGTTCCAACTCACATTCCAAGTAATATTCGGCATGCTAATTACATTGCCGGTTGCCAAATTGAATTATCTCTTATAGTTTCCGAGATATGGACTATCGATAATTTACACCTTAGGCTCTGCTTCTAACTTGGGCCCAAATTGTAAAATGGTCTTACCTATTGGCGATTTCGTTCCAATTCACATTCCAAGTAATATTCGGCATGCTAATTACATTGCCGGTTGCCAAATTGCATTATCTCTTATAGTTTCCGAGATATGGACTATCGATAATTTACACCTTAGGCTCTGCTTCTAACTTGGGCCCAAATTGTAAAATGGTCTTATCTATTGGCGATTTCGTTCCAATTCACATTCCAAGTAATATTCGGCATGCTAATTGTAAAATGGTCTTATCTATAGGCGATTTCGTTCCAATTCACATTCCAAGTAATATTCGGCATGCTAATTACATTGCCGGTTGCCAAATTGCATTATCTCTTATAGTTTCCGAGATATGGACTATCGATAATTTACACCTTAGGCTCTGCTTCTAACTTGCTCCCAAATTGTAAAATGGTCTTATCTATTGGCGATTTCGTTCCAATTCACATTCCAAGTAATATTCGGCATGCTAATTACATTGCCGGTTGCCAAATTGCATTATCTCTTATAGTTTCCGAGATATGGACTATCGATAATTTACACCTTAGGCTCTGCTTCTAACTTGGGCCCAAATTGTAAAATGGTTTTATCTATTGGCGATTTCGTTCCAATTCACATTCCAAGTAATATTCGGCATGCTAATTACATTGCCGGTTGCCAAATTGAATTATCTCTTATAGTTTCCGAGATATGGACTATCGATAATTTACACCTTAGGCTCTGCTTCTAACTTGGGCGCAAATTGTAAAATGGTCTTACCTATTGGCGATTTCGTTCCAATTCACATTCCAAGTAATATTCGGCATGCTAATTACATTGCCGGTTGCCAAATTGCATTATCTCTTATAGTTTCCGAGATATGGACTATCGATAATTTACACCTTAGGCTCTGCTTCTAACTTGGGCCCAAATTGTAAAATGGTCTTATCTATTGGCGATTTCGTCCCAATTCACATTCCAAGTGATATTCGGCATGCTAATTACATTGCCGGTTTCGAAATTGCATTATCTCTTATAGTTTCCGAGATATGGACTATCAATAATTTACACCTTAGGCTCTGCTTCTAACTTGGGCCCAAATTGTAAAATGGTCTTATCTATTGGCGATTTCGTTCCAATTCACATTCCAAGTAATATTCGGCATGATAATTACATTGCCGGTTGCCAAATTGCATTATCTCTTATAGTTTCCGAGATATGGATTATCGATAATTTACACCTTAGGCTCTGCTTCTAACTTGGGCCCAAATTGTAAAATGGTCTTATCTATTGGCGATTTCGTTGCAATTCACATTCCAAGTAATATTCGGCATGCTAATTACATTGCCGGTTGCCAAATTGCATTATCTCTTATAGTTTCCGAGATATGGACTATCGATAATTTACACCTTAGGCTCTGCTTCTAACTTGGGCCCAAATTGTAAAATGGCCTTATCTATTAGCGATTTCGTCCCAATTCACATTCCAAGTGATATTCGGCATGCTAATTACATTGCCGGTTGCGAAATTGCATTATCTCTTATAGTTTCCGAGATATGGACTATCAATAATTTACACCTTAGGCTCTGCTACTAACTTGGGCCCAAATTGTAAAATGGTCTTATCTATTGGCGATTTCGTTCCAATTCACATTCCAAGTAATATTCGGCATGCTAATTACATTGCCGGTTGCCAAATTGCATTATCTCTTATAGTTTCCGAGATATGGACTATCGATAATTTACACCTTAGGCTCTGCTTCTTACTTGGGCCCAAATTGTAAAATGGTCTTATCTATTGGCGATTTCGTTTCAATTCACATTCCAAGTAATATTCGGCATGCTAATTACATTGCCGGTTGCCAAATTGCATTATCTCTTATAGTTTCCGAGATATGAACTATCGATAATTTACACCTTAGGCTCTGCTTCTAACTTGGGATCAAATTGTAAAATGGCCTTATCTATTGGCGATTTCGACCCAATTCACATTCCAAGTAATATTCGGCATGCTAATTACATTGCCGGTTGCGAAATTGCATTATCTCTTATAGTTTCAGAGATATGGACTATCGATAATTTACACCTTAGACTCTGCTTCTAACTTGGGCCCAAATTGTAAAATGGTCTTACCTATTGGCGATTTCGTTCCAATTCACATTCCAAGTAATATTCGGCATGCTAAGTACATTGCCGGTTGCCAAATTGCATTATCTCTTATAGTTTCCGAGATATGGACTATCGATAATTTACACCTTAGGCTCTGCTTCTAACTTGGGCCCAAATTGTAAAATGGTCTTATCTATTGACGATTTCGTTCCAATTCACATTCCAAGTAATATTCGGCATGCTAATTACATTGCCGGTTGCCAAATTGCATTATCTCTTATAGTTTCCGAGATATGGACTATCGATAATTTACACCTTAGGCTCTGCTTCTAACTTGGGCCCAAATTGTAGAATGGTCTTATCTATTGGCGATTTCGTTCCAATTCACATTCCAAGTAATATTCGGCATGCTAATTACATTGCCGGTTGCCAAATTGCATTATCTCTTATAGTTTCCGAGATATGGACTATCGATAATTTACTCCTTAGGCTCTGCTTCTAACTTGGGCCCAAATTGTAAAATGGTCTTATCTATTGGCGATTTCGTTCCAATTCACACTCCAAGTAATATTCAGCATGCTAATTACATTGCCGGTTGCCAAATTGCATTATCTCTTATAGTTTCCGAGATATGGACTATCGATAATTTACACCTTAGGCTCTGCTTCTAACTTGGGCCCAAATTGTAAAATGGTCTTATCTATTGGCGATTTCGTTCCAATTCACATTCCAAGTAATATTCGGTATACTAATTACATTGCCGGTTGCCAAATTGCATTATCTCTTATAGTTTCCGAGATATGGACTATCGATAATTTACACCTTAGGCTCTGCTTCTAACTTGGGCCCAAATTGTAAAATGGTCTTATCTATTGGCGATTTCGTCCCAATTCACATTCCAAGTGATATTCGGCATGCTAATTACATTGCCGGTTGCGAAATTGCATTATCTCTTATAGTTTCCGAGATATGGACTATCGATAATTTACACCTTAGGCTCTGCTTCTAACTTGGGCCCAAATTGTAAAATGGTCTTATCTATTGGCGATTTCGTTCCAATTCACATTCCAAGTAATATTCGGCATGCTAATTACATTGCCGGTTGCCAAATTGCATTATCTCTTATAGTTTCCGAGATATGGACTATCGATAATTTACACCTTAGGCTCTGCTTCTAACTTGGGCCCAAATTGTAAAATGGTCTTATCTATTGGCGATTTCGTTCCAATTCACATTCCAAGTAATATTCGGCATGCTAATTACATTGCCGGTTGCCAAATTGCATTATCTCTTATAGTTTCCGAGATATGGACTATCGATAATTTACACCTTAGGCTCTGCTTCTAACCTGGGCCCAAATTGTAAAATGGTCTTATCTATTGGCGATTTCGTTCCAATTCACATTCCAAGTAATATTCGGCATGCTAATTACATTGCCGGTTGCCAAATTGAATTATCTCTTATAGTTTCCGAGATATGGACTATCGATAATTTACACCTTAGGCTCTGCTTCTAACTTGGGCCCAAATTGTAAAATGGTCTTACCTATTGGCGATTTCGTTCCAATTCACATTCCAAGTAATATTCGGCACGCTAATTACATTGCCGGTTGCCAAATTGCATTATCTCTTATAGTTTCCGAGATATGGACTATCGATAATTTACACCTTAGGCTCTGCTTCTAACTTGGGCCCAAATTGTAAAATGGTCTTATCTATTGGCGATTTCGTTCCAATTCACATTCCAAGTAATATTCGGCATGCTAATTGTAAAATGGTCTTATCTATTGGCGATTTCGTTCCAATTCACATTCCAAGTAAAATTCGGCATGCTAATTACATTGCCGGTTGCCAAATTGCATTATCTCTTATAGTTTCCGAGATATGGACTATCGATAATTTACACCTTAGGCTCTGCTTCTAACTTGCTCCCAAATTGTAAAATGGTCTTATCTATTGGCGATTTCGTTCCAATTCACATTCCAAGTAATATTCGGGATGCTAATTACATTGCCGGTTGCCAAATTGCATTATCTCTTATAGTTTCCGAGATATGGACTATCGATAATTTACACCTTAGGCTCTGCTTCTAACTTGGGCCCAAATTGTAAAATGGTTTTATCTATTGGCGATTTCGTTCCAATTCACATTCCAAGTAATATTCGGCATGCTAATTACATTGCCGGTTGCCAAATTGAATTATCTCTTATAGTTTCCGAGATATGGACTATCGATAATTTACACCTTAGGCTCTGCTTCTAACTTGGGCGCAAATTGTAAAATGGTCTTACCTATTGGCGATTTCGTTCCAATTCACATTCCAAGTAATATTCGGCATGCTAATTACATTGCCTGTTGCCAAATTGCATTATCTCTTATAGTTTCCGAGATATGGACTATCGATAATTTACACCTTAGGCTCTGCTTCTAACTTGGGCCCAAATTGGAAAATGGTCTTATCTATTGGCGATTTCGTCCCAATTCACATTCCAAGTGATATTCGGCATGCTAATTACATTGCCGGTTTCGAAATTGCATTATCTCTTATAGTTTCCGAGATATGGACTATCAATAATTTACACCTTAGGCTCTGCTTCTAACTTGGGCCCAAATTGTAAAATGGTCTTATCTATTGGCGATTTCGTTCCAATTCACATTCCAAGTAATATTCGGCATGCTAATTACATTGCCGGTTGCCAAATTGCATTATCTCTTATAGTTTCCGAGATATGGATTATCGATAATTTACACCTTAGGCTCTGCTTCTAACTTGGGCCCAAATTGTAAAATGGTCTTATCTATTGGCGATTTCGTTGCAATTCACATTCCAAGTAATATTCGGCATGCTAATTACATTGCCGGTTGCCAAATTGCATTATCTCTTATAGTTTCCGAGATATGGACTATCGATAATTTACACCTTAGGCTCTGCTTCTAACTTGGGCCCAAATTGTAAAATGGTCTTATCTATTGGCGATTTCGTTCCAATTCACATTCCAAGTAATATTCGGCATGCTAATTACATTGCCGGTTGCCAAATTGCATTATCTCTTATAGTTTCCGAGATATGGACTATCGATAATTTACACCTTAGGCTCTGCTTCTCACTTGGGCCCAAATTGTAAAATGGTCTTATCTATTGGCGATTTCGTTCCAATTCACATTCCAAGTAATATTCGGCATGCTAATTACATTGCCGGTTGCCAAATTGCATTATCTCTTATAGTTTCCGAGATATGGACTATCGATAATTTACACCTTAGGCTCTGCTTCTAACTTGGGCCCAAATTGTAAAATGGTCTTATCTATTGGCGATTTCGTTCCAATTCACATTCCAAGTAATATTCGGCATGCTAATTACATTGCCGGTTGCGAAATTGCATTATCTCTTATAGTTTCCGAGATATGGACTATCAATAATTTACACCTTAGGCTCTGCTTCTAACTTGGGCCCAAATTGTAAAATGGTCTTATCTATTGGCGATTTCGTTCCAATTCACATTCCAAGTAATATTCGGCATGCTAATTACATTGCCGGTTGCCAAATTGCATTATCTCTTATAGTTTCCGAGATATGGACTATCGATAATATACACCTTAGGCTCTGCTTCTAACTTGGGCCCAAATTGTAAAATGGTCTTATCTATTGGCGATTTCGTTCCAATTCACATTCCAAGTAATATTCGGCATGCTAATTACATTGCCGGTTGCCAAATTGCATTATCTCTTATAGTTTCCGAGATATGGACTATCGATAATTTACACCTTAGGCTCTGCTTCTAACTTGGGCACAAATTGTAAAATAGTCTTATCTATTGGCGATTTCGTTCCAATTCACATTCCAAGTAATATTCGGCATGCTAATTACATTGCCGGTTGCCAAATTGCATTATCTCTTATAGTTTCCGAGATATGGACTATCGATAATTTACACCTTAGGCTCTGCTTCTAACTTGGGCCCAAATTGTAAAATGGTCTTATCTATTGGCGATTTCGTTCCAATTCACATTCCAAGTAATATTCGGTATATTAATTACATTGCCGGTTGCCAAATTGCATTATCTCTTATAGTTTCCGAGATATGGACTATCGATAATTTACACCTTAGGCTCTGCTTCTAACTTGGGCCCAAATTGTAAAATGGTCTTACCTATTGGCGATTTCGTTCCAATTCACATTCCAAGTAATATTCGGCATGCTAATTACATTGCCGGTTGCCAAATTGCATTATCTCTTATAGTTTCCGAGATATGGACTATCGATAATTTACACCTTAGGCTCTGCTTCTAACTTGGGCCCAAATTGTAAAATGGTCTTATCTATTGGCGATTTCGTTCCAATTCACATTCCAAGTAATATTCGGCATGCTAATTACATTGCCGGTTGCCAAATTGCATTATCTCTTATAGTTTCCGAGATATGGACTATCGATAATTTACACCTTAGGCTCTGCTTCTAACTTGGGCACAAATTGTAAAATAGTCTTATCTATTGGCGATTTCGTTCCAATTCACATTCCAAGTAATATTCGGCATGCTAATTACATTGCCGGTTGCCAAATTGCATTATCTCTTATAGTTTCCGAGATATGGACTATCGATAATTTACACCTTAGGCTCTGCTTCTAACTTGGGCCCAAATTGTAAAATGGTCTTATCTATTGGCGATTTCGTTCCAATTCACATTCCAAGTAATATTCGGCATGCTAATTACATTGCCGGTTGCCAAATTGCATTATCTCTTATAGTTTCCGAGATATGGACTATCGATAATTTACACCTTAGGCTCTGCTTCTAACTCGGGCCCAAATTGTAAAATGGTCTTATCTATTGGCGATTTCGTTCCAATTCACATTCCAAGTAATATTCGGCATGCTAATTACATTGCCGGTTGCCAAATTGCATTATCTCTTATAGTTTCCGAGATATGGACTATCGATAATTTACACCTTAGGCTCTGCTTCTAACTTGGGCCCAAATTGTAAAATGGTCTTATCTATTGGCGATTTCGTTCCAATTCACATTCCAAGTAATATTCGGCATGCTAATTACATTGCCGGTTGCCAAATTGCATTATCTCTTATAGTTTCCGAGATATGGACTATCGATAATTTACACCTTAGGCTCTGCTTCTAACTTGGGCCCAAATTGTAAAATGGTCTTCTCTATTGGCGATTTCGTTCCAATTCACATTCCAAGTAATATTCGGCATGCTAATTACATTGCCGGTTGCCAAATTGCATTATCTCTTATAGTTTCCGAGATATGGACTATCGATAATTTACACCTTAGGCTCTGCTTCTAACTTGGGCCCAAATTGTAAAATGGTCTTATCTATTGGCGATTTCGTTCCAATTCACATTCCAAGTAATATTCGGCATGCTAATTAGATTGCCGGTTGTCAAATTGCATTATCTCTTATAGTTTCCGAGATATGGACTATCGATAATTTACACCTTAGGCTCTGCTTCTAACTTGGGCCCAAATTGTAAAATGGTCTTATCTATTGGCGATTTCGTTCCAATTCACATTCCAAGTAATATTCGGCATGCTAATTACATTGCCGGTTGCCAAATTGCATTATCTCTTATAGTTTCCGAGATATGGACTATCGATAATTTACACCTTAGGCTCTGCTTCTAACTTGGGCCCAAATTGTAAAATGGTCTTATCTATTGGCGATTTCGTTCCAATTCACATTCCAAGTAATATTCGGCATGCTAATTACATTGCCGGTTGCCAAATTGCATTATCTCTTATAGTTTCCGAGATATGGACTATCGATAATTTACACCTTAGGCTCTGCTTCTAACTTGGGCCCAAATTGTAAAATGGTCTTATCTATTGGCGATTTCGTTCCAATTCACATTCCAAGTAACATTCGGCATGCTAATTACATTGCCGGTTGCCAAATTGCATTATCTCTTATAGTTTCCGAGATATGGACTATCGACTATTTTTAACCTTAGGCTCTGCTTCTAACTTGGGCCCAAACTGTAAAATGGTCTTATCTATTGGCGATTTCGTTCCAATTCACATTCCAAGTAACATTCGGCATGCTAATTACATTGCCGGTTGCCAAATTGCATTATCTCTTATAGTTTCCGAGATATGGACTATCGATAATTTACACCTTAGGCTCTGCTTCTAACTTGGGCCCAAATTGTAAAATGGTCTTATCTATTGGCGATTTCGTTACAATTCACATTCCAAGTAAAATTCGGCATGCTAATTACATTGCCGGTTGCCAAATTGCATTATCTCTTATAGTTTCCGAGATATGGACTATCGATAATTTACACCTTAGGCTCTGCTTCTAACTTGGGCCCAAATTGTAAAATGGTCTTATCTATTGGCGATTTCGTTCCAATTCACATTCCAAGTAATATTCGGCATGCTAATTATATTGCCGGTTGCCAAATTGCATTATCTCTTATAGTTTCCGAGATATGGACTATCGATAATTTACACCTTAGGCTCTGCTTCTAACTTGGGCCCAAACTGTAAAATGGTCTTATCTATTGGCGATTTCGTTACAATTCACATTCCAAGTAAAATTCGGCATGCTAATTACATTGCCGGTTGCCAAATTGCATTATCTCTTATAGTTTCCGAGATATGGACTATCGATAATTTACACCTTAGGCTCTGCTTCTAACTTGGGCACAAATTGTAAAATAGTCTTATCTATTGGCGATTTCGTTCCAATTCACATTCCAAGTAATATTCGGCATGCTAATTACATTGCCGGTTGCCAAATTGCATTATCTCTTATAGTTTCCGAGATATGGACTATCGATAATTTACACCTTAGGCTCTGCTTCTAACTTGGGCCCAAATTGTAAAATGGTCTTATCTATTGGCGATTTCGTTCCAATTCACATTCCAAGTAATATTCGGTATACTAATTACATTGCCGGTTGCCAAATTGCATTATCTCTTATAGTTTCCGAGATATGGACTATCGATAATTTACACCTTAGGCTCTGCTTCTAACTTGGGCCCAAATTGTAAAATGGTCTTATCTATTGGCGATTTCGTTCCAATTCACATTCCAAGTAATATTCGGCATGCTAATTACATTGCCGGTTGCCAAATTGCATTATCTCTTATAGTTTCCGAGATATGGACTATCGATAATTTACACCTTAGGCTCTGCTTCTAACTTGGGCCCAAATTGTAAAATGGTCTTATCTATTGGCGATTTCGTTCCAATTCACATTCCAAGTAATATTCGGCATGCTAATTACATTGCCGGTTGCCAAATTGCATTATCTCTTATAGTTTCCGAGATATGGACTATCGATAATTTACACCTTAGGCTCTGCTTCTAACTTGGGCACAAATTGTAAAATAGTCTTATCTATTGGCGATTTCGTTCCAATTCACATTCCAAGTAATATTCGGCATGCTAATTACATTGCCGGTTGCCAAATTGCATTATCTCTTATAGTTTCCGAGATATGGACTATCGATAATTTACACCTTAGGCTCTGCTTCTAACTTGGGCCCAAATTGTAAAATGGTCTTATCTATTGGCGATTTCGTTCCAATTCACATTCCAAGTAATATTCGGCATGCTAATTACATTGCCGGTTGCCAAATTGCATTATCTCTTATAGTTTCCGAGATATGGACTATCGATAATTTACACCTTAGGCTCTGCTTCTAACTCGGGCCCAAATTGTAAAATGGTCTTATCTATTGGCGATTTCGTTCCAATTCACATTCCAAGTAATATTCGGCATGCTAATTACATTGCCGGTTGCCAAATTGCATTATCTCTTATAGTTTCCGAGATATGGACTATCGATAATTTACACCTTAGGCTCTGCTTCTAACTTGGGCCCAAATTGTAAAATGGTCTTATCTATTGGCGATTTCGTTCCAATTCACATTCCAAGTAATATTCGGCATGCTAATTACATTGCCGGTTGCCAAATTGCATTATCTCTTATAGTTTCCGAGATATGGACTATCGATAATTTACACCTTAGGCTCTGCTTCTAACTTGGGCCCAAATTGTAAAATGGTCTTCTCTATTGGCGATTTCGTTCCAATTCACATTCCAAGTAATATTCGGCATGCTAATTACATTGCCGGTTGTCAAATTGCATTATCTCTTATAGTTTCCGAGATATGGACTATCGATAATTTACACCTTAGGCTCTGCTTCTAACTTGGGCCCAAATTGTAAAATGGTCTTATCTATTGGCGATTTCGTTCCAATTCACATTCCAAGTAATATTCGGCATGCTAATTACATTGCCGGTTGCCAAATTGCATTATCTCTTATAGTTTCCGAGATATGGACTATCGATAATTTACACCTTAGGCTCTGCTTCTAACTTGGGCCCAAATTGTAAAATGGTCTTATCTATTGGCGATTTCGTTCCAATTCACATTCCAAGTAATATTCGGCATGCTAATTACATTGCCGGTTGCCAAATTGCATTATCTCTTATAGTTTCCGAGATATGGACTATCGATAATTTACACCTTAGGCTCTGCTTCTAACTTGGGCCCAAATTGTAAAATGGTCTTATCTATTGGCGATTTCGTTCCAATTCACATTCCAAGTAACATTCGGCATGCTAATTACATTGCCGGTTGCCAAATTGCATTATCTCTTATAGTTTCCGAGATATGGACTATCGACTATTTTTAACCTTAGGCTCTGCTTCTAACTTGGGCCCAAACTGTAAAATGGTCTTATCTATTGGCGATTTCGTTCCAATTCACATTCCAAGTAACATTCGGCATGCTAATTACATTGCCGGTTGCCAAATTGCATTATCTCTTATAGTTTCCGAGATATGGACTATCGACTATTTTTAACCTTAGGCTCTGCTTCTAACTTGGGCCCAAACTGTAAAATGGTCTTATCTATTGGCGATTTCGTTCCAATTCACATTCCAAGTAATATTCGGCATGCTAATTATATTGCCGGTTGCCAAATTGCATTATCTCTTATAGTTTCCGAGATATGGACTATCTATAATTTACACCTTAGGCTCTGCTTCTAACTTGGGCCCAAATTGTAAAATGGTCTTATCTATTGGCGATTTCGTTACAATTCACATTCCAAGTAAAATTCGGCATGCTAATTACATTGCCGGTTGCCAAATTGCATTATCTCTTATAGTTTCCGAGATATGGACTATCGATAATTTACACCTTAGGCTCTGCTTCTAACTTGGGCCCAAATTGTAAAATGGTCTTATCTATTGGCGATTTCGTTTCAATTCACATTCCAAGTAATATTCGGCATGCTAATTACATTGCCGGTTGCCAAATTGCATTATCTCTTATAGTTTCCGAGATATGGACTATCGATAATTTACACCTTAGGCTCTGCTTCTAACTTGGGCCCAAATTGTAAAATGGCCTTATCTATTGGCGATTTCGACCCAATTCACATTCCAAGTAATATTCGGCATGCTAATTACATTGCCGGTTGCCAAATTGCATTATCTCTTATAGTTTCCGAGATATGGACTATCGATAATTTACACCTTAGGCTCTGCTTCTAACTTGGGCCCAAATTGTAAAATGGTCTTATCTATTGACGATTTCGTTCCAATTCACATTCCAAGTAATATTCGGCATGCTAATTACATTGCCGGTTGCCAAATTGCATTATCTCTTATAGTTTCCGAGATATGGACTATCGATAATTTACACCTTAGGCTCTGCTTCTAACTTGGGCCCAAATTGTAAAATGGTCTTATCTATTGGCGATTTCGTTCCAATTCACATTCCAAGTAATATTCGGCATGCTAATTACATTGCCGGTTGCCAAATTGCATTATCTCTTATAGTTTCCGAGATATGGACTATCGATAATTTACACCTTAGGCTCTGCTTCTAACTTGGGCCCAAATTGTAAAATGGTCTTATCTATTGGCGATTTCGTTCCAATTCACACTCCAAGTAATATTCAGCATGCTAATTACATTGCCGGTTGCCAAATTGCATTATCTCTTATAGTTTCCGAGATATGGACTATCGATAATTTACACCTTAGGCTCTGCTTCTAACTTGGGCCCAAATTGTAAAATGGTCTTATCTATTGGCGATTTCGTTCCAATTCACACTCCAAGTAATATTCAGCATGCTAATTACATTGCCGGTTGCCAAATTGCATTATCTCTTATAGTTTCCGAGATATGGACTATCGATAATTTACACCTTAGGCTCTGCTTCTAACTTGGGCCCAAATTGTAAAATGGTCTTACCTATTGGCGATTTCGTTCCAATTCACATTCCAAGTAATATTCGGCATGCTAATTACATTGCCGGTTGCCAAATTGCATTATCTCTTATAGTTTCCGAGATATGGACTATCGATAATTTACACCTTAGGCTCAGCTTCTAACTTGGGCCCAAATTGTAAAATGGTCTTATCTATTGGCGATTTCGTTCCAATTCACATTCCAAGTAATATTCGGCATGCTAATTGTAAAATGGTCTTATCTATTGGCGATTTCGTTCCAATTCACATTCCAAGTAAAATTCGGCATGCTAATTACATTGCCGGTTGCCAAATTGCATTATCTCTTATAGTTTCCGAGATATGGACTATCGATAATTTACACCTTAGGCTCTGCTTCTAACTTGCTCCCAAATTGTAAAATGGTCTTATCTATTGGCGATTTCGTTCCAATTCACATTCCAAGTAATATTCGGCATGCTAATTACATTGCCGGTTGCCAAATTGCATTATCTCTTATAGTTTCCGAGATATGGACTATCGATAATTTACACCTTAGGCTCTGCTTCTAACTTGGGCCCAAATTGTAAAATGGTTTTATCTATTGGCGATTTCGTTCCAATTCACATTCCAAGTAATATTCGGCATGCTAATTACATTGCCGGTTGCCAAATTGAATTATCTCTTATAGTTTCCGAGATATGGACTATCGATAATTTACACCTTAGGCTCTGCTTCTAACTTGGGCGCAAATTGTAAAATGGTCTTACCTATTGGCGATTTCGTTCCAATTCACATTCCAAGTAATATTCGGCATGCTAATTACATTGCCGGTTGCCAAATTGCATTATCTCTTATAGTTTCCGAGATATGGACTATCGATAATTTACACCTTAGGCTCTGCTTCTAACTTGGGCCCAAATTGTAAAATGGTCTTATCTATTGGCGATTTCGTCCCAATTCACATTCCAAGTGATATTCGGCATGCTAATTACATTGCCGGTTTCGAAATTGCATTATCTCTTATAGTTTCCGAGATATGGACTATCAATAATTTACACCTTAGGCTCTGCTTCTAACTTGGGCCCAAATTGTAAAATGGTCTTATCTATTGGCGATTTCGTTCCAATTCACATTCCAAGTAATATTCGGCATGCTAATTACATTGCCGGTTGCCAAATTGCATTATCTCTTATAGTTTCCGAGATATGGATTATCGATAATTTACACCTTAGGCTCTGCTTCTAACTTGGGCCCAAATTGTAAAATGGTCTTATCTATTGGCGATTTCGTTGCAATTCACATTCCAAGTAATATTCGGCATGCTAATTCCATTGCCGGTTGCCAAATTGCATTATCTCTTATAGTTTCCGAAATATGGACTATCGATAATTTACACCTTAGGCTCTGCTTCTAACTTGGGCCCAAATTGTAAAATGGCCTTATCTATTAGCGATTTCGTCCCAATTCACATTCCAAGTGATATTCGGCATGCTAATTACATTGCCGGTTGCGAAATTGCATTATCTCTTATAGTTTCCGAGATATGGACTATCAATAATTTACACCTTAGGCTCTGCTACTAACTTGGGCCCAAATTGTAAAATGGTCTTATCTATTGGCGATTTCGTTCCAATTCACATTCCAAGTAATATTCGGCATGCTAATTACATTGCCGGTTGCCAAATTGCATTATCTCTTATAGTTTCCGAGATATGGACTATCGATAATTTACACCTTAGGCTCTGCTTCTTACTTGGGCCCAAATTGTAAAATGGTCTTATCTATTGGCGATTTCGTTTCAATTCACATTCCAAGTAATATTCGGCATGCTAATTACATTGCCGGTTGCCAAATTGCATTATCTCTTATAGTTTCCGAGATATGAACTATCGATAATTTACACCTTAGGCTCTGCTTCTAACTTGGGATCAAATTGTAAAATGGCCTTATCTATTGGCGATTTCGACCCAATTCACATTCCAAGTAATATTCGGCATGCTAATTACATTGCCGGTTGCGAAATTGCATTATCTCTTATAGTTTCAGAGATATGGACTATCGATAATTTACACCTTAGACTCTGCTTCTAACTTGGGCCCAAATTGTAAAATGGTCTTACCTATTGGCGATTTCGTTCCAATTCACATTCCAAGTAATATTCGGCATGCTAAGTACATTGCCGGTTGCCAAATTGCATTATCTCTTATAGTTTCCGAGATATGGACTATCGATAATTTACACCTTAGGCTCTGCTTCTAACTTGGGCCCAAATTGTAAAATGGTCTTATCTATTGACGATTTCGTTCCAATTCACATTCCAAGTAATATTCGGCATGCTAATTACATTGCCGGTTGCCAAATTGCATTATCTCTTATAGTTTCCGAGATATGGACTATCGATAATTTACACCTTAGGCTCTGCTTCTAACTTGGGCCCAAATTGTAGAATGGTCTTATCTATTGGCGATTTCGTTCCAATTCACATTCCAAGTAATATTCGGCATGCTAATTACATTGCCGGTTGCCAAATTGCATTATCTCTTATAGTTTCCGAGATATGGACTATCGATAATTTACACCTTAGGCTCTGCTTCTAACTTGGGCCCAAATTGTAAAATGGTCTTATCTATTGGCGATTTCGTTCCAATTCACACTATAAGTAATATTCAGCATGCTAATTACATTGCCGGTTGCCAAATTGCATTATCTCTTATAGTTTCCGAGATATGGACTATCGATAATTTACACCTTAGGCTCTGCTTCTAACTTGGGCCCAAATTGTAAAATGGTCTTATCTATTGGCGATTTCGTTCCAATTCACATTCCAAGTAATATTCGGTATACTAATTACATTGCCGGTTGCCAAATTGCATTATCTCTTATAGTTTCCGAGATATGGACTATCGATAATTTACACCTTAGGCTCTGCTTCTAACTTGGGCCCAAATTGTAAAATGGTCTTATCTATTGGCGATTTCGTCCCAATTCACATTCCAAGTGATATTCGGCATGCTAATTACATTGCCGGTTGCGAAATTGCATTATCTCTTATAGTTTCCGAGATATGGACTATCGATAATTTACACCTTAGGCTCTGCTTCTAACTTGGGCCCAAATTGTAAAATGGTCTTATCTATTGGCGATTTCGTTCCAATTCACATTCCAAGTAATATTCGGCATGCTAATTACATTGCCGGTTGCCAAATTGCATTATCTCTTATAGTTTCCGAGATATGGACTATCGATAATTTACACCTTAGGCTCTGCTTCTAACTTGGGCCCAAATTGTAAAATGGTCTTATCTATTGGCGATTTCGTTCCAATTCACATTCCAAGTAATATTCGGCATGCTAATTACATTGCCGGTTGCCAAATTGCATTATCTCTTATAGTTTCCGAGATATGGACTATCGATAATTTACACCTTAGGCTCTGCTTCTAACCTGGGCCCAAATTGTAAAATGGTCTTATCTATTGGCGATTTCGTTCCAATTCACATTCCAAGTAATATTCGGCATGCTAATTACATTGCCGGTTGCCAAATTGAATTATCTCTTATAGTTTCCGAGATATGGACTATCGATAATTTACACCTTAGGCTCTGCTTCTAACTTGGGCCCAAATTGTAAAATGGTCTTACCTATTGGCGATTTCGTTCCAATTCACATTCCAAGTAATATTCGGCATGCTAATTACATTGCCGGTTGCCAAATTGCATTATCTCTTATAGTTTCCGAGATATGGACTATCGATAATTTACACCTTAGGCTCTGCTTCTAACTTGGGCCCAAATTGTAAAATGGTCTTATCTATTGGCGATTTCGTTCCAATTCACATTCCAAGTAATATTCGGCATGCTAATTGTAAAATGGTCTTATCTATTGGCGATTTCGTTCCAATTCACATTCCAAGTAAAATTCGGCATGCTAATTACATTGCCGGTTGCCAAATTGCATTATCTCTTATAGTTTCCGAGATATGGACTATCGATAATTTACACCTTAGGCTCTGCTTCTAACTTGCTCCCAAATTGTAAAATGGTCTTATCTATTGGCGATTTCGTTCCAATTCACATTCCAAGTAATATTCGGGATGCTAATTACATTGCCGGTTGCCAAATTGCATTATCTCTTATAGTTTCCGAGATATGGACTATCGATAATTTACACCTTAGGCTCTGCTTCTAACTTGGGCCCAAATTGTAAAATGGTTTTATCTATTGGCGATTTCGTTCCAATTCACATTCCAAGTAATATTCGGCATGCTAATTACATTGCCGGTTGCCAAATTGAATTATCTCTTATAGTTTCCGAGATATGGACTATCGATAATTTACACCTTAGGCTCTGCTTCTAACTTGGGCGCAAATTGTAAAATGGTCTTACCTATTGGCGATTTCGTTCCAATTCACATTCCAAGTAATATTCGGCATGCTAATTACATTGCCGGTTGCCAAATTGCATTATCTCTTATAGTTTCCGAGATATGGACTATCGATAATTTACACCTTAGGCTCTGCTTCTAACTTGGGCCCAAATTGGAAAATGGTCTTATCTATTGGCGATTTCGTCCCAATTCACATTCCAAGTGATATTCGGCATGCTAATTACATTGCCGGTTTCGAAATTGCATTATCTCTTATAGTTTCCGAGATATGGACTATCAATAATTTACACCTTAGGCTCTGCTTCTAACTTGGGCCCAAATTGTAAAATGGTCTTATCTATTGGCGATTTCGTTCCAATTCACATTCCAAGTAATATTCGGCATGCTAATTACATTGCCGGTTGCCAAATTGCATTATCTCTTATAGTTTCCGAGATATGGATTATCGATAATTTACACCTTAGGCTCTGCTTCTAACTTGGGCCCAAATTGTAAAATGGTCTTATCTATTGGCGATTTCGTTGCAATTCACATTCCAAGTAATATTCGGCATGCTAATTACATTGCCGGTTGCCAAATTGCATTATCTCTTATAGTTTCCGAGATATGGACTATCGATAATTTACACCTTAGGCTCTGCTTCTAACTTGGGCCCAAATTGTAAAATGGTCTTATCTATTGGCGATTTCGTTCCAATTCACATTCCAAGTAATATTCGGCATGCTAATTACATTGCCGGTTGCCAAATTGCATTATCTCTTATAGTTTCCGAGATATGGACTATCGATAATTTACACCTTAGGCTCTGCTTCTCACTTGGGCCCAAATTGTAAAATGGTCTTATCTATTGGCGATTTCGTTCCAATTCACATTCCAAGTAATATTCGGCATGCTAATTACATTGCCGGTTGCCAAATTGCATTATCTCTTATAGTTTCCGAGATATGGACTATCGATAATTTACACCTTAGGCTCTGCTTCTAACTTGGGCCCAAATTGTAAAATGGTCTTATCTATTGGCGATTTCGTTCCAATTCACATTCCAAGTAATATTCGGCATGCTAATTACATTGCCGGTTGCGAAATTGCATTATCTCTTATAGTTTCCGAGATATGGACTATCAATAATTTACACCTTAGGCTCTGCTTCTAACTTGGGCCCAAATTGTAAAATGGTCTTATCTATTGGCGATTTCGTTCCAATTCACATTCCAAGTAATATTCGGCATGCTAATTACATTGCCGGTTGCCAAATTGCATTATCTCTTATAGTTTCCGAGATATGGACTATCGATAATTTACACCTTAGGCTCTGCTTCTAACTTGAGCCCAAATTGTAAAATGGTCTTATCTATTGGCGATTTCGTTCCAATTCACATTCCAAGTAATATTCGGCATGCTAATTACATTGCCGGTTGCCAAATTGCATTATCTCTTATAGTTTCCGAGATATGGACTATCGATAATTTACACCTTAGGCTCTGCTTCTAACTTGGGCACAAATTGTAAAATAGTCTTATCTATTGGCGATTTCGTTCCAATTCACATTCCAAGTAATATTCGGCATGCTAATTACATTGCCGGTTGCCAAATTGCATTATCTCTTATAGTTTCCGAGATATGGACTATCGATAATTTACACCTTAGGCTCTGCTTCTAACTTGGGCCCAAATTGTAAAATGGTCTTATCTATTGGCGATTTCGTTCCAATTCACATTCCAAGTAATATTCGGTATACTAATTACATTGCCGGTTGCCAAATTGCATTATCTCTTATAGTTTCCGAGATATGGACTATCGATAATTTACACCTTAGGCTCTGCTTCTAACTTGGGCCCAAATTGTAAAATGGTCTTATCTATTGGCGATTTCGTTCCAATTCACATTCCAAGTAATATTCGGCATGCTAATTACATTGCCGGTTGCCAAATTGCATTATCTCTTATAGTTTCCGAGATATGGACTATCGATAATTTACACCTTAGGCTCTGCTTCTAACTTGGGCCCAAATTGTAAAATGGTCTTATCTATTGGCGATTTCGTTCCAATTCACATTCCAAGTAATATTCGGCATGCTAATTACATTGCCGGTTGCCAAATTGCATTATCTCTTATAGTTTCCGAGATATGGACTATCGATAATTTACACCTTAGGCTCTGCTTCTAACTTGGGCACAAATTGTAAAATAGTCTTATCTATTGGCGATTTCGTTCCAATTCACATTCCAAGTAATATTCGGCATGCTAATTACATTGCCGGTTGCCAAATTGCATTATCTCTTATAGTTTCCGAGATATGGACTATCGATAATTTACACCTTAGGCTCTGCTTCTAACTTGGGCCCAAATTGTAAAATGGTCTTATCTATTGGCGATTTCGTTCCAATTCACATTCCAAGTAATATTCGGCATGCTAATTACATTGCCGGTTGCCAAATTGCATTATCTCTTATAGTTTCCGAGATATGGACTATCGATAATTTACACCTTAGGCTCTGCTTCTAACTCGGGCCCAAATTGTAAAATGGTCTTATCTATTGGCGATTTCGTTCCAATTCACATTCCAAGTAATATTCGGCATGCTAATTACATTGCCGGTTGCCAAATTGCATTATCTCTTATAGTTTCCGAGATATGGACTATCGATAATTTACACCTTAGGCTCTGCTTCTAACTCGGGCCCAAATTGTAAAATGGTCTTATCTATTGGCGATTTCGTTCCAATTCACATTCCAAGTAATATTCGGCATGCTAATTACATTGCCGGTTGCCAAATTGCATTATCTCTTATAGTTTCCGAGATATGGACTATCGATAATTTACACCTTAGGCTCTGCTTCTAACTCGGGCCCAAATTGTAAAATGGTCTTATCTAATGGCGATTTCGTTCCAATTCACATTCCAAGTAATATTCGGCATGCTAATTACATTGCCGGTTGCCAAATTGCATTATCTCTTATAGTTTCCGAGATATGGACTATCGATAATTTACACCTTAGGCTCTGCTTCTAACTTGGGCCCAAATTGTAAAATGGTCTTCTCTATTGGCGATTTCGTTCCAATTCACATTCCAAGTAATATTCGGCATGCTAATTACATTGCCGGTTGCCAAATTGCATTATCTCTTATAGTTTCCGAGATATGGACTATCGATTATTTACACCTTAGGCTCTGCTTCTAACTTGGGCCCAAATTGTAAAATGGTCTTATCTATTGGCGATTCCGTTCCAATTCACATTCCAAGTAATATCCGGCATGCTAATTACATTGCCGGTTGCCAAATTGCATTATCTCTTATAGTTTCCGAGATATGGACTATCGATAATTTACACCTTAGGCTCTGCTTCTAACTTGGGCCCAAATTGTAAAATGGTCTTATCTATTGGCGATTTCGTTCCAATTCACATTCCAAGTAATATTCGGCATGCTAATTACATTGCCGGTTGTCAAATTGCATTATCTCTTATAGTTTCCGAGATATGGACTATCGATAATTTACACCTTAGGCTCTGCTTCTAACTTGGGCCCAAATTGTAAAATGGTCTTATCTATTGGCGATTTCGTTCCAATTCACATTCCAAGTAATATTCGGCATGCTAATTACATTGCCGGTTGCCAAATTGCATTATCTCTTATAGTTTCCGAGATATGGACTATCGATAATTTACACCTTAGGCTCTGCTTCTAACTTGGGCCCAAATTGTAAAATGGTCTTATCTATTGGCGATTTCGTTCCAATTCACATTCCAAGTAATATTCGGCATGCTAATTACATTGCCGGTTGCCAAATTGCATTATCTCTTATAGTTTCCGAGATATGGACTATCGATAATTTACACCTTAGGCTCTGCTTCTAACTTGGGCCCAAATTGTAAAATGGTCTTATCTATTGGCGATTTCGTTCCAATTCACATTCCAAGTAATATTCGGCATGCTAATTACATTGCCGGTTGCCAAATTGCATTATCTCTTATAGTTTCCGAGATATGGACTATCGATAATTTACACCTTAGGCTCTGCTTCTAACTTGGGCCCAAATTGTAAAATGGTCTTATCTATTGGCGATTTCGTTCCAATTCACATTCCAAGTAACATTCGGGATGCTAATTACATTGCCGGTTGCCAAATTGCATTATCTCTTATAGTTTCCGAGATATGGACTATCGACTATTTTTAACCTTAGGCTCTGCTTCTAACTTGGGCCCAAACTGTAAAATGGTCTTATCTATTGGCGATTTCGTTCCAACTCACATTCCAAGTAACATTCGGCATGCTAATTACATTGCCGGTTGCCAAATTGCTTTATCTCTTATAGTTTCCGAGATATGGACTATCGACTATTTTTAACCTTAGGCTCTGCTTCTAACTTGGGCCCAAACTGTAAAATGGTCTTATCTATTGGCGATTTCGTTCCAATTCACATTCCAAGTAATATTCGGCATGCTAATTACATTGCCGGTTGCCAAATTGCATTATCTCTTATAGTTTCCGAGATATGGACTATCGATAATTTACACCTTAGGCTCTGCTTCTAACTTGGGCCCAAATTGTAAAATGGTCTTATCTATTGGCGATTTCGTTACAATTCACATTCCAAGTAACATTCGGCATGCTAATTACATTGCCGGTTGCCAAATTGCATTATCTCTTATAGTTTCCGAGATATGGACTATCGATTATTTTTAACCTTAGGCTCTGCTTCTAACTTGGGCCCAAACTGTAAAATGGTCTTATCTATTGGCGATTTCGTTCCAATTCACATTCCAAGTAATATTCGGCATGCTAATTACATTGCCGGTTGCCAAATTGCATTATCTCTTATAGTTTCCGAGATATGGACTATCGATAATTTACACCTTAGGCTCTGCTTCTAACTTGGGCCCAAATTGTAAAATGGTCTTATCTATTGGCGATTTCGTTCCAATTCACACTCCAAGTAATATTCAGCATGCTAATTACATTGCCGGTTGCCAAATTGCATTATCTCTTATAGTTTCCGAGATATGGACTATCGATAATTTACACCTTAGGCTCTGCTTCTAACTTGGGCCCAAATTGTAAAATGGTCTTACCTATTGGCGATTTCGTTCCAATTCACATTCCAAGTAATATTCGGCATGCTAATTACATTGCCGGTTGCCAAATTGCATTATCTCTTATAGTTTCCGAGATATGGACTATCGATAATTTACACCTTAGGCTCAGCTTCTAACTTGGGCCCAAATTGTAAAATGGTCTTATCTATTGGCGATTTCGTTCCAATTCACATTCCAAGTAATATTCGGCATGCTAATTGTAAAATGGTCTTATCTATTGGCGATTTCGTTCCAATTCACATTCCAAGTAAAATTCGGCATGCTAATTACATTGCCGGTTGCCAAATTGCATTATCTCTTATAGTTTCCGAGATATGGACTATCGATAATTTACACCTTAGGCTCTGCTTCTAACTTGCTCCCAAATTGTAAAATGGTCTTATCTATTGGCGATTTCGTTCCAATTCACATTCCAAGTAATATTCGGCATGCTAATTACATTGCCGGTTGCCAAATTGCATTATCTCTTATAGTTTCCGAGATATGGACTATCGATAATTTACACCTTAGGCTCTGCTTCTAACTTGGGCCCAAATTGTAAAATGGTTTTATCTATTGGCGATTTCGTTCCAATTCACATTCCAAGTAATATTCGGCATGCTAATTACATTGCCGGTTGCCAAATTGAATTATCTCTTATAGTTTCCGAGATATGGACTATCGATAATTTACACCTTAGGCTCTGCTTCTAACTTGGGCGCAAATTGTAAAATGGTCTTACCTATTGGCGATTTCGTTCCAATTCACATTCCAAGTAATATTCGGCATGCTAATTACATTGCCGGTTGCCAAATTGCATTATCTCTTATAGTTTCCGAGATATGGACTATCGATAATTTACACCTTAGGCTCTGCTTCTAACTTGGGCCCAAATTGTAAAATGGTCTTATCTATTGGCGATTTCGTCCCAATTCACATTCCAAGTGATATTCGGCATGCTAATTACATTGCCGGTTTCGAAATTGCATTATCTCTTATAGTTTCCGAGATATGGACTATCAATAATTTACACCTTAGGCTCTGCTTCTAACTTGGGCCCAAATTGTAAAATGGTCTTATCTATTGGCGATTTCGTTCCAATTCACATTCCAAGTAATATTCGGCATGCTAATTACATTGCCGGTTGCCAAATTGCATTATCTCTTATAGTTTCCGAGATATGGATTATCGATAATTTACACCTTAGGCTCTGCTTCTAACTTGGGCCCAAATTGTAAAATGGTCTTATCTATTGGCGATTTCGTTGCAATTCACATTCCAAGTAATATTCGGCATGCTAATTACATTGCCGGTTGCCAAATTGCATTATCTCTTATAGTTTCCGAAATATGGACTATCGATAATTTACACCTTAGGCTCTGCTTCTAACTTGGGCCCAAATTGTAAAATGGCCTTATCTATTAGCGATTTCGTCCCAATTCACATTCCAAGTGATATTCGGCATGCTAATTACATTGCCGGTTGCGAAATTGCATTATCTCTTATAGTTTCCGAGATATGGACTATCAATAATTTACACCTTAGGCTCTGCTACTAACTTGGGCCCAAATTGTAAAATGGTCTTATCTATTGGCGATTTCGTTCCAATTCACATTCCAAGTAATATTCGGCATGCTAATTACATTGCCGGTTGCCAAATTGCATTATCTCTTATAGTTTCCGAGATATGGACTATCGATAATTTACACCTTAGGCTCTGCTTCTTACTTGGGCCCAAATTGTAAAATGGTCTTATCTATTGGCGATTTCGTTTCAATTCACATTCCAAGTAATATTCGGCATGCTAATTACATTGCCGGTTGCCAAATTGCATTATCTCTTATAGTTTCCGAGATATGAACTATCGATAATTTACACCTTAGGCTCTGCTTCTAACTTGGGATCAAATTGTAAAATGGCCTTATCTATTGGCGATTTCGACCCAATTCACATTCCAAGTAATATTCGGCATGCTAATTACATTGCCGGTTGCGAAATTGCATTATCTCTTATAGTTTCAGAGATATGGACTATCGATAATTTACACCTTAGACTCTGCTTCTAACTTGGGCCCAAATTGTAAAATGGTCTTACCTATTGGCGATTTCGTTCCAATTCACATTCCAAGTAATATTCGGCATGCTAAGTACATTGCCGGTTGCCAAATTGCATTATCTCTTATAGTTTCCGAGATATGGACTATCGATAATTTACACCTTAGGCTCTGCTTCTAACTTGGGCCCAAATTGTAAAATGGTCTTATCTATTGACGATTTCGTTCCAATTCACATTCCAAGTAATATTCGGCATGCTAATTACATTGCCGGTTGCCAAATTGCATTATCTCTTATAGTTTCCGAGATATGGACTATCGATAATTTACACCTTAGGCTCTGCTTCTAACTTGGGCCCAAATTGTAGAATGGTCTTATCTATTGGCGATTTCGTTCCAATTCACATTCCAAGTAATATTCGGCATGCTAATTACATTGCCGGTTGCCAAATTGCATTATCTCTTATAGTTTCCGAGATATGGACTATCGATAATTTACACCTTAGGCTCTGCTTCTAACTTGGGCCCAAATTGTAAAATGGTCTTATCTATTGGCGATTTCGTTCCAATTCACACTATAAGTAATATTCAGCATGCTAATTACATTGCCGGTTGCCAAATTGCATTATCTCTTATAGTTTCCGAGATATGGACTATCGATAATTTACACCTTAGGCTCTGCTTCTAACTTGGGCCCAAATTGTAAAATGGTCTTATCTATTGGCGATTTCGTTCCAATTCACATTCCAAGTAATATTCGGTATACTAATTACATTGCCGGTTGCCAAATTGCATTATCTCTTATAGTTTCCGAGATATGGACTATCGATAATTTACACCTTAGGCTCTGCTTCTAACTTGGGCCCAAATTGTAAAATGGTCTTATCTATTGGCGATTTCGTCCCAATTCACATTCCAAGTGATATTCGGCATGCTAATTACATTGCCGGTTGCGAAATTGCATTATCTCTTATAGTTTCCGAGATATGGACTATCGATAATTTACACCTTAGGCTCTGCTTCTAACTTGGGCCCAAATTGTAAAATGGTCTTATCTATTGGCGATTTCGTTCCAATTCACATTCCAAGTAATATTCGGCATGCTAATTACATTGCCGGTTGCCAAATTGCATTATCTCTTATAGTTTCCGAGATATGGACTATCGATAATTTACACCTTAGGCTCTGCTTCTAACTTGGGCCCAAATTGTAAAATGGTCTTATCTATTGGCGATTTCGTTCCAATTCACATTCCAAGTAATATTCGGCATGCTAATTACATTGCCGGTTGCCAAATTGCATTATCTCTTATAGTTTCCGAGATATGGACTATCGATAATTTACACCTTAGGCTCTGCTTCTAACCTGGGCCCAAATTGTAAAATGGTCTTATCTATTGGCGATTTCGTTCCAATTCACATTCCAAGTAATATTCGGCATGCTAATTACATTGCCGGTTGCCAAATTGAATTATCTCTTATAGTTTCCGAGATATGGACTATCGATAATTTACACCTTAGGCTCTGCTTCTAACTTGGGCCCAAATTGTAAAATGGTCTTACCTATTGGCGATTTCGTTCCAATTCACATTCCAAGTAATATTCGGCATGCTAATTACATTGCCGGTTGCCAAATTGCATTATCTCTTATAGTTTCCGAGATATGGACTATCGATAATTTACACCTTAGGCTCTGCTTCTAACTTGGGCCCAAATTGTAAAATGGTCTTATCTATTGGCGATTTCGTTCCAATTCACATTCCAAGTAATATTCGGCATGCTAATTGTAAAATGGTCTTATCTATTGGCGATTTCGTTCCAATTCACATTCCAAGTAAAATTCGGCATGCTAATTACATTGCCGGTTGCCAAATTGCATTATCTCTTATAGTTTCCGAGATATGGACTATCGATAATTTACACCTTAGGCTCTGCTTCTAACTTGCTCCCAAATTGTAAAATGGTCTTATCTATTGGCGATTTCGTTCCAATTCACATTCCAAGTAATATTCGGGATGCTAATTACATTGCCGGTTGCCAAATTGCATTATCTCTTATAGTTTCCGAGATATGGACTATCGATAATTTACACCTTAGGCTCTGCTTCTAACTTGGGCCCAAATTGTAAAATGGTTTTATCTATTGGCGATTTCGTTCCAATTCACATTCCAAGTAATATTCGGCATGCTAATTACATTGCCGGTTGCCAAATTGAATTATCTCTTATAGTTTCCGAGATATGGACTATCGATAATTTACACCTTAGGCTCTGCTTCTAACTTGGGCGCAAATTGTAAAATGGTCTTACCTATTGGCGATTTCGTTCCAATTCACATTCCAAGTAATATTCGGCATGCTAATTACATTGCCGGTTGCCAAATTGCATTATCTCTTATAGTTTCCGAGATATGGACTATCGATAATTTACACCTTAGGCTCTGCTTCTAACTTGGGCCCAAATTGGAAAATGGTCTTATCTATTGGCGATTTCGTCCCAATTCACATTCCAAGTGATATTCGGCATGCTAATTACATTGCCGGTTTCGAAATTGCATTATCTCTTATAGTTTCCGAGATATGGACTATCAATAATTTACACCTTAGGCTCTGCTTCTAACTTGGGCCCAAATTGTAAAATGGTCTTATCTATTGGCGATTTCGTTCCAATTCACATTCCAAGTAATATTCGGCATGCTAATTACATTGCCGGTTGCCAAATTGCATTATCTCTTATAGTTTCCGAGATATGGATTATCGATAATTTACACCTTAGGCTCTGCTTCTAACTTGGGCCCAAATTGTAAAATGGTCTTATCTATTGGCGATTTCGTTGCAATTCACATTCCAAGTAATATTCGGCATGCTAATTACATTGCCGGTTGCCAAATTGCATTATCTCTTATAGTTTCCGAGATATGGACTATCGATAATTTACACCTTAGGCTCTGCTTCTAACTTGGGCCCAAATTGTAAAATGGTCTTATCTATTGGCGATTTCGTTCCAATTCACATTCCAAGTAATATTCGGCATGCTAATTACATTGCCGGTTGCCAAATTGCATTATCTCTTATAGTTTCCGAGATATGGACTATCGATAATTTACACCTTAGGCTCTGCTTCTCACTTGGGCCCAAATTGTAAAATGGTCTTATCTATTGGCGATTTCGTTCCAATTCACATTCCAAGTAATATTCGGCATGCTAATTACATTGCCGGTTGCCAAATTGCATTATCTCTTATAGTTTCCGAGATATGGACTATCGATAATTTACACCTTAGGCTCTGCTTCTAACTTGGGCCCAAATTGTAAAATGGTCTTATCTATTGGCGATTTCGTTCCAATTCACATTCCAAGTAATATTCGGCATGCTAATTACATTGCCGGTTGCGAAATTGCATTATCTCTTATAGTTTCCGAGATATGGACTATCAATAATTTACACCTTAGGCTCTGCTTCTAACTTGGGCCCAAATTGTAAAATGGTCTTATCTATTGGCGATTTCGTTCCAATTCACATTCCAAGTAATATTCGGCATGCTAATTACATTGCCGGTTGCCAAATTGCATTATCTCTTATAGTTTCCGAGATATGGACTATCGATAATTTACACCTTAGGCTCTGCTTCTAACTTGAGCCCAAATTGTAAAATGGTCTTATCTATTGGCGATTTCGTTCCAATTCACATTCCAAGTAATATTCGGCATGCTAATTACATTGCCGGTTGCCAAATTGCATTATCTCTTATAGTTTCCGAGATATGGACTATCGATAATTTACACCTTAGGCTCTGCTTCTAACTTGGGCACAAATTGTAAAATAGTCTTATCTATTGGCGATTTCGTTCCAATTCACATTCCAAGTAATATTCGGCATGCTAATTACATTGCCGGTTGCCAAATTGCATTATCTCTTATAGTTTCCGAGATATGGACTATCGATAATTTACACCTTAGGCTCTGCTTCTAACTTGGGCCCAAATTGTAAAATGGTCTTATCTATTGGCGATTTCGTTCCAATTCACATTCCAAGTAATATTCGGTATACTAATTACATTGCCGGTTGCCAAATTGCATTATCTCTTATAGTTTCCGAGATATGGACTATCGATAATTTACACCTTAGGCTCTGCTTCTAACTTGGGCCCAAATTGTAAAATGGTCTTATCTATTGGCGATTTCGTTCCAATTCACATTCCAAGTAATATTCGGCATGCTAATTACATTGCCGGTTGCCAAATTGCATTATCTCTTATAGTTTCCGAGATATGGACTATCGATAATTTACACCTTAGGCTCTGCTTCTAACTTGGGCCCAAATTGTAAAATGGTCTTATCTATTGGCGATTTCGTTCCAATTCACATTCCAAGTAATATTCGGCATGCTAATTACATTGCCGGTTGCCAAATTGCATTATCTCTTATAGTTTCCGAGATATGGACTATCGATAATTTACACCTTAGGCTCTGCTTCTAACTTGGGCACAAATTGTAAAATAGTCTTATCTATTGGCGATTTCGTTCCAATTCACATTCCAAGTAATATTCGGCATGCTAATTACATTGCCGGTTGCCAAATTGCATTATCTCTTATAGTTTCCGAGATATGGACTATCGATAATTTACACCTTAGGCTCTGCTTCTAACTTGGGCCCAAATTGTAAAATGGTCTTATCTATTGGCGATTTCGTTCCAATTCACATTCCAAGTAATATTCGGCATGCTAATTACATTGCCGGTTGCCAAATTGCATTATCTCTTATAGTTTCCGAGATATGGACTATCGATAATTTACACCTTAGGCTCTGCTTCTAACTCGGGCCCAAATTGTAAAATGGTCTTATCTATTGGCGATTTCGTTCCAATTCACATTCCAAGTAATATTCGGCATGCTAATTACATTGCCGGTTGCCAAATTGCATTATCTCTTATAGTTTCCGAGATATGGACTATCGATAATTTACACCTTAGGCTCTGCTTCTAACTCGGGCCCAAATTGTAAAATGGTCTTATCTATTGGCGATTTCGTTCCAATTCACATTCCAAGTAATATTCGGCATGCTAATTACATTGCCGGTTGCCAAATTGCATTATCTCTTATAGTTTCCGAGATATGGACTATCGATAATTTACACCTTAGGCTCTGCTTCTAACTCGGGCCCAAATTGTAAAATGGTCTTATCTAATGGCGATTTCGTTCCAATTCACATTCCAAGTAATATTCGGCATGCTAATTACATTGCCGGTTGCCAAATTGCATTATCTCTTATAGTTTCCGAGATATGGACTATCGATAATTTACACCTTAGGCTCTGCTTCTAACTTGGGCCCAAATTGTAAAATGGTCTTCTCTATTGGCGATTTCGTTCCAATTCACATTCCAAGTAATATTCGGCATGCTAATTACATTGCCGGTTGCCAAATTGCATTATCTCTTATAGTTTCCGAGATATGGACTATCGATTATTTACACCTTAGGCTCTGCTTCTAACTTGGGCCCAAATTGTAAAATGGTCTTATCTATTGGCGATTCCGTTCCAATTCACATTCCAAGTAATATCCGGCATGCTAATTACATTGCCGGTTGCCAAATTGCATTATCTCTTATAGTTTCCGAGATATGGACTATCGATAATTTACACCTTAGGCTCTGCTTCTAACTTGGGCCCAAATTGTAAAATGGTCTTATCTATTGGCGATTTCGTTCCAATTCACATTCCAAGTAATATTCGGCATGCTAATTACATTGCCGGTTGTCAAATTGCATTATCTCTTATAGTTTCCGAGATATGGACTATCGATAATTTACACCTTAGGCTCTGCTTCTAACTTGGGCCCAAATTGTAAAATGGTCTTATCTATTGGCGATTTCGTTCCAATTCACATTCCAAGTAATATTCGGCATGCTAATTACATTGCCGGTTGCCAAATTGCATTATCTCTTATAGTTTCCGAGATATGGACTATCGATAATTTACACCTTAGGCTCTGCTTCTAACTTGGGCCCAAATTGTAAAATGGTCTTATCTATTGGCGATTTCGTTCCAATTCACATTCCAAGTAATATTCGGCATGCTAATTACATTGCCGGTTGCCAAATTGCATTATCTCTTATAGTTTCCGAGATATGGACTATCGATAATTTACACCTTAGGCTCTGCTTCTAACTTGGGCCCAAATTGTAAAATGGTCTTATCTATTGGCGATTTCGTTCCAATTCACATTCCAAGTAATATTCGGCATGCTAATTACATTGCCGGTTGCCAAATTGCATTATCTCTTATAGTTTCCGAGATATGGACTATCGATAATTTACACCTTAGGCTCTGCTTCTAACTTGGGCCCAAATTGTAAAATGGTCTTATCTATTGGCGATTTCGTTCCAATTCACATTCCAAGTAACATTCGGGATGCTAATTACATTGCCGGTTGCCAAATTGCATTATCTCTTATAGTTTCCGAGATATGGACTATCGACTATTTTTAACCTTAGGCTCTGCTTCTAACTTGGGCCCAAACTGTAAAATGGTCTTATCTATTGGCGATTTCGTTCCAACTCACATTCCAAGTAACATTCGGCATGCTAATTACATTGCCGGTTGCCAAATTGCTTTATCTCTTATAGTTTCCGAGATATGGACTATCGACTATTTTTAACCTTAGGCTCTGCTTCTAACTTGGGCCCAAACTGTAAAATGGTCTTATCTATTGGCGATTTCGTTCCAATTCACATTCCAAGTAATATTCGGCATGCTAATTACATTGCCGGTTGCCAAATTGCATTATCTCTTATAGTTTCCGAGATATGGACTATCGATAATTTACACCTTAGGCTCTGCTTCTAACTTGGGCCCAAATTGTAAAATGGTCTTATCTATTGGCGATTTCGTTACAATTCACATTCCAAGTAACATTCGGCATGCTAATTACATTGCCGGTTGCCAAATTGCATTATCTCTTATAGTTTCCGAGATATGGACTATCGATTATTTTTAACCTTAGGCTCTGCTTCTAACTTGGGCCCAAACTGTAAAATGGTCTTATCTATTGGCGATTTCGTTCCAATTCACATTCCAAGTAATATTCGGCATGCTAATTACATTGCCGGTTGCCAAATTGCATTATCTCTTATAGTTTCCGAGATATGGACTATCGATAATTTACACCTTATGCTCTGCTTCTAACTTGGGCCCAAATTGTAAAATGGCCTTATCTATTGGCGATTTCGACCCAATTCACATTCCAAGTAATATTCGGCATGCTAATTACATTGCCGGTTGCCAAATTGCATTATCTCTTATAGTTTCCGAGATATGGACTATCGATAATTTACACCTTAGGCTCTGCTTCTAACTTGGGCCCAAATTGTAAAATGGTCTTATCTATTGGCGATTTCGTTCCAATTCACATTCCAAGTAATATTCGGCATGCTAATTACATTGCCGGTTGCCAAATTGCATTATCTCTTATAGTTTCCGAGATATGGACTATCGATAATTTACACCTTAGGCTCTGCTTCTAACTTGGGCCCAAATTGTAAAATGGTCTTATCTATTGGCGATTTCGTTCCAATTCACATTCCAAGTAATATTCGGCATGCTAATTACATTGCCGGTTGCCAAATTGCATTATCTCTTATAGTTTCCGAGATATGGACTATCGATAATTTACACCTTAGGCTCTGCTTCTAACTTGGGCCCAAATTGTAAAATGGTCTTATCTATTGGCGATTTCGTCCCAATTCACATTCCAAGTGATATTCGGCATGCTAATTACATTGCCGGTTGCGAAATTGCATTATCTCTTATAGTTTCCGAGATATGGACTATCAATTAATTACACCTTAGGCTCTGCTTCTAACTTGGGCCCAAATTGTAAAATGGTCTTATCTATTGGCGATTTCGTTCCAATTCACATCCCAAGTAATATTCGGCATGCTAATTACATTGCCGGTTGCCAAATTGCATTATCTCTTATAGTTTCCGAGATATGGACTATCGATAATTTACACCTTAGGCTCTGCTTCTAACTTGGGCCCAAATTGTAAAATGGTCTTATCTATTGGCGATTTCGTTCCAATTCACATTCCAAGTAATATTCGGCATGCTAATTACATTGCCGGTTGCCAAATTGCATTATCTCTTATAGTTTCCGAGATATGGACTATCGATAATTTACACCTTAGGCTCTGCTTCTAACCTGGGCCCAAATTGTAAAATGGTCTTATCTATTGGCGATTTCGTTCCAATTCACATTCCAAGTAATATTCGGCATGCTAATTACATTGCCGGTTGCCAAATTGAATTATCTCTTATAGTTTCCGAGATATGGACTATCGATAATTTACACCTTAGGCTCTGCTTCTAACTTGGGCCCAAATTGTAAAATGGTCTTACCTATTGGCGATTTCGTTCCAATTCACATTCCAAGTAATATTCGGCATGCTAATTACATTGCCGGTTGCCAAATTGCATTATCTCTTATAGTTTCCGAGATATGGACTATCGATAATTTACACCTTAGGCTCTGCTTCTAACTTGGGCCCAAATTGTAAAATGGTCTTATCTATTGGCGATTTCGTTCCAATTCACATTCCAAGTAATATTCGGCATGCTAATTGTAAAATGGTCTTATCTATTGGCGATTTCGTTCCAATTCACATTCCAAGTAAAATTCGGCATGCTAATTACATTGCCGGTTGCCAAATTGCATTATCTCTTATAGTTTCCGAGATATGGACTATCGATAATTTACACCTTAGGCTCTGCTTCTAACTTGCTTCCAAATTGTAAAATGGTCTTATCTATTGGCGATTTCGTTCCAATTCACATTCCAAGTAATATTCGGCATGCTAATTACATTGCCGGTTGCCAAATTGCATTATCTCTTATAGTTTCCGAGATATGGACTATCGATAATTTACACCTTAGGCTCTGCTTCTAACTTGGGCCCAAATTGTAAAATGGCCTTATCTATTGGCGATTTCGACCCAATTCACATTCCAAGTAATATTCGGCATGCTAATTACATTGCCGGTTGCCAAATTCCATTATCTCTTATAGTTTCCGAGATATGGACTATCGATAATTTACACCTTAGGCTCTGCTTCTAACTTGGGCCCAAATTGTAAAATGGTCTTATCTATTGACGATTTCGTTCCAATTCACATTCCAAGTAATATTCGGCATGCTAATTACATTGCCGGTTGCCAAATTGCATTATCTCTTATAGTTTCCGAGATATGGACTATCGATAATTTACACCTTAGGCTCTGCTTCTAACTTGGGCCCAAATTGTAAAATGGTCTTATCTATTGGCGATTTCGTTCCAATTCACATTCCAAGTAATATTCGGCATGCTAATTACATTGCCGGTTGCCAAATTGCATTATCTCTTATAGTTTCCGAGATATGGACTATCGATAATTTACACCTTAGGCTCTGCTTCTAACTTGGGCCCAAATTGTAAAATGGTCTTATCTATTGGCGATTTCGTTCCAATTCACACTCCAAGTAATATTCAGCATGCTAATTACATTGCCGGTTGCCAAATTGCATTATCTCTTATAGTTTCCGAGATATGGACTATCGATAATTTACACCTTAGGCTCTGCTTCTAACTTGGGCCCAAATTGTAAAATGGTCTTATCTATTGGCGATTTCGTTCCAATTCACATTCCAAGTAATATTCGGTATACTAATTACATTGCCGGTTGCCAAATTGCATTATCTCTTATAGTTTCCGAGATATGGACTATCGATAATTTACACCTTAGGCTCTGCTTCTAACTTGGGCCCAAATTGTAAAATGGTCTTATCTATTGGCGATTTCGTTCCAATTCACATTCCAAGTAATATTCGGCATGCTAATTATATTGCCGGTTGCCAAATTGCATTATCTCTTATAGTTTCCGAGATATGGACTATCGATAATTTACACCTTAGGCTCTGCTTCTAACTTGGGCCCAAATTGTAAAATGGTCTTATCTATTGGCGATTTCGTTCCAACTCACATTCCAAGTAATATTCGGCATGCTAATTACATTGCCGGTTGCCAAATTGAATTATCTCTTATAGTTTCCGAGATATGGACTATCGATAATTTACACCTTAGGCTCTGCTTCTAACTTGGGCCCAAATTGTAAAATGGTCTTATCTATTGGCGATTTCGTTCCAATTCACATTCCAAGTAATATTCGGCATGCTAATTACATTGCCGGTTGCCAAATTGCATTATCTCTTATAGTTTCCGAGATATGGACTATCGATAATTTACACCTTAGGCTCTGCTTCTAACTTGGGCCCAAATTGTAAAATGGTCTTATCTATTGGCGATTTCGTTCCAATTCACACTCCAAGTAATATTCAGCATGCTAATTACATTGCCGGTTGCCAAATTGCATTATCTCTTATAGTTTCCGAGATATGGACTATCGATAATTTACACCTTAGGCTCTGCTTCTAACTTGGGCCCAAATTGTAAAATGGTCTTATCTATTGGCGATTTCGTTCCAATTCACATTCCAAGTAATATTCGGTATACTAATTACATTGCCGGTTGCCAAATTGCATTATCTCTTATAGTTTCCGAGATATGGACTATCGATAATTTACACCTTAGGCTCTGCTTCTAACTTGGGCCCAAATTGTAAAATGGTCTTATCTATTGGCGATTTCGTTCCAATTCACATTCCAAGTAATATTCGGCATGCTAATTATATTGCCGGTTGCCAAATTGCATTATCTCTTATAGTTTCCGAGATATGGACTATCGATAATTTACACCTTAGGCTCTGCTTCTAACCTGGGCCCAAATTGTAAAATGGTCTTATCTATTGGCGATTTCGTTCCAACTCACATTCCAAGTAATATTCGGCATGCTAATTACATTGCCGGTTGCCAAATTGAATTATCTCTTATAGTTTCCGAGATATGGACTATCGATAATTTACACCTTAGGCTCTGCTTCTAACTTGGGCCCAAATTGTAAAATGGTCTTACCTATTGGCGATTTCGTTCCAATTCACATTCCAAGTAATATTCGGCATGCTAATTACATTGCCGGTTGCCAAATTGCATTATCTCTTATAGTTTCCGAGATATGGACTATCGATAATTTACACCTTAGGCTCAGCTTCTAACTTGGGCCCAAATTGTAAAATGGTCTTATCTATTGGCGATTTCGTTCCAATTCACATTCCAAGTAATATTCGGCATGCTAATTGTAAAATGGTCTTATCTATTGGCGATTTCGTTCCAATTCACATTCCAAGTAAAATTCGGCATGCTAATTACATTGCCGGTTGCCAAATTGCATTATCTCTTATAGTTTCCGAGATATGGACTATCGATAATTTACACCTTAGGCTCTGCTTCTAACTTGCTCCCAAATTGTAAAATGGTCTTATCTATTGGCGATTTCGTTCCAATTCACATTCCAAGTAATATTCGGCATGCTAATTACATTGCCGGTTGCCAAATTGCATTATCTCTTATAGTTTCCGAGATATGGACTATCGATAATTTACACCTTAGGCTCTGCTTCTAACTTGGGCCCAAATTGTAAAATGGTTTTATCTATTGGCGATTTCGTTCCAATTCACATTCCAAGTAATATTCGGCATGCTAATTACATTGCCGGTTGCCAAATTGAATTATCTCTTATAGTTTCCGAGATATGGACTATCGATAATTTACACCTTAGGCTCTGCTTCTAACTTGGGCGCAAATTGTAAAATGGTCTTACCTATTGGCGATTTCGTTCCAATTCACATTCCAAGTAATATTCGGCATGCTAATTACATTGCCGGTTGCCAAATTGCATTATCTCTTATAGTTTCCGAGATATGGACTATCGATAATTTACACCTTAGGCTCTGCTTCTAACTTGGGCCCAAATTGTAAAATGGTCTTATCTATTGGCGATTTCGTCCCAATTCACATTCCAAGTGATATTCGGCATGCTAATTACATTGCCGGTTTCGAAATTGCATTATCTCTTATAGTTTCCGAGATATGGACTATCAATAATTTACACCTTAGGCTCTGCTTCTAACTTGGGCCCAAATTGTAAAATGGTCTTATCTATTGGCGATTTCGTTCCAATTCACATTCCAAGTAATATTCGGCATGCTAATTACATTGCCGGTTGCCAAATTGCATTATCTCTTATAGTTTCCGAGATATGGATTATCGATAATTTACACCTTAGGCTCTGCTTCTAACTTGGGCCCAAATTGTAAAATGGTCTTATCTATTGGCGATTTCGTTGCAATTCACATTCCAAGTAATATTCGGCATGCTAATTACATTGCCGGTTGCCAAATTGCATTATCTCTTATAGTTTCCGAAATATGGACTATCGATAATTTACACCTTAGGCTCTGCTTCTAACTTGGGCCCAAATTGTAAAATGGCCTTATCTATTAGCGATTTCGTCCCAATTCACATTCCAAGTGATATTCGGCATGCTAATTACATTGCCGGTTGCGAAATTGCATTATCTCTTATAGTTTCCGAGATATGGACTATCAATAATTTACACCTTAGGCTCTGCTACTAACTTGGGCCCAAATTGTAAAATGGTCTTATCTATTGGCGATTTCGTTCCAATTCACATTCCAAGTAATATTCGGCATGCTAATTACATTGCCGGTTGCCAAATTGCATTATCTCTTATAGTTTCCGAGATATGGACTATCGATAATTTACACCTTAGGCTCTGCTTCTTACTTGGGCCCAAATTGTAAAATGGTCTTATCTATTGGCGATTTCGTTTCAATTCACATTCCAAGTAATATTCGGCATGCTAATTACATTGCCGGTTGCCAAATTGCATTATCTCTTATAGTTTCCGAGATATGAACTATCGATAATTTACACCTTAGGCTCTGCTTCTAACTTGGGATCAAATTGTAAAATGGCCTTATCTATTGGCGATTTCGACCCAATTCACATTCCAAGTAATATTCGGCATGCTAATTACATTGCCGGTTGCGAAATTGCATTATCTCTTATAGTTTCAGAGATATGGACTATCGATAATTTACACCTTAGACTCTGCTTCTAACTTGGGCCCAAATTGTAAAATGGTCTTACCTATTGGCGATTTCGTTCCAATTCACATTCCAAGTAATATTCGGCATGCTAAGTACATTGCCGGTTGCCAAATTGCATTATCTCTTATAGTTTCCGAGATATGGACTATCGATAATTTACACCTTAGGCTCTGCTTCTAACTTGGGCCCAAATTGTAAAATGGTCTTATCTATTGACGATTTCGTTCCAATTCACATTCCAAGTAATATTCGGCATGCTAATTACATTGCCGGTTGCCAAATTGCATTATCTCTTATAGTTTCCGAGATATGGACTATCGATAATTTACACCTTAGGCTCTGCTTCTAACTTGGGCCCAAATTGTAGAATGGTCTTATCTATTGGCGATTTCGTTCCAATTCACATTCCAAGTAATATTCGGCATGCTAATTACATTGCCGGTTGCCAAATTGCATTATCTCTTATAGTTTCCGAGATATGGACTATCGATAATTTACACCTTAGGCTCTGCTTCTAACTTGGGCCCAAATTGTAAAATGGTCTTATCTATTGGCGATTTCGTTCCAATTCACACTATAAGTAATATTCAGCATGCTAATTACATTGCCGGTTGCCAAATTGCATTATCTCTTATAGTTTCCGAGATATGGACTATCGATAATTTACACCTTAGGCTCTGCTTCTAACTTGGGCCCAAATTGTAAAATGGTCTTATCTATTGGCGATTTCGTTCCAATTCACATTCCAAGTAATATTCGGTATACTAATTACATTGCCGGTTGCCAAATTGCATTATCTCTTATAGTTTCCGAGATATGGACTATCGATAATTTACACCTTAGGCTCTGCTTCTAACTTGGGCCCAAATTGTAAAATGGTCTTATCTATTGGCGATTTCGTCCCAATTCACATTCCAAGTGATATTCGGCATGCTAATTACATTGCCGGTTGCGAAATTGCATTATCTCTTATAGTTTCCGAGATATGGACTATCGATAATTTACACCTTAGGCTCTGCTTCTAACTTGGGCCCAAATTGTAAAATGGTCTTATCTATTGGCGATTTCGTTCCAATTCACATTCCAAGTAATATTCGGCATGCTAATTACATTGCCGGTTGCCAAATTGCATTATCTCTTATAGTTTCCGAGATATGGACTATCGATAATTTACACCTTAGGCTCTGCTTCTAACTTGGGCCCAAATTGTAAAATGGTCTTATCTATTGGCGATTTCGTTCCAATTCACATTCCAAGTAATATTCGGCATGCTAATTACATTGCCGGTTGCCAAATTGCATTATCTCTTATAGTTTCCGAGATATGGACTATCGATAATTTACACCTTAGGCTCTGCTTCTAACCTGGGCCCAAATTGTAAAATGGTCTTATCTATTGGCGATTTCGTTCCAATTCACATTCCAAGTAATATTCGGCATGCTAATTACATTGCCGGTTGCCAAATTGAATTATCTCTTATAGTTTCCGAGATATGGACTATCGATAATTTACACCTTAGGCTCTGCTTCTAACTTGGGCCCAAATTGTAAAATGGTCTTACCTATTGGCGATTTCGTTCCAATTCACATTCCAAGTAATATTCGGCATGCTAATTACATTGCCGGTTGCCAAATTGCATTATCTCTTATAGTTTCCGAGATATGGACTATCGATAATTTACACCTTAGGCTCTGCTTCTAACTTGGGCCCAAATTGTAAAATGGTCTTATCTATTGGCGATTTCGTTCCAATTCACATTCCAAGTAATATTCGGCATGCTAATTGTAAAATGGTCTTATCTATTGGCGATTTCGTTCCAATTCACATTCCAAGTAAAATTCGGCATGCTAATTACATTGCCGGTTGCCAAATTGCATTATCTCTTATAGTTTCCGAGATATGGACTATCGATAATTTACACCTTAGGCTCTGCTTCTAACTTGCTCCCAAATTGTAAAATGGTCTTATCTATTGGCGATTTCGTTCCAATTCACATTCCAAGTAATATTCGGGATGCTAATTACATTGCCGGTTGCCAAATTGCATTATCTCTTATAGTTTCCGAGATATGGACTATCGATAATTTACACCTTAGGCTCTGCTTCTAACTTGGGCCCAAATTGTAAAATGGTTTTATCTATTGGCGATTTCGTTCCAATTCACATTCCAAGTAATATTCGGCATGCTAATTACATTGCCGGTTGCCAAATTGAATTATCTCTTATAGTTTCCGAGATATGGACTATCGATAATTTACACCTTAGGCTCTGCTTCTAACTTGGGCGCAAATTGTAAAATGGTCTTACCTATTGGCGATTTCGTTCCAATTCACATTCCAAGTAATATTCGGCATGCTAATTACATTGCCGGTTGCCAAATTGCATTATCTCTTATAGTTTCCGAGATATGGACTATCGATAATTTACACCTTAGGCTCTGCTTCTAACTTGGGCCCAAATTGGAAAATGGTCTTATCTATTGGCGATTTCGTCCCAATTCACATTCCAAGTGATATTCGGCATGCTAATTACATTGCCGGTTTCGAAATTGCATTATCTCTTATAGTTTCCGAGATATGGACTATCAATAATTTACACCTTAGGCTCTGCTTCTAACTTGGGCCCAAATTGTAAAATGGTCTTATCTATTGGCGATTTCGTTCCAATTCACATTCCAAGTAATATTCGGCATGCTAATTACATTGCCGGTTGCCAAATTGCATTATCTCTTATAGTTTCCGAGATATGGATTATCGATAATTTACACCTTAGGCTCTGCTTCTAACTTGGGCCCAAATTGTAAAATGGTCTTATCTATTGGCGATTTCGTTGCAATTCACATTCCAAGTAATATTCGGCATGCTAATTACATTGCCGGTTGCCAAATTGCATTATCTCTTATAGTTTCCGAGATATGGACTATCGATAATTTACACCTTAGGCTCTGCTTCTAACTTGGGCCCAAATTGTAAAATGGTCTTATCTATTGGCGATTTCGTTCCAATTCACATTCCAAGTAATATTCGGCATGCTAATTACATTGCCGGTTGCCAAATTGCATTATCTCTTATAGTTTCCGAGATATGGACTATCGATAATTTACACCTTAGGCTCTGCTTCTAACTTGGGCACAAATTGTAAAATAGTCTTATCTATTGGCGATTTCGTTCCAATTCACATTCCAAGTAATATTCGGCATGCTAATTACATTGCCGGTTGCCAAATTGCATTATCTCTTATAGTTTCCGAGATATGGACTATCGATAATTTACACCTTAGGCTCTGCTTCTAACTTGGGCCCAAATTGTAAAATGGTCTTATCTATTGGCGATTTCGTTCCAATTCACATTCCAAGTAATATTCGGTATACTAATTACATTGCCGGTTGCCAAATTGCATTATCTCTTATAGTTTCCGAGATATGGACTATCGATAATTTACACCTTAGGCTCTGCTTCTAACTTGGGCCCAAATTGTAAAATGGTCTTATCTATTGGCGATTTCGTTCCAATTCACATTCCAAGTAATATTCGGCATGCTAATTACATTGCCGGTTGCCAAATTGCATTATCTCTTATAGTTTCCGAGATATGGACTATCGATAATTTACACCTTAGGCTCTGCTTCTAACTTGGGCCCAAATTGTAAAATGGTCTTATCTATTGGCGATTTCGTTCCAATTCACATTCCAAGTAATATTCGGCATGCTAATTACATTGCCGGTTGCGAAATTGCATTATCTCTTATAGTTTCCGAGATATGGACTATCAATAATTTACACCTTAGGCTCTGCTTCTAACTTGGGCCCAAATTGTAAAATGGTCTTATCTATTGGCGATTTCGTTCCAATTCACATTCCAAGTAATATTCGGCATGCTAATTACATTGCCGGTTGCCAAATTGCATTATCTCTTATAGTTTCCGAGATATGGACTATCGATAATTTACACCTTAGGCTCTGCTTCTAACTTGGGCCCAAATTGTAAAATGGTCTTATCTATTGGCGATTTCGTTCCAATTCACATTCCAAGTAATATTCGGCATGCTAATTACATTGCCGGTTGCCAAATTGCATTATCTCTTATAGTTTCCGAGATATGGACTATCGATAATTTACACCTTAGGCTCTGCTTCTAACTTGGGCACAAATTGTAAAATAGTCTTATCTATTGGCGATTTCGTTCCAATTCACATTCCAAGTAATATTCGGCATGCTAATTACATTGCCGGTTGCCAAATTGCATTATCTCTTATAGTTTCCGAGATATGGACTATCGATAATTTACACCTTAGGCTCTGCTTCTAACTTGGGCCCAAATTGTAAAATGGTCTTATCTATTGGCGATTTCGTTCCAATTCACATTCCAAGTAATATTCGGTATACTAATTACATTGCCGGTTGCCAAATTGCATTATCTCTTATAGTTTCCGAGATATGGACTATCGATAATTTACACCTTAGGCTCTGCTTCTAACTTGGGCCCAAATTGTAAAATGGTCTTATCTATTGGCGATTTCGTTCCAATTCACATTCCAAGTAATATTCGGCATGCTAATTACATTGCCGGTTGCCAAATTGCATTATCTCTTATAGTTTCCGAGATATGGACTATCGATAATTTACACCTTAGGCTCTGCTTCTAACTTGGGCCCAAATTGTAAAATGGTCTTATCTATTGGCGATTTCGTTCCAATTCACATTCCAAGTAATATTCGGCATGCTAATTACATTGCCGGTTGCCAAATTGCATTATCTCTTATAGTTTCCGAGATATGGACTATCGATAATTTACACCTTAGGCTCTGCTTCTAACTTGGGCACAAATTGTAAAATAGTCTTATCTATTGGCGATTTCGTTCCAATTCACATTCCAAGTAATATTCGGCATGCTAATTACATTGCCGGATGCCAAATTGCATTATCTCTTATAGTTTCCGAGATATGGACTATCGATAATTTACACCTTAGGCTCTGCTTCTAACTTGGGCCCAAATTGTAAAATGGTCTTATCTATTGGCGATTTCGTTCCAATTCACATTCCAAGTAATATTCGGCATGCTAATTACATTGCCGGTTGCCAAATTGCATTATCTCTTATAGTTTCCGAGATATGGACTATCGATAATTTACACCTTAGGCTCTGCTTCTAACTCGGGCCCAAATTGTAAAATGGTCTTATCTATTGGCGATTTCGTTCCAATTCACATTCCAAGTAATATTCGGCATGCTAATTACATTGCCGGTTGCCAAATTGCATTATCTCTTATAGTTTCCGAGATATGGACTATCGATAATTTACACCTTAGGCTCTGCTTCTAACTCGGGCCCAAATTGTAAAATGGTCTTATCTATTGGCGATTTCGTTCCAATTCACATTCCAAGTAATATTCGGCATGCTAATTACATTGCCTGTTGCCAAATTGCATTATCTCTTATAGTTTCCGAGATATGGACTATCGATAATTTACACCTTAGGCTCTGCTTCTAACTCGGGCCCAAATTGTAAAATGGTCTTATCTAATGGCGATTTCGTTCCAATTCACATTCCAAGTAATATTCGGCATGCTAATTACATTGCCGGTTGCCAAATTGCATTATCTCTTATAGTTTCCGAGATATGGACTATCGATAATTTACACCTTAGGCTCTGCTTCTAACTTGGGCCCAAATTGTAAAATGGTCTTCTCTATTGGCGATTTCGTTCCAATTCACATTCCAAGTAATATTCGGCATGCTAATTACATTGCCGGTTGCCAAATTGCATTATCTCTTATAGTTTCCGAGATATGGACTATCGATAATTTACACCTTAGGCTCTGCTTCTAACTTGGGCCCAAATTGTAAAATGGTCTTATCTATTGGCGATTCCGTTCCAATTCACATTCCAAGTAATATCCGGCATGCTAATTACATTGCCGGTTGCCAAATTGCATTATCTCTTATAGTTTCCGAGATATGGACTATCGATAATTTACACCTTAGGCTCTGCTTCTAACTTGGGCCCAAATTGTAAAATGGTCTTATCTATTGGCGATTTCGTTCCAATTCACATTCCAAGTAATATTCGGCATGCTAATTACATTGCCGGTTGTCAAATTGCATTATCTCTTATAGTTTCCGAGATATGGACTATCGATAATTTACACCTTAGGCTCTGCTTCTAACTTGGGCCCAAATTGTAAAATGGTCTTATCTATTGGCGATTTCGTTCCAATTCACATTCCAAGTAATATTCGGCATGCTAATTACATTGCCGGTTGCCAAATTGCATTATCTCTTATAGTTTCCGAGATATGGACTATCGATAATTTACACCTTAGGCTCTGCTTCTAACTTGGGCCCAAATTGTAAAATGGTCTTATCTATTGGCGATTTCGTTCCAATTCACATTCCAAGTAATATTCGGCATGCTAATTACATTGCCGGTTGCCAAATTGCATTATCTCTTATAGTTTCCGAGATATGGACTATCGATAATTTACACCTTAGGCTCTGCTTCTAACTTGGGCCCAAATTGTAAAATGGTCTTATCTATTGGCGATTTCGTTCCAATTCACATTCCAAGTAATATTCGGCATGCTAATTACATTGCCGGTTGCCAAATTGCATTATCTCTTATAGTTTCCGAGATATGGACTATCGATAATTTACACCTTAGGCTCTGCTTCTAACTTGGGCCCAAATTGTAAAATGGTCTTATCTATTGGCGATTTCGTTCCAATTCACATTCCAAGTAACATTCGGGATGCTAATTACATTGCCGGTTGCCAAATTGCATTATCTCTTATAGTTTCCGAGATATGGACTATCGACTATTTTTAACCTTAGGCTCTGCTTCTAACTTGGGCCCAAACTGTAAAATGGTCTTATCTATTGGCGATTTCGTTCCAACTCACATTCCAAGTAACATTCGGCATGCTAATTACATTGCCGGTTGCCAAATTGCTTTATCTCTTATAGTTTCCGAGATATGGACTATCGACTATTTTTAACCTTAGGCTCTGCTTCTAACTTGGGCCCAAACTGTAAAATGGTCTTATCTATTGGCGATTTCGTTCCAATTCACATTCCAAGTAATATTCGGCATGCTAATTACATTGCCGGTTGCCAAATTGCATTATCTCTTATAGTTTCCGAGATATGGACTATCGATAATTTACACCTTAGGCTCTGCTTCTAACTTGGGCCCAAATTGTAAAATGGTCTTATCTATTGGCGATTTCGTTACAATTCACATTCCAAGTAACATTCGGCATGCTAATTACATTGCCGGTTGCCAAATTGCATTATCTCTTATAGTTTCCGAGATATGGACTATCGATTATTTTTAACCTTAGGCTCTGCTTCTAACTTGGGCCCAAACTGTAAAATGGTCTTATCTATTGGCGATTTCGTTCCAATTCACATTCCAAGTAATATTCGGCATGCTAATTACATTGCCGGTTGCCAAATTGCATTATCTCTTATAGTTTCCGAGATATGGACTATCGATAATTTACACCTTAGGCTCTGCTTCTAACTTGGGCCCAAATTGTAAAATGGTCTTATCTATTGGCGATTTCGTTCCAATTCACATTCCAAGTAATATTCGGCATGCTAATTACATTGCCGGTTGCCAAATTGCATTATCTCTTATAGTTTCCGAGATATGGACTATCGATAATTTACACCTTATGCTCTGCTTCTAACTTGGGCCCAAATTGTAAAATGGCCTTATCTATTGGCGATTTCGACCCAATTCACATTCCAAGTAATATTCGGCATGCTAATTACATTGCCGGTTGCCAAATTGCATTATCTCTTATAGTTTCCGAGATATGGACTATCGATAATTTACACCTTAGGCTCTGCTTCTAACTTGGGCCCAAATTGTAAAATGGTCTTATCTATTGGCGATTTCGTTCCAATTCACATTCCAAGTAATATTCGGCATGCTAATTACATTGCCGGTTGCCAAATTGCATTATCTCTTATAGTTTCCGAGATATGGACTATCGATAATTTACACCTTAGGCTCTGCTTCTAACTTGGGCCCAAATTGTAAAATGGTCTTATCTATTGGCGATTTCGTTCCAATTCACATTCCAAGTAATATTCGGCATGCTAATTACATTGCCGGTTGCCAAATTGCATTATCTCTTATAGTTTCCGAGATATGGACTATCGATAATTTACACCTTAGGCTCTGCTTCTAACTTGGGCCCAAATTGTAAAATGGTCTTATCTATTGGCGATTTCGTCCCAATTCACATTCCAAGTGATATTCGGCATGCTAATTACATTGCCGGTTGCGAAATTGCATTATCTCTTATAGTTTCCGAGATATGGACTATCAATTAATTACACCTTAGGCTCTGCTTCTAACTTGGGCCCAAATTGTAAAATGGTCTTATCTATTGGCGATTTCGTTCCAATTCACATCCCAAGTAATATTCGGCATGCTAATTACATTGCCGGTTGCCAAATTGCATTATCTCTTATAGTTTCCGAGATATGGACTATCGATAATTTACACCTTAGGCTCTGCTTCTAACTTGGGCCCAAATTGTAAAATGGTCTTATCTATTGGCGATTTCGTTCCAATTCACATTCCAAGTAATATTCGGCATGCTAATTACATTGCCGGTTGCCAAATTGCATTATCTCTTATAGTTTCCGAGATATGGACTATCGATAATTTACACCTTAGGCTCTGCTTCTAACCTGGGCCCAAATTGTAAAATGGTCTTATCTATTGGCGATTTCGTTCCAATTCACATTCCAAGTAATATTCGGCATGCTAATTACATTGCCGGTTGCCAAATTGAATTATCTCTTATAGTTTCCGAGATATGGACTATCGATAATTTACACCTTAGGCTCTGCTTCTAACTTGGGCCCAAATTGTAAAATGGTCTTACCTATTGGCGATTTCGTTCCAATTCACATTCCAAGTAATATTCGGCATGCTAATTACATTGCCGGTTGCCAAATTGCATTATCTCTTATAGTTTCCGAGATATGGACTATCGATAATTTACACCTTAGGCTCTGCTTCTAACTTGGGCCCAAATTGTAAAATGGTCTTATCTATTGGCGATTTCGTTCCAATTCACATTCCAAGTAATATTCGGCATGCTAATTGTAAAATGGTCTTATCTATTGGCGATTTCGTTCCAATTCACATTCCAAGTAAAATTCGGCATGCTAATTACATTGCCGGTTGCCAAATTGCATTATCTCTTATAGTTTCCGAGATATGGACTATCGATAATTTACACCTTAGGCTCTGCTTCTAACTTGCTTCCAAATTGTAAAATGGTCTTATCTATTGGCGATTTCGTTCCAATTCACATTCCAAGTAATATTCGGCATGCTAATTACATTGCCGGTTGCCAAATTGCATTATCTCTTATAGTTTCCGAGATATGGACTATCGATAATTTACACCTTAGGCTCTGCTTCTAACTTGGGCCCAAATTGTAAAATGGTTTTATCTATTGGCGATTTCGTTCCAATTCACATTCCAAGTAATATTCGGCATGCTAATTACATTGCCGGTTGCCAAATTGAATGATCTCTTATAGTTTCCGAGATATGGACTATCGATAATTTACACCTTAGGCTCTGCTTCTAACTTGGGCGCAAATTGTAAAATGGTCTTACCTATTGGCGATTTCGTTCCAATTCACATTCCAAGTAATATTCGGCATGCTAATTACATTGCCGGTTGCCAAATTGCATTATCTCTTATAGTTTCCGAGATATGGACTATCGATAATTTACACCTTAGGCTCTGCTTCTAACCTGGGCCCAAATTGTAAAATGGTCTTGTCTATTGGCGATTTCGTTCCAATTCACATTCCAAGTAATATTCGGCATGCTAATTACATTGCCGGTTGCCAAATTGAATTATCTCTTATAGTTTCCGAGATATGGACTATCGATAATTTACACCTTAGGCTCTGCTTCTAACTTGGGCCCAAATTGTAAAATGGTCTTACCTATTGGCGATTTCGTTCCAATTCACATTCCAAGTAATATTCGGCATGCTAATTACATTGCCGGTTGCCAAATTGCATTATCTCTTATAGTTTCCGAGATATGGACTATCGATAATTTACACCTTAGGCTCTGCTTCTAACTTGGGCCCAAATTGTAAAATGGTCTTATCTATTGGCGATTTCGTTCCAATTCACACTATAAGTAATATTCAGCATGCTAATTACATTGCCGGTTGCCAAATTGCATTATCTCTTATAGTTTCCGAGATATGGACTATCGATAATTTACACCTTAGGCTCTGCTTCTAACTTGGGCCCAAATTGTAAAATGGTCTTATCTATTGGCGATTTCGTTCCAATTCACATTCCAAGTAATATTCGGTATACTAATTACATTGCCGGTTGCCAAATTGCATTATCTCTTATAGTTTCCGAGATATGGACTATCGATAATTTACACCTTAGGCTCTGCTTCTAACTTGGGCCCAAATTGTAAAATGGTCTTATCTATTGGCGATTTCGTCCCAATTCACATTCCAAGTGATATTCGGCATGCTAATTACATTGCCGGTTGCGAAATTGCATTATCTCTTATAGTTTCCGAGATATGGACTATCGATAATTTACACCTTAGGCTCTGCTTCTAACTTGGGCCCAAATTGTAAAATGGTCTTATCTATTGGCGATTTCGTTCCAATTCACATTCCAAGTAATATTCGGCATGCTAATTACATTGCCGGTTGCCAAATTGCATTATCTCTTATAGTTTCCGAGATATGGACTATCGATAATTTACACCTTAGGCTCTGCTTCTAACTTGGGCCCAAATTGTAAAATGGTCTTATCTATTGGCGATTTCGTTCCAATTCACATTCCAAGTAATATTCGGCATGCTAATTACATTGCCGGTTGCCAAATTGCATTATCTCTTATAGTTTCCGAGATATGGACTATCGATAATTTACACCTTAGGCTCTGCTTCTAACCTGGGCCCAAATTGTAAAATGGTCTTATCTATTGGCGATTTCGTTCCAATTCACATTCCAAGTAATATTCGGCATGCTAATTACATTGCCGGTTGCCAAATTGAATTATCTCTTATAGTTTCCGAGATATGGACTATCGATAATTTACACCTTAGGCTCTGCTTCTAACTTGGGCCCAAATTGTAAAATGGTCTTACCTATTGGCGATTTCGTTCCAATTCACATTCCAAGTAATATTCGGCATGCTAATTACATTGCCGGTTGCCAAATTGCATTATCTCTTATAGTTTCCGAGATATGGACTATCGATAATTTACACCTTAGGCTCTGCTTCTAACTTGGGCCCAAATTGTAAAATGGTCTTATCTATTGGCGATTTCGTTCCAATTCACATTCCAAGTAATATTCGGCATGCTAATTGTAAAATGGTCTTATCTATTGGCGATTTCGTTCCAATTCACATTCCAAGTAAAATTCGGCATGCTAATTACATTGCCGGTTGCCAAATTGCATTATCTCTTATAGTTTCCGAGATATGGACTATCGATAATTTACACCTTAGGCTCTGCTTCTAACTTGCTCCCAAATTGTAAAATGGTCTTATCTATTGGCGATTTCGTTCCAATTCACATTCCAAGTAATATTCGGGATGCTAATTACATTGCCGGTTGCCAAATTGCATTATCTCTTATAGTTTCCGAGATATGGACTATCGATAATTTACACCTTAGGCTCTGCTTCTAACTTGGGCCCAAATTGTAAAATGGTTTTATCTATTGGCGATTTCGTTCCAATTCACATTCCAAGTAATATTCGGCATGCTAATTACATTGCCGGTTGCCAAATTGAATTATCTCTTATAGTTTCCGAGATATGGACTATCGATAATTTACACCTTAGGCTCTGCTTCTAACTTGGGCGCAAATTGTAAAATGGTCTTACCTATTGGCGATTTCGTTCCAATTCACATTCCAAGTAATATTCGGCATGCTAATTACATTGCCGGTTGCCAAATTGCATTATCTCTTATAGTTTCCGAGATATGGACTATCGATAATTTACACCTTAGGCTCTGCTTCTAACTTGGGCCCAAATTGGAAAATGGTCTTATCTATTGGCGATTTCGTCCCAATTCACATTCCAAGTGATATTCGGCATGCTAATTACATTGCCGGTTTCGAAATTGCATTATCTCTTATAGTTTCCGAGATATGGACTATCAATAATTTACACCTTAGGCTCTGCTTCTAACTTGGGCCCAAATTGTAAAATGGTCTTATCTATTGGCGATTTCGTTCCAATTCACATTCCAAGTAATATTCGGCATGCTAATTACATTGCCGGTTGCCAAATTGCATTATCTCTTATAGTTTCCGAGATATGGATTATCGATAATTTACACCTTAGGCTCTGCTTCTAACTTGGGCCCAAATTGTAAAATGGTCTTATCTATTGGCGATTTCGTTGCAATTCACATTCCAAGTAATATTCGGCATGCTAATTACATTGCCGGTTGCCAAATTGCATTATCTCTTATAGTTTCCGAGATATGGACTATCGATAATTTACACCTTAGGCTCTGCTTCTAACTTGGGCCCAAATTGTAAAATGGTCTTATCTATTGGCGATTTCGTTCCAATTCACATTCCAAGTAATATTCGGCATGCTAATTACATTGCCGGTTGCCAAATTGCATTATCTCTTATAGTTTCCGAGATATGGACTATCGATAATTTACACCTTAGGCTCTGCTTCTCACTTGGGCCCAAATTGTAAAATGGTCTTATCTATTGGCGATTTCGTTCCAATTCACATTCCAAGTAATATTCGGCATGCTAATTACATTGCCGGTTGCCAAATTGCATTATCTCTTATAGTTTCCGAGATATGGACTATCGATAATTTACACCTTAGGCTCTGCTTCTAACTTGGGCCCAAATTGTAAAATGGTCTTATCTATTGGCGATTTCGTTCCAATTCACATTCCAAGTAATATTCGGCATGCTAATTACATTGCCGGTTGCGAAATTGCATTATCTCTTATAGTTTCCGAGATATGGACTATCAATAATTTACACCTTAGGCTCTGCTTCTAACTTGGGCCCAAATTGTAAAATGGTCTTATCTATTGGCGATTTCGTTCCAATTCACATTCCAAGTAATATTCGGCATGCTAATTACATTGCCGGTTGCCAAATTGCATTATCTCTTATAGTTTCCGAGATATGGACTATCGATAATTTACACCTTAGGCTCTGCTTCTAACTTGGGCCCAAATTGTAAAATGGTCTTATCTATTGGCGATTTCGTTCCAATTCACATTCCAAGTAATATTCGGCATGCTAATTACATTGCCGGTTGCCAAATTGCATTATCTCTTATAGTTTCCGAGATATGGACTATCGATAATTTACACCTTAGGCTCTGCTTCTAACTTGGGCACAAATTGTAAAATAGTCTTATCTATTGGCGATTTCGTTCCAATTCACATTCCAAGTAATATTCGGCATGCTAATTACATTGCCGGTTGCCAAATTGCATTATCTCTTATAGTTTCCGAGATATGGACTATCGATAATTTACACCTTAGGCTCTGCTTCTAACTTGGGCCCAAATTGTAAAATGGTCTTATCTATTGGCGATTTCGTTCCAATTCACATTCCAAGTAATATTCGGTATACTAATTACATTGCCAGTTGCCAAATTGCATTATCTCTTATAGTTTCCGAGATATGGACTATCGATAATTTACACCTTAGGCTCTGCTTCTAACTTGGGCCCAAATTGTAAAATGGTCTTATCTATTGGCGATTTCGTTCCAATTCACATTCCAAGTAATATTCGGCATGCTAATTACATTGCCGGTTGCCAAATTGCATTATCTCTTATAGTTTCCGAGATATGGACTATCGATAATTTACACCTTAGGCTCTGCTTCTAACTTGGGCCCAAATTGTAAAATGGTCTTATCTATTGGCGATTTCGTTCCAATTCACATTCCAAGTAATATTCGGCATGCTAATTACATTGCCGGTTGCCAAATTGCATTATCTCTTATAGTTTCCGAGATATGGACTATCGATAATTTACACCTTAGGCTCTGCTTCTAACTTGGGCACAAATTGTAAAATAGTCTTATCTATTGGCGATTTCGTTCCAATTCACATTCCAAGTAATATTCGGCATGCTAATTACATTGCCGGTTGCCAAATTGCATTATCTCTTATAGTTTCCGAGATATGGACTATCGATAATTTACACCTTAGGCTCTGCTTCTCACTTGGGCCCAAATTGTAAAATGGTCTTATCTATTGGCGATTTCGTTCCAATTCACATTCCAAGTAATATTCGGCATGCTAATTACATTGCCGGTTGCCAAATTGCATTATCTCTTATAGTTTCCGAGATATGGACTATCGATAATTTACACCTTAGGCTCTGCTTCTAACTTGGGCCCAAATTGTAAAATGGTCTTATCTATTGGCGATTTCGTTCCAATTCACATTCCAAGTAATATTCGGCATGCTAATTGTAAAATGGTCTTATCTATTGGCGATTTCGTTCCAATTCACATTCCAAGTAATATTCGGCATGCTAATTACATTGCCGGTTGCGAAATTGCATTATCTCTTATAGTTTCCGAGATATGGACTATCAATAATTTACACCTTAGGCTCTGCTTCTAACTTGGGCCCAAATTGTAAAATGGTCTTATCTATTGGCGATTTCGTTCCAATTCACATTCCAAGTAATATTCGGCATGCTAATTACATTGCCGGTTGCCAAATTGCATTATCTCTTATAGTTTCCGAGATATGGACTATCGATAATTTACACCTTAGGCTCTGCTTCTAACTTGGGCCCAAATTGTAAAATGGTCTTATCTATTGGCGATTTCGTTCCAATTCACATTCCAAGTAATATTCGGCATGCTAATTACATTGCCGGTTGCCAAATTGCATTATCTCTTATAGTTTCCGAGATATGGACTATCGATAATTTACACCTTAGGCTCTGCTTCTAACTTGGGCACAAATTGTAAAATAGTCTTATCTATTGGCGATTTCGTTCCAATTCACATTCCAAGTAATATTCGGCATGCTAATTACATTGCCGGTTGCCAAATTGCATTATCTCTTATAGTTTCCGAGATATGGACTATCGATAATTTACACCTTAGGCTCTGCTTCTAACTTGGGCCCAAATTGTAAAATGGTCTTATCTATTGGCGATTTCGTTCCAATTCACATTCCAAGTAATATTCGGTATACTAATTACATTGCCAGTTGCCAAATTGCATTATCTCTTATAGTTTCCGAGATATGGACTATCGATAATTTACACCTTAGGCTCTGCTTCTAACTTGGGCCCAAATTGTAAAATGGTCTTATCTATTGGCGATTTCGTTCCAATTCACATTCCAATTAATATTCGGCATGCTAATTACATTGCCGGTTGCCAAATTGCATTATCTCTTATAGTTTCCGAGATATGGACTATCGATAATTTACACCTTAGGCTCTGCTTCTAACTTGGGCCCAAATTGTAAAATGGTCTTATCTATTGGCGATTTCGTTCCAATTCACATTCCAAGTAATATTCGGCATGCTAATTACATTGCCGGTTGCCAAATTGCATTATCTCTTATAGTTTCCGAGATATGGACTATCGATAATTTACACCTTAGGCTCTGCTTCTAACTTGGGCACAAATTGTAAAATAGTCTTATCTATTGGCGATTTCGTTCCAATTCACATTCCAAGTAATATTCGGCATGCTAATTACATTGCCGGTTGCCAAATTGCATTATCTCTTATAGTTTCCGAGATATGGACTATCGATAATTTACACCTTAGGCTCTGCTTCTAACTTGGGCCCAAATTGTAAAATGGTCTTATCTATTGGCGATTTCGTTCCAATTCACATTCCAAGTAATATTCGGCATGCTAATTACATTGCCGGTTGCCAAATTGCATTATCTCTTATAGTTTCCGAGATATGGACTATCGATAATTTACACCTTAGGCTCTGCTTCTAACTCGGGCCCAAATTGTAAAATGGTCTTATCTATTGGCGATTTCGTTCCAATTCACATTCCAAGTAATATTCGGCATGCTAATTACATTGCCGGTTGCCAAATTGCATTATCTCTTATAGTTTCCGAGATATGGACTATCGATAATTTACACCTTAGGCTCTGCTTCTAACTCGGGCCCAAATTGTAAAATGGTCTTATCTATTGGCGATTTCGTTCCAATTCACATTCCAAGTAATATTCGGCATGCTAATTACATTGCCGGTTGCCAAATTGCATTATCTCTTATAGTTTCCGAGATATGGACTATCGATAATTTACACCTTAGGCTCTGCTTCTAACCTGGGCCCAAATTGTAAAATGGTCTTATCTATTGGCGATTTCGTTCCAATTCACATTCCAAGTAATATTCGGCATGCTAATTACATTGCCGGTTGCCAAATTGAATTATCTCTTATAGTTTCCGAGATATGGACTATCGATAATTTACACCTTAGGCTCTGCTTCTAACTTGGGCCCAAATTGTAAAATGGTCTTACCTATTGGCGATTTCGTTCCAATTCACATTCCAAGTAATATTCGGCATGCTAATTACATTGCCGGTTGCCAAATTGCATTATCTCTTATAGTTTCCGAGATATGGACTATCGATAATTTACACCTTAGGCTCTGCTTCTAACTTGGGCCCAAATTGTAAAATGGTCTTATCTATTGGCGATTTCGTTCCAATTCACATTCCAAGTAATATTCGGCATGCTAATTGTAAAATGGTCTTATCTATTGGCGATTTCGTTCCAATTCACATTCCAAGTAAAATTCGGCATGCTAATTACATTGCCGGTTGCCAAATTGCATTATCTCTTATAGTTTCCGAGATATGGACTATCGATAATTTACACCTTAGGCTCTGCTTCTAACTTGCTCCCAAATTGTAAAATGGTCTTATCTATTGGCGATTTCGTTCCAATTCACATTCCAAGTAATATTCGGGATGCTAATTACATTGCCGGTTGCCAAATTGCATTATCTCTTATAGTTTCCGAGATATGGACTATCGATAATTTACACCTTAGGCTCTGCTTCTAACTTGGGCCCAAATTGTAAAATGGTTTTATCTATTGGCGATTTCGTTCCAATTCACATTCCAAGTAATATTCGGCATGCTAATTACATTGCCGGTTGCCAAATTGAATTATCTCTTATAGTTTCCGAGATATGGACTATCGATAATTTACACCTTAGGCTCTGCTTCTAACTTGGGCGCAAATTGTAAAATGGTCTTACCTATTGGCGATTTCGTTCCAATTCACATTCCAAGTAATATTCGGCATGCTAATTACATTGCCGGTTGCCAAATTGCATTATCTCTTATAGTTTCCGAGATATGGACTATCGATAATTTACACCTTAGGCTCTGCTTCTAACTTGGGCCCAAATTGGAAAATGGTCTTATCTATTGGCGATTTCGTCCCAATTCACATTCCAAGTGATATTCGGCATGCTAATTACATTGCCGGTTTCGAAATTGCATTATCTCTTATAGTTTCCGAGATATGGACTATCAATAATTTACACCTTAGGCTCTGCTTCTAACTTGGGCCCAAATTGTAAAATGGTCTTATCTATTGGCGATTTCGTTCCAATTCACATTCCAAGTAATATTCGGCATGCTAATTACATTGCCGGTTGCCAAATTGCATTATCTCTTATAGTTTCCGAGATATGGATTATCGATAATTTACACCTTAGGCTCTGCTTCTAACTTGGGCCCAAATTGTAAAATGGTCTTATCTATTGGCGATTTCGTTGCAATTCACATTCCAAGTAATATTCGGCATGCTAATTACATTGCCGGTTGCCAAATTGCATTATCTCTTATAGTTTCCGAGATATGGACTATCGATAATTTACACCTTAGGCTCTGCTTCTAACTTGGGCCCAAATTGTAAAATGGTCTTATCTATTGGCGATTTCGTTCCAATTCACATTCCAAGTAATATTCGGCATGCTAATTACATTGCCGGTTGCCAAATTGCATTATCTCTTATAGTTTCCGAGATATGGACTATCGATAATTTACACCTTAGGCTCTGCTTCTCACTTGGGCCCAAATTGTAAAATGGTCTTATCTATTGGCGATTTCGTTCCAATTCACATTCCAAGTAATATTCGGCATGCTAATTACATTGCCGGTTGCCAAATTGCATTATCTCTTATAGTTTCCGAGATATGGACTATCGATAATTTACACCTTAGGCTCTGCTTCTAACTTGGGCCCAAATTGTAAAATGGTCTTATCTATTGGCGATTTCGTTCCAATTCACATTCCAAGTAATATTCGGCATGCTAATTACATTGCCGGTTGCGAAATTGCATTATCTCTTATAGTTTCCGAGATATGGACTATCAATAATTTACACCTTAGGCTCTGCTTCTAACTTGGGCCCAAATTGTAAAATGGTCTTATCTATTGGCGATTTCGTTCCAATTCACATTCCAAGTAATATTCGGCATGCTAATTACATTGCCGGTTGCCAAATTGCATTATCTCTTATAGTTTCCGAGATATGGACTATCGATAATTTACACCTTAGGCTCTGCTTCTAACTTGGGCCCAAATTGTAAAATGGTCTTATCTATTGGCGATTTCGTTCCAATTCACATTCCAAGTAATATTCGGCATGCTAATTACATTGCCGGTTGCCAAATTGCATTATCTCTTATAGTTTCCGAGATATGGACTATCGATAATTTACACCTTAGGCTCTGCTTCTAACTTGGGCACAAATTGTAAAATAGTCTTATCTATTGGCGATTTCGTTCCAATTCACATTCCAAGTAATATTCGGCATGCTAATTACATTGCCGGTTGCCAAATTGCATTATCTCTTATAGTTTCCGAGATATGGACTATCGATAATTTACACCTTAGGCTCTGCTTCTAACTTGGGCCCAAATTGTAAAATGGTCTTATCTATTGGCGATTTCGTTCCAATTCACATTCCAAGTAATATTCGGTATACTAATTACATTGCCAGTTGCCAAATTGCATTATCTCTTATAGTTTCCGAGATATGGACTATCGATAATTTACACCTTAGGCTCTGCTTCTAACTTGGGCCCAAATTGTAAAATGGTCTTATCTATTGGCGATTTCGTTCCAATTCACATTCCAAGTAATATTCGGCATGCTAATTACATTGCCGGTTGCCAAATTGCATTATCTCTTATAGTTTCCGAGATATGGACTATCGATAATTTACACCTTAGGCTCTGCTTCTAACTTGGGCCCAAATTGTAAAATGGTCTTATCTATTGGCGATTTCGTTCCAATTCACATTCCAAGTAATATTCGGCATGCTAATTACATTGCCGGTTGCCAAATTGCATTATCTCTTATAGTTTCCGAGATATGGACTATCGATAATTTACACCTTAGGCTCTGCTTCTAAATTGGGCACAAATTGTAAAATAGTCTTATCTATTGGCGATTTCGTTCCAATTCACATTCCAAGTAATATTCGGCATGCTAATTACATTGCCGGTTGCCAAATTGCATTATCTCTTATAGTTTCCGAGATATGGACTATCGATAATTTACACCTTAGGCTCTGCTTCTAACTTGGGCCCAAATTGTAAAATGGTCTTATCTATTGGCGATTTCGTTCCAATTCACATTCCAAGTAATATTCGGCATGCTAATTACATTGCCGGTTGCCAAATTGCATTATCTCTTATAGTTTCCGAGATATGGACTATCGATAATTTACACCTTAGGCTCTGCTTCTAACTCGGGCCCAAATTGTAAAATGGTCTTATCTATTGGCGATTTCGTTCCAATTCACATTCCAAGTAATATTCGGCATGCTAATTACATTGCCGGTTGCCAAATTGCATTATCTCTTATAGTTTCCGAGATATGGACTATCGATAATTTACACCTTAGGCTCTGCTTCTAACTCGGGCCCAAATTGTAAAATGGTCTTATCTATTGGCGATTTCGTTCCAATTCACATTCCAAGTAATATTCGGCATGCTAATTACATTGCCGGTTGCCAAATTGCATTATCTCTTATAGTTTCCGAGATATGGACTATCGATAATTTACACCTTAGGCTCTGCTTCTAACTCGGGCCCAAATTGTAAAATGGTCTTATCTAATGGCGATTTCGTTCCAATTCACATTCCAAGTAATATTCGGCATGCTAATTACATTGCCGGTTGCCAAATTGCATTATCTCTTATAGTTTCCGAGATATGGACTATCGATAATTTACACCTTAGGCTCTGCTTCTAACTTGGGCCCAAATTGTAAAATGGTCTTCTCTATTGGCGATTTCGTTCCAATTCACATTCCAAGTAATATTCGGCATGCTAATTACATTGCCGGTTGCCAAATTGCATTATCTCTTATAGTTTCCGAGATATGGACTATCGATAATTTACACCTTAGGCTCTGCTTCTAACTTGGGCCCAAATTGTAAAATGGTCTTATCTATTGGCGATTCCGTTCCAATTCACATTCCAAGTAATATCCGGCATGCTAATTACATTGCCGGTTGCCAAATTGCATTATCTCTTATAGTTTCCGAGATATGGACTATCGATAATTTACACCTTAGGCTCTGCTTCTAACTTGGGCCCAAATTGTAAAATGGTCTTATCTATTGGCGATTTCGTTCCAATTCACATTCCAAGTAATATTCGGCATGCTAATTACATTGCCGGTTGTCAAATTGCATTATCTCTTATAGTTTCCGAGATATGGACTATCGATAATTTACACCTTAGGCTCTGCTTCTAACTTGGGCCCAAATTGTAAAATGGTCTTATCTATTGGCGATTTCGTTCCAATTCACATTCCAAGTAATATTCGGCATGCTAATTACATTGCCGGTTGCCAAATTGCATTATCTCTTATAGTTTCCGAGATATGGACTATCGATAATTTACACCTTAGGCTCTGCTTCTAACTTGGGCCCAAATTGTAAAATGGTCTTATCTATTGGCGATTTCGTTCCAATTCACATTCCAAGTAATATTCGGCATGCTAATTACATTGCCGGTTGCCAAATTGCATTATCTCTTATAGTTTCCGAGATATGGACTATCGATAATTTACACCTTAGGCTCTGCTTCTAACTTGGGCCCAAATTGTAAAATGGTCTTATCTATTGGCGATTTCGTTCCAATTCACATTCCAAGTAATATTCGGCATGCTAATTACATTGCCGGTTGCCAAATTGCATTATCTCTTATAGTTTCCGAGATATGGACTATCGATAATTTACACCTTAGGCTCTGCTTCTAACTTGGGCCCAAATTGTAAAATGGTCTTATCTATTGGCGATTTCGTTCCAATTCACATTCCAAGTAACATTCGGGATGCTAATTACATTGCCGGTTGCCAAATTGCATTATCTCTTATAGTTTCCGAGATATGGACTATCGACTATTTTTAACCTTAGGCTCTGCTTCTAACTTGGGCCCAAACTGTAAAATGGTCTTATCTATTGGCGATTTCGTTCCAACTCACATTCCAAGTAACATTCGGCATGCTAATTACATTGCCGGTTGCCAAATTGCTTTATCTCTTATAGTTTCCGAGATATGGACTATCGACTATTTTTAACCTTAGGCTCTGCTTCTAACTTGGGCCCAAACTGTAAAATGGTCTTATCTATTGGCGATTTCGTTCCAATTCACATTCCAAGTAATATTCGGCATGCTAATTACATTGCCGGTTGCCAAATTGCATTATCTCTTATAGTTTCCGAGATATGGACTATCGATAATTTACACCTTAGGCTCTGCTTCTAACTTGGGCCCAAATTGTAAAATGGTCTTATCTATTGGCGATTTCGTTACAATTCACATTCCAAGTAACATTCGGCATGCTAATTACATTGCCGGTTGCCAAATTGCATTATCTCTTATAGTTTCCGAGATATGGACTATCGATTATTTTTAACCTTAGGCTCTGCTTCTAACTTGGGCCCAAACTGTAAAATGGTCTTATCTATTGGCGATTTCGTTCCAATTCACATTCCAAGTAATATTCGGCATGCTAATTACATTGCCGGTTGCCAAATTGCATTATCTCTTATAGTTTCCGAGATATGGACTATCGATAATTTACACCTTAGGCTCTGCTTCTAACTTGGGCCCAAATTGTAAAATGGCCTTATCTATTGGCGATTTCGACCCAATTCACATTCCAAGTAATATTCGGCATGCTAATTACATTGCCGGTTGCCAAATTGCATTATCTCTTATAGTTTCCGAGATATGGACTATCGATAATTTACACCTTAGGCTCTGCTTCTAACTTGGGCCCAAATTGTAAAATGGTCTTATCTATTGGCGATTTCGTTCCAATTCACATTCCAAGTAATATTCGGCATGCTAATTACATTGCCGGTTGCCAAATTGCATTATCTCTTATAGTTTCCGAGATATGGACTATCGATAATTTACACCTTAGGCTCTGCTTCTAACTTGGGCCCAAATTGTAAAATGGTCTTATCTATTGGCGATTTCGTTCCAATTCACATTCCAAGTAATATTCGGTATGCTAATTACATTGCCGGTTGCCAAATTGCATTATCTCTTATAGTTTCCGAGATATGGACTATCGATAATTTACACCTTAGGCTCTGCTTCTAACTTGGGCCCAAATTGTAAAATGGTCTTATCTATTGGCGATTTCGTCCCAATTCACATTCCAAGTGATATTCGGCATGCTAATTACATTGCCGGTTGCGAAATTGCATTATCTCTTATAGTTTCCGAGATATGGACTATCAATTAATTACACCTTAGGCTCTGCTTCTAACTTGGGCCCAAATTGTAAAATGGTCTTATCTATTGGCGATTTCGTTCCAATTCACATCCCAAGTAATATTCGGCATGCTAATTACATTGCCGGTTGCCAAATTGCATTATCTCTTATAGTTTCCGAGATATGGACTATCGATAATTTACACCTTAGGCTCTGCTTCTAACTTGGGCCCAAATTGTAAAATGGTCTTATCTATTGGCGATTTCGTTCCAATTCACATTCCAAGTAATATTCGGCATGCTAATTACATTGCCGGTTGCCAAATTGCATTATCTCTTATAGTTTCCGAGATATGGACTATCGATAATTTACACCTTAGGCTCTGCTTCTAACCTGGGCCCAAATTGTAAAATGGTCTTATCTATTGGCGATTTCGTTCCAATTCACATTCCAAGTAATATTCGGCATGCTAATTACATTGCCGGTTGCCAAATTGAATTATCTCTTATAGTTTCCGAGATATGGACTATCGATAATTTACACCTTAGGCTCTGCTTCTAACTTGGGCCCAAATTGTAAAATGGTCTTACCTATTGGCGATTTCGTTTCAATTCACATTCCAAGTAATATTCGGCATGCTAATTACATTGCCGGTTGCCAAATTGCATTATCTCTTATAGTTTCCGAGATATGGACTATCGATAATTTACACCTTAGGCTCTGCTTCTAACTTGGGCCCAAATTGTAAAATGGTCTTATCTATTGGCGATTTCGTTCCAATTCACATTCCAAGTAATATTCGGCATGCTAATTGTAAAATGGTCTTATCTATTGGCGATTTCGTTCCAATTCACATTCCAAGTAAAATTCGGCATGCTAATTACATTGCCGGTTGCCAAATTGCATTATCTCTTATAGTTTCCGAGATATGGACTATCGATAATTTACACCTTAGGCTCTGCTTCTAACTTGCTTCCAAATTGTAAAATGGTCTTATCTATTGGCGATTTCGTTCCAATTCACATTCCAAGTAATATTCGGCATGCTAATTACATTGCCGGTTGCCAAATTGCATTATCTCTTATAGTTTCCGAGATATGGACTATCGATAATTTACACCTTAGGCTCTGCTTCTAACTTGGGCCCAAATTGTAAAATGGTTTTATCTATTGGCGATTTCGTTCCAATTCACATTCCAAGTAATATTCGGCATGCTAATTACATTGCCGGTTGCCAAATTGAATGATCTCTTATAGTTTCCGAGATATGGACTATCGATAATTTACACCTTAGGCTCTGCTTCTAACTTGGGCGCAAATTGTAAAATGGTCTTACCTATTGGCGATATCGTTCCAATTCACATTCCAAGTAATATTCGGCATGCTAATTACATTGCCGGTTGCCAAATTGCATTATCTCTTATAGTTTCCGAGATATGGACTATCGATAATTTACACCTTAGGCTCTGCTTCTAACTTGGGCCCAAATTGTAAAATGGTCTTATCTATTGGCGATTTCGTCCCAATTCACATTCCAAGTGATATTCGGCATGCTAATTACATTGCCGGTTTCGAAATTGCATTATCTCTTATAGTTTCCGAGATATGGACTATCAATAATTTACACCTTAGGCTCTGCTTCTAACTTGGGCCCAAATTGTAAAATGGTCTTATCTATTGGCGATTTCGTTCCAATTCACATTCCAAGTAATATTCGGCATGCTAATTACATTGCCGGTTGCCAAATTGCATTATCTCTTATAGTTTCCGAGATATGGATTATCGATAATTTACACCTTAGGCTCTGCTTCTAACTTGGGCCCAAATTGTAAAATGGTCTTATCTATTGGCGATTTCGTTGCAATTCACATTCCAAGTAATATTCGGCATGCTAATTACATTGCCGGTTGCCAAATTGCATTATCTCTTATAGTTTCCGAGATATGGACTATCGATAATTTACACCTTAGGCTCTGCTTCTAACTTGGGCCCAAATTGTAAAATAGTCTTATCTATTGGCGATTTCGTTCCAATTCACATTCCAAGTAATATTCGGCATGCTAATTACATTGCCGGTTGCCAAATTGCATTATCTCTTATAGTTTCCGAGATATGGACTATCGATAATTTACACCTTAGGCTCTGCTTCTAACTTGGGCCCAAATTGTAAAATGGTCTTATCTATTGGCGATTTCGTTCCAATTCACATTCCAAGTAATATTCGGCATGCTAATTACATTGCCGGTTGCCAAATTGCATTATCTCTTATAGTTTCCGAGATATGGACTATCGATAATTTACACCTTAGGCTCTGCTTCTAACTTGGGCCCAAATTGTAAAATGGTCTTATCTATTGGCGATTTCGTTCCAATTCACATTCCAAGTAATATTCGGCATGCTAATTACATTGCCGGTTGCCAAATTGCATTATCTCTTATAGTTTCCGAGATATGGACTATCGATAATTTACACCTTAGGCTCTGCTTCTAACTTGGGCACAAATTGTAAAATAGTCTTATCTATTGGCGATTTCGTTCCAATTCACATTCCAAGTAATATTCGGCATGCTAATTACATTGCCGGTTGCCAAATTGCATTACCTCTTATAGTTTCCGAGATATGGACTATCGATAATTTACACCTTAGGCTCTGCTTCTAACTTGGGCCCAAATTGTAAAATGGTCTTATCTATTGGCGATTTCGTTCCAATTCACATTCCAAGTAACATTCGGCATGCTAATTACATTGCCGGTTGCCAAATTGCATTATCTCTTATAGTTTCCGAGATATGGACTATCGACTATTTTTAACCTTAGGCTCTGCTTCTAACTTGGGCCCAAACTGTAAAATGGTCTTATCTATTGGCGATTTCGTTCCAATTCACATTCCAAGTAATATTCGGCATGCTAATTACATTGCCGGTTGCCAAATTGCATTATCTCTTATAGTTTCCGAGATATGGACTATCGATAATTTACACCTTAGGCTCTGCTTCTAACTTGGGCCCAAATTGTAAAATGGTCTTATCTATTGGCGATTTCGTTTCAATTCACATTCCAAGTAATATTCGGCATGCTAATTACATTGCCGGTTGCCAAATTGCATTATCTCTTATAGTTTCCGAGATATGGACTATCGATAATTTACACCTTAGGCTCTGCTTCTAACTTGGGCCCAAATTGTAAAATGGCCTTATCTATTGGCGATTTCGACCCAATTCACATTCCCAGTAATATTCGGCATGCTAATTACATTGCCGGTTGCGAAATTGCATTATCTCTTATAGTTTCAGAGATATGGACTATCGATAATTTACACCTTAGACTCTGCTTCTAACTTGGGCCCAAATTGTAAAATGGTCTTACCTATTGGCGATTTCGTTCCAATTCACATTCCAAGTAATATTCGGCATGCTAAGTACATTGCCGGCTGCCAAATTGCATTATCTCTTATAGTTTCCGAGATATGGACTATCGATAATTTACACCTTAGGCTCTGCTTCTAACTTGGGCCCAAATTGTAAAATGGTCTTATCTATTGACGATTTCGTTCCAATTCACATTCCAAGTAATATTCGGCATGCTAATTACATTGCCGGTTGCCAAATTGCATTATCTCTTATAGTTTCCGAGATATGGACTATCGATAATTTACACCTTAGGCTCTGCTTCTAACTTGGGCCCAAATTGTAAAATGGTCTTATCTATTGGCGATTTCGTTCCAATTCACATTCCAAGTAATATTCGGCATGCTAATTACATTGCCGGTTGCCAAATTGCATTATCTCTTATAGTTTCCGAGATATGGACTATCGATAATTTACACCTTAGGCTCTGCTTCTAACTTGGGCCCAAATTGTAAAATGGTCTTATCTATTGGCGATTTCGTTCCAATTCACACTCCAAGTAATATTCGGCATGCTAATTACATTTCCGGTTGCCAAATTGCATTATCTCTTATAGTTTCCGAGATATGGACTATCGATAATTTACACCTTAGGCTCTGCTTCTAACTTGGGCCCAAATTGTAAAATGGTCTTATCTATTGGCGATTTCGTTCCAATTCACATTCCAAGTAATATTCGGTATACTAATTACATTGCCGGTTGCCAAATTGCATTATCTCTTATAGTTTCCGAGATATGGACTATCGATAATTTACACCTTAGGCTCTGCTTCTAACTTGGGCCCAAATTGTAAAATGGTCTTATCTATTGGCGATTTCGTCCCAATTCACACTCCAAGTGATATTCGGCATGCTAATTACATTGCCGGTTGCGAAATTGCATTATCTCTTATAGTTTCCGAGATATGGACTATCGATAATTTACACCTTAGGCTCTGCTTCTAACTTGGGCCCAAATTGTAAAATGGTCTTATCTATTGGCGATTTCGTTCCAATTCACATTCCAAGTAATATTCGGCATGCTAATTACATTGCCGGTTGCCAAATTGCATTATCTCTTATAGTTTCCGAGATATGGACTATCGATAATTTACACCTTAGGCTCTGCTTCTAACTTGGGCCCAAATTGTAAAATGGCCTTATCTATTGGCGATTTCGACCCAATTCACATTCCAAGTAATATTCGGCATGCTAATTACATTGCCGGTTGCGAAATTGCATTATCTCTTATAGTTTCAGAGATATGGACTATCGATAATTTACACCTTAGACTCTGCTTCTAACTTGGGCCCAAATTGTAAAATGGTCTTACCTATTGGCGATTTCGTTCCAATTCACATTCCAAGTAATATTCGGCATGCTAAGTACATTGCCGGCTGCCAAATTGCATTATCTCTTATAGTTTCCGAGATATGGACTATCGATAATTTACACCTTAGGCTCTGCTTCTAACTTGGGCCCAAATTGTAAAATGGTCTTATCTATTGACGATTTCGTTCCAATTCACATTCCAAGTAATATTCGGCATGCTAATTACATTGCCGGTTGCCAAATTGCATTATCTCTTATAGTTTCCGAGATATGGACTATCGATAATTTACACCTTAGGCTCTGCTTCTAACTTGGGCCCAAATTGTAAAATGGTCTTATCTATTGGCGATTTCGTTCCAATTCACATTCCAAGTAATATTCGGCATGCTAATTACATTGCCGGTTGCCAAATTGCATTATCTCTTATAGTTTCCGAGATATGGACTATCGATAATTTACACCTTAGGCTCTGCTTCTAACTTGGGCCCAAATTGTAAAATGGTCTTATCTATTGGCGATTTCGTTCCAATTCACATTCCAAGTAATATTCGGTATACTAATTACATTGCCGGTTGCCAAATTGCATTATCTCTTATAGTTTCCGAGATATGGACTATCGATAATTTACACCTTAGGCTCTGCTTCTAACTTGGGCCCAAATTGTAAAATGGTCTTATCTATTGGCGATTTCGTCCCAATTCACATTCCAAGTGATATTCAGCATGCTAATTACATTGCCGGTTGCGAAATTGCATTATCTCTTATAGTTTCCGAGATATGGACTATCGATAATTTACACCTTAGGCTCTGCTTCTAACTTGGGCCCAAATTGTAAAATGGTCTTATCTATTGGCGATTTCGTTCCAATTCACATTCCAAGTAATATTCGGCATGCTAATTACATTGCCGGTTGCCAAATTGCATTATCTCTTATAGTTTCCGAGATATGGACTATCGATAATTTACACCTTAGGCTCTGCTTCTAACTTGGGCCCAAATTGTAAAATGGTCTTATCTATTGGCGATTTCGTTCCAATTCACATTCCAAGTAATATTCGGCATGCTAATTACATTTCCGGTTGCCAAATTGCATTATCTCTTATAGTTTCCGAGATATGGACTATCGATAATTTACACCTTAGGCTCTGCTTCTAACCTGGGCCCAAATTGTAAAATGGTCTTATCTATTGGCGATTTCGTTCCAATTCACATTCCAAGTACAAATTGTAAAATGGTCTTATCTATTGGCGATTTCGTTCCAATTCACATTCCAAGTAAAATTCGGCATGCTAATTACATTGCCGGTTGCCAAATTGAATTATCTCTTATAGTTTCCGAGATATGGACTATCGATAATTTACACCTTAGGCTCTGCTTCTAACTTGGGCCCAAATTGTAAAATGGTCTTACCTATTGGCGATTTCGTTCCAATTCACATTCCAAGTAATATTCGGCATGCTAATTACATTGCCGGTTGCCAAATTGCATTATCTCTTATAGTTTCCGAGATATGGACTATCGATAATTTACACCTTAGGCTCTGCTTCTAACTTGGGCCCAAATTGTAAAATGGTCTTATCTATTGGCGATTTCGTTCCAATTCACATTCCAAGTAATATTCTGTAAAATGGTCTTATCTATTGGCGATTTCGTTCCAATTCACATTCCAAGTAAAATTCGGCATGCTAATTACATTGCCGATTACCAAATTGCATTATCTCTTATAGTTTCCGAGATATGGACTATCGATAATTTACACCTTAGGCTCTGCTTCTAACTTGCTCCCAAATTGTAAAATGGTCTTATCTATTGGCGATTTCGTTCCAATTCACATTCCAAGTAATATTCGGGATGCTAATTACATTGCCGGTTGCCAAATTGCATTATCTCTTATAGTTTCCGAGATATGGACTATCGATAATTTACACCTTAGGCTCTGCTTCTAACTTGGGCCCAAATTGTAAAATGGTTTTATCTATTGGCGATTTCGTTCCAATTCACATTCCAAGTAATATTCGGCATGCTAATTACATTGCCGGTTGCCAAATTGAATTATCTCTTATAGTTTCCGAGATATGGACTATCGATAATTTACACCTTAGGCTCTGCTTCTAACTTGGGCCCAAATTGTAAAATGGTCTTATCTATTGGCGATTTCGTCCCAATTCACATTCCAAGTGATATTCGGCATGCTAATTACATTGCCGGTTTCGAAATTGCATTATCTCTTATAGTTTCCGAGATATGGACTATCAATAATTTACACCTTAGGCTCTGCTTCTAACTTGGGCCCAAATTGTAAAATGGTCTTATCTATTGGCGATTTCGTCCCAATTCACATTCCAAGTGATATTCGGCATGCTAATTACATTGCCGGTTTCGAAATTGCATTATCTCTTATAGTTTCCGAGATATGGACTATCAATAATTTACACCTTAGGCTCTGCTTCTCACTTGGGCCCAAATTGTAAAATGGTCTTATCTATTGGCGATTTCGTTCCAATTCACATTCCAAGTAATATTCGGCATGCTAATTACATTGCCGGTTGCCAAATTGCATTATCTCTTATAGTTTCCGAGATATGGACTATCGATAATTTACACCTTAGGCTCTGCTTCTAACTTGGGCCCAAATTGTAAAATGGTCTTATCTATTGGCGATTTCGTTCCAATTCACATTCCAAGTAATATTCGGCATGCTAATTACATTGCCGGTTGCCAAATTGCATTATCTCTTATAGTTTCCGAGATATGGACTATCGATAATTTACACCTTAGGCTCTGCTTCTAACTTGGGCCCAAATTGTAAAATGGTCTTATCTATTGGCGATTTCGTTCCAATTCACATTCCAAGTAATATTCGGCATGCTAATTACATTGCCGGTTGCCAAATTGCATTATCTCTTATAGTTTCCGAGATATGGACTATCGATAATTTACACCTTAGGCTCTGCTTCTAACCTGGGCCCAAATTGTAAAATGGTCTTATCTATTGGCGATTTCGTTCCAATTCACATTCCAAGTAATATTCGGCATGCTAATTACATTGCCGGTTGCCAAATTGAATTATCTCTTATAGTTTCCGAGATATGGACTATCGATAATTTACACCTTAGGCTCTGCTTCTAACTTGGGCCCAAATTGTAAAATGGTCTTACCTATTGGCGATTTCGTTCCAATTCACATTCCAAGTAATATTCGGCATGCTAATTACATTGCCGGTTGCCAAATTGCATTATCTCTTATAGTTTCCGAGATATGGACTATCGATAATTTACACCTTAGGCTCTGCTTCTAACTTGGGCCCAAATTGTAAAATGGTCTTATCTATTGGCGATTTCGTTCCAATTCACATTCCAAGTAATATTCGGCATGCTAATTACATTGCCGGTTACCAAATTGCATTATCTCTTATAGTTTCCGAGATATGGACTATCGATAATTTACACCTTAGGCTCTGCTTCTAACTTGCTCCCAAATTGTAAAATGGTCTTATCTATTGGCGATTTCGTTCCAATTCACATTCCAAGTAATATTCGGGATGCTAATTACATTGCCGGTTGCCAAATTGCATTATCTCTTATAGTTTCCGAGATATGGACTATCGATAATTTACACCTTAGGCTCTGCTTCTAACTTGGGCCCAAATTGTAAAATGGTTTTATCTATTGGCGATTTCGTTCCAATTCACATTCCAAGTAATATTCGGCATGCTAATTACATTGCCGGTTGCCAAATTGAATTATCTCTTATAGTTTCCGAGATATGGACTATCGATAATTTACACCTTAGGCTCTGCTTCTAACTTGGGCGCAAATTGTAAAATGGTCTTACCTATTGGCGATTTCGTTCCAATTCACATTCCAAGTAATATTCGGCATGCTAATTACATTGCCGGTTGCCAAATTGCATTATCTCTTATAGTTTCCGAGATATGGACTATCGATAATTTACACCTTAGGCTCTGCTTCTAACTTGGGCCCAAATTGTAAAATGGTCTTATCTATTGGCGATTTCGTCCCAATTCACATTCCAAGTGATATTCGGCATGCTAATTACATTGCCGGTTTCGAAATTGCATTATCTCTTATAGTTTCCGAGATATGGACTATCAATAATTTACACCTTAGGCTCTGCTTCTAACTTGGGCCCAAATTGTAAAATGGTCTTATCTATTGGCGATTTCGTCCCAATTCACATTCCAAGTGATATTCGGCATGCTAATTACATTGCCGGTTTCGAAATTGCATTATCTCTTATAGTTTCCGAGATATGGACTATCAATAATTTACACCTTAGGCTCTGCTTCTCACTTGGGCCCAAATTGTAAAATGGTCTTATCTATTGGCGATTTCGTTCCAATTCACATTCCAAGTAATATTCGGCATGCTAATTACATTGCCGGTTGCCAAATTGCATTATCTCTTATAGTTTCCGAGATATGGACTATCGATAATTTACACCTTAGGCTCTGCTTCTAACTTGGGCCCAAATTGTAAAATGGTCTTATCTATTGGCGATTTCGTTCCAATTCACATTCCAAGTAATATTCGGCATGCTAATTACATTGCCGGTTGCGAAATTGCATTATCTCTTATAGTTTCCGAGATATGGACTATCAATAATTTACACCTTAGGCTCTGCTTCTAACTTGGGCCCAAATTGTAAAATGGTCTTATCTATTGGCGATTTCGTTCCAATTCACATTCCAAGTAATATTCGGCATGCTAATTACATTGCCGGTTGCCAAATTGCATTATCTCTTATAGTTTCCGAGATATGGACTATCGATAATTTACACTTTAGGCTCTGCTTCTAACTTGGGCCCAAATTGTAAAATGGTCTTATCTATTGGCGATTTCGTTCCAATTCACATTCCAAGTAATATTCGGCATGCTAATTACATTGCCGGTTGCCAAATTGCATTATCTCTTATAGTTTCCGAGATATGGACTATCGATAATTTACACCTTAGGCTCTGCTTCTAACTTGGGCACAAATTGTAAAATAGTCTTATCTATTGGCGATTTCGTTCCAATTCACATTCCAAGTAATATTCGGCATGCTAATTACATTGCCGGTTGCCAAATTGCATTATCTCTTATAGTTTCCGAGATATGGACTATCGATAATTTACACCTTAGGCTCTGCTTCTAACTTGGGCCCAAATTGTAAAATGGTCTTATCTATTGGCGATTTCGTTCCAATTCACATTCCAAGTAATATTCGGTATACTAATTACATTGCCGGTTGCCAAATTGCATTATCTCTTATAGTTTCCGAGATATGGACTATCGATAATTTACACCTTAGGCTCTGCTTCTAACTTGGGCCCAAATTGTAAAATGGTCTTATCTATTGGCGATTTCGTTCCAATTCACATTCCAAGTAATATTCGGCATGCTAATTACATTGCCGGTTGCCAAATTGCATTATCTCTTATAGTTTCCGAGATATGGACTATCGATAATTTACACCTTAGGCTCTGCTTCTAACTTGGGCCCAAATTGTAAAATGGTCTTATCTATTGGCGATTTCGTTCCAATTCACATTCCAAGTAATATTCGGCATGCTAATTACATTGCCGGTTGCCAAATTGCATTATCTCTTATAGTTTCCGAGATATGGACTATCGATAATTTACACCTTAGGCTCTGCTTCTAACTTGGGCACAAATTGTAAAATAGTCTTATCTATTGGCGATTTCGTTCCAATTCACATTCCAAGTAATATTCGGCATGCTAATTACATTGCCGGTTGCCAAATTGCATTATCTCTTATAGTTTCCGAGATATGGACTATCGATAATTTACACCTTAGGCTCTGCTTCTAACTTGGGCCCAAATTGTAAAATGGTCTTATCTATTGGCGATTTCGTTCCAATTCACATTCCAAGTAATATTCGGCATGCTAATTACATTGCCGGTTGCCAAATTGCATTATCTCTTATAGTTTCCGAGATATGGACTATCGATAATTTACACCTTAGGCTCTGCTTCTAACTCGGGCCCAAATTGTAAAATGGTCTTATCTATTGGCGATTTCGTTCCAATTCACATTCCAAGTAATATTCGGCATGCTAATTACATTGCCGGTTGCCAAATTGCATTATCTCTTATAGTTTCCGAGATATGGACTATCGATAATTTACACCTTAGGCTCTGCTTCTAACTTGGGCCCAAATTGTAAAATGGTCTTATCTATTGGCGATTTCGTTCCAATTCACATTCCAAGTAATATTCGGCATGCTAATTACATTGCCGGTTGCCAAATTGCATTATCTCTTATAGTTTCCGAGATATGGACTATCGATAATTTACACCTTAGGCTCTGCTTCTAACTTGGGCCCAAATTGTAAAATGGTCTTATCTATTGGCGATTTCGTTCCAATTCACATTCCAAGTAATATTCGGCATGCTAATTACATTGCCGGTTGCGAAATTGCATTATCTCTTATAGTTTCCGAGATATGGACTATCAATAATTTACACCTTAGGCTCTGCTTCTAACTTGGGCCCAAATTGTAAAATGGTCTTATCTATTGGCGATTTCGTTCCAATTCACATTCCAAGTAATATTCGGCATGCTAATTACATTGCCGGTTGCCAAATTGCATTATCTCTTATAGTTTCCGAGATATGGACTATCGATAATTTACACCTTAGGCTCTGCTTCTAACTTGGGCCCAAATTGTAAAATGGTCTTATCTATTGGCGATTTCGTTCCAATTCACATTCCAAGTAATATTCGGCATGCTAATTACATTGCCGGTTGCCAAATTGCATTATCTCTTATAGTTTCCGAGATATGGACTATCGATAATTTACACCTTAGGCTCTGCTTCTAACTTGGGCACAAATTGTAAAATAGTCTTATCTATTGGCGATTTCGTTCCAATTCACATTCCAAGTAATATTCGGCATGCTAATTACATTGCCGGTTGCCAAATTGCATTATCTCTTATAGTTTCCGAGATATGGACTATCGATAATTTACACCTTAGGCTCTGCTTCTAACTTGGGCCCAAATTGTAAAATGGTCTTATCTATTGGCGATTTCGTTCCAATTCACATTCCAAGTAATATTCGGTATACTAATTACATTGCCGGTTGCCAAATTGCATTATCTCTTATAGTTTCCGAGATATGGACTATCGATAATTTACACCTTAGGCTCTGCTTCTAACTTGGGCCCAAATTGTAAAATGGTCTTATCTATTGGCGATTTCGTTCCAATTCACATTCCAAGTAATATTCGGCATGCTAATTACATTGCCGGTTGCCAAATTGCATTATCTCTTATAGTTTCCGAGATATGGACTATCGATAATTTACACCTTAGGCTCTGCTTCTAACTTGGGCCCAAATTGTAAAATGGTCTTATCTATTGGCGATTTCGTTCCAATTCACATTCCAAGTAATATTCGGCATGCTAATTACATTGCCGGTTGCCAAATTGCATTATCTCTTATAGTTGCCGAGATATGGACTATCGATAATTTACACCTTAGGCTCTGCTTCTAACTTGGGCACAAATTGTAAAATAGTCTTATCTATTGGCGATTTCGTTCCAATTCACATTCCAAGTAATATTCGGCATGCTAATTACGTTGCCGGTTGCCAAATTGCATTATCTCTTATAGTTTCCGAGATATGGACTATCGATAATTTACACCTTAGGCTCTGCTTCTAACTTGGGCCCAAATTGTAAAATGGTCTTATCTATTGGCGATTTCGTTCCAATTCACATTCCAAGTAATATTCGGCATGCTAATTGTAAAATGGTCTTATCTATTGGCGATTTCGTTTCAATTCACATTCCAAGTAATATTCGGCATGCTAATTACATTGCCGGTTGCCAAATTGCATTATCTCTTATAGTTTCCGAGATATGGACTATCGATAATTTACACCTTAGGCTCTGCTTCTAACTTGGGCCCAAATTGTAAAATGGCCTTATCTATTGGCGATTTCGACCCAATTCACATTCCAAGTAATATTCGGCATGCTAATTACATTGCCGGTTGCCAAATTGCATTATCTCTTATAGTTTCCGAGATATGGACTATCGATAATTTACACCTTAGGCTCTGCTTCTAACTTGGGCCCAAATTGTAAAATGGTCTTATCTATTGACGATTTCGTTCCAATTCACATTCCAAGTAATATTCGGCATGCTAATTACATTGCCGGTTGCCAAATTGCATTATCTCTTATAGTTTCCGAGATATGGACTATCGATAATTTACACCTTAGGCTCTGCTTCTAACTTGGGCCCAAATTGTAAAATGGTCTTATCTATTGGCGATTTCGTTCCAATTCACATTCCAAGTAATATTCGGCATGCTAATTACATTGCCGGTTGCCAAATTGCATTATCTCTTATAGTTTCCGAGATATGGACTATCGATAATTTACACCTTAGGCTCTGCTTCTAACTTGGGCCCAAATTGTAAAATGGTCTTATCTATTGGCGATTTCGTTCCAATTCACACTCCAAGTAATATTCAGCATGCTAATTACATTGCCGGTTGCCAAATTGCATTATCTCTTATAGTTTCCGAGATATGGACTATCGATAATTTACACCTTAGGCTCTGCTTCTAACTTGGGCCCAAATTGTAAAATGGTCTTATCTATTGGCGATTTCGTTCCAATTCACATTCCAAGTAATATTCGGTATACTAATTACATTGCCGGTTGCCAAATTGCATTTTCTCTTATAGTTTCCGAGATATGGACTATCGATAATTTACACCTTAGGCTCTGCTTCTAACTTGGGCCCAAATTGTAAAATGGTCTTATCTATTGGCGATTTCGTCCCAATTCACATTCCAAGTGATATTCGGCATGCTAATTACATTGCCGGTTACGAAATTGCATTATCTCTTATAGTTTCCGAGATATGGACTATCAATAAATTACACCTTAGGCTCTGCTTCTAACTTGGGCCCAAATTGTAAAATGGTCTTATCTATTGGCGATTTCGTTCCAATTCACATCCCAAGTAATATTCGGCATGCTAATTACATTGCCGGTTGCCAAATTGCATTATCTCTTATAGTTTCCGAGATATGGACTATCGATAATTTACACCTTAGGCTCTGCTTCTAACTTGGGCCCAAATTGTAAAATGGTCTTATCTATTGGCGATTTCGTTCCAATTCACATTCCTAGTAATATTCGGCATGCTAATTACATTGCCGGTTGCCAAATTGCATTATCTCTTATAGTTTCCGAGATATGGACTATCGATAATTTACACCTTAGGCTCTGCTTCTAACCTGGGCCCAAATTGTAAAATGGTCTTATCTATTGGCGATTTCGTTCCAATTCACATTCCAAGTAATATTCGGCATGCTAATTACATTGCCGGTTGCCAAATTGAATTATCTCTTATAGTTTCCGAGATATGGACTATCGATAATTTACACCTTAGGCTCTGCTTCTAACTTGGGCCCAAATTGTAAAATGGTCTTACCTATTGGCGATTTCGTTCCAATTCACATTCCAAGTAATATTCGGCATGCTAATTACATTGCCGGTTGCCAAATTGCATTATCTCTTATAGTTTCCGAGATATGGACTATCGATAATTTACACCTTAGGCTCTGCTTCTAACTTGGGCCCAAATTGTAAAATGGTCTTATCTATTGGCGATTTCGTTCCAATTCACATTCCAAGTAATATTCGGCATGCTAATTGTAAAATGGTCTTATCTATTGGCGATTTCGTTCCAATTCACATTCCAAGTAAAATTCGGCATGCTAATTACATTGCCGGTTGCCAAATTGCATTATCTCTTATAGTTTCCGAGATATGGACTATCGATAATTTACACCTTAGGCTCTGCTTCTAACTTGCTCCCAAATTGTAAAATGGTCTTATCTATTGGCGATTTCGTTCCAATTCACATTCCAAGTAATATTCGGCATGCTAATTACATTGCCGGTTGCCAAATTGCATTATCTCTTATAGTTTCCGAGATATGGACTATCGATAATTTACACCTTAGGCTCTGCTTCTAACTTGGGCCCAAATTGTAAAATGGTTTTATCTATTGGCGATTTCGTTCCAATTCACATTCCAAGTAATATTCGGCATGCTAATTACATTGCCGGTTGCCAAATTGAATTATCTCTTATAGTTTCCGAGATATGGACTATCGATAATTTACACCTTAGGCTCTGCTTCTAACTTGGGCGCAAATTGTAAAATGGTCTTACCTATTGGCGATTTCGTTAAAATTCACATTCCAAGTAATATTCGGCATGCTAATTACATTGCCGGTTGCCAAATTGCATTATCTCTTATAGTTTCCGAGATATGGACTATCGATAATTTACACCTTAGGCTCTGCTTCTAACTTGGGCCCAAATTGTAAAATGGTCTTATCTATTGGCGATTTCGTCCCAATTCACATTCCAAGTGATATTCGGCATGCTAATTACATTGCCGGTTTCGAAATTGCATTATCTCTTATAGTTTCCGAGATATGGACTATCAATAATTTACACCTTAGGCTCTGCTTCTAACTTGGGCCCAAATTGTAAAATGGTCTTATCTATTGGCGATTTCGTTCCAATTCACATTCCAAGTAATATTCGGCATGCTAATTACATTGCCGGTTGCCAAATTGCATTATCTCTTATAGTTTCCGAGATATGGATTATCGATAATTTACACCTTAGGCTCTGCTTCTGACTTGGGCCCAAATTGTAAAATGGTCTTATCTATTGGCGATTTCGTTGCAATTCACATTCCAAGTAATATTCGGCATGCTAATTACATTGCCGGTTGCCAAATTGCATTATCTCTTATAGTTTCCGAGATATGGACTATCGATAATTTACACCTTAGGCTCTGCTTCTAACTTGGGCCCAAATTGTAAAATGGTCTTATCTATTGGCGATTTCGTTCCAATTCACATTCCAAGTAATATTCGGCATGCTAATTACATTGCCGGTTGCCAAATTGCATTATCTCTTATAGTTTCCGAGATATGGACTATCGATAATTTACACCTTAGGCTCTGCTTCTCACTTGGGCCCAAATTGTAAAATGGTCTTATCTATTGGCGATTTCGTTCCAATTCACATTCCAAGTAATATTCGGCATGCTAATTACATTGCCGGTTGCCAAATTGCATTATCTCTTATAGTTTCCGAGATATGGACTATCGATAATTTACACCTTAGGCTCTTCTTCTAACTTGGGCCCAAATTGTAAAATGGTCTTACCTATTGGCGATTTCGTTCCAATTCACACTCCAAGTAATATTCGGCATGCTAATTACATTGCCGGTTGCGAAATTGCATTATCTCTTATAGTTTCCGAGATATGGACTATCAATAATTTACACCTTCGGCTCTGCTTCTAACTTGGGCCCAAATTGTAAAATGGTCTTATCTATTGGCGATTTCGTTCCAATTCACATTCCAAGTAATATTCGGCATGCTAATTACATTGCCGGTTGCCAAATTGCATTATCTCTTTTAGTTTCCGAGATATGGACTATCGATAATTTACACCTTAGGCTCTGCTTCTAACTTGGGCCCAAATTGTAAAATGGTCTTATCTATTGGCGATTTCGTCCCAATTCACATTCCAAGTGATATTCGGCATGCTAATTACATTGCCGGTTGCGAAATTGCATTATCTCTTATAGTTTCCGAGATATGGACTATCAATAATTTACACCTTAGGCTCTGCTACTAACTTGGGCCCAAATTGTAAAATGGTCTTATCTATTGGCGATTTCGTTCCAATTCACATTCCAAGTAATATTCGGCATGCTAATTACATTGCCGGTTGCCAAATTGCATTATCTCTTATAGTTTCCGAGATATGGACTATCGATAATTTACACCTTAGGCTCTGCTTCTAACTTGGGCCCAAATTGTAAAATGGTCTTATCTATTGGCGATTTCGTTTCAATTCACATTCCAAGTAATATTCGGCATGCTAATTGTAAAATGGTCTTATCTATTGGCGATTTCGTTCCAATTCACATTTCCGGTTGCCAAATTGCATTATCTCTTATAGTTTCCGAGATATGGACTATCGATAATTTACACCTTAGGCTCTGCTTCTAACTTGGGCCCAAATTGTAAAATGGCCTTATCTATTGGCGATTTCGACCCAATTCACATTCCAAGTAATATTCGGCATGCTAATTACATTGCCGTTTGCGAAATTGCATTATCTCTTATAGTTTCAGAGATATGGACTATCGATAATTTACACCTTAGACTCTGCTTCTAACTTGGGCCCAAATTGTAAAATGGTCTTACCTATTGGCGATTTCGTTCCAATTCACATTCCTAGTAATATTCGGCATGCTAAGTACATTGCCGGTTGCCAAATTGCATTATCTCTTATAGTTTCCGAGATATGGACTATCGATAATTTACACCTTAGGCTCTGCTTCTAACTTGGGCCCAAATTGTAAAATGGTCTTATCTATTGACGATTTCGTTCCAATTCACATTCCAAGTAATATTCGGCATGCTAATTACATTGCCGGTTGCCAAATTGCATTATCTCTTATAGTTTCCGAGATATGGACTATCGATAATTTACACCTTAGGCTCTGCTTCTAACTTGGGCCCAAATTGTAAAATGGTCTTATCTATTGGCGATTTCGTTCCAATTCACATTCCAAGTAATATTCGGCATGCTAATTACATTGCCGGTTGCCAAATTGCATTATCTCTTATAGTTTCCGAGATATGGACTATCGATAATTTACACCTTAGGCTCTGCTTCTAACTTGGGCCCAAATTGTAAAATGGTCTTATCTATTGGCGATTTCGTTCCAATTCACACTCAAAGTAATATTCAGCATGCTAATTACATTGCCGGTTGCCAAATTGCATTATCTCTTATAGTTTCCGAGATATGGACTATCGATAATTTACACCTTAGGCTCTGCTTCTAACTTGGGCCCAAATTGTAAAATGGTCTTATCTATTGGCGATTTCGTTCCAATTCACATTCCAAGTAATATTCGGTATACTAATTACATTGCCGGTTGCCAAATTGCATTATCTCTTATAGTTTCCGAGATATGGACTATCGATAATTTACACCTTAGGCTCTGCTTCTAACTTGGGCCCAAATTGTAAAATGGTCTTATCAATTGGCGATTTCGTCCCAATTCACATTCCAAGTGATATTCGGCATGCTAATTACATTGCCGGTTGCGAAATTGCATTATCTCTTATAGTTTCCGAGATATGGACTATCGATAATTTACACCTTAGGCTCTGCTTCTAACTTGGGCCCAAATTGTAAAATGGTCTTATCTATTGGCGATTTCGTTCCAATTCACATTCCAAGTAATATTCGGCATGCTAATTACATTGCCGGTTGCCAAATTGCATTATCTCTTATAGTTTCCGAGATATGGACTATCGATAATTTACACCTTAGGCTCTGCTTCTAACTTGGGCCCAAATTGTAAAATGGTCTTATCTATTGGCTATTTCGTTCCAATTCACATTCCAAGTAATATTCGGCATGCTAATTACATTGCCGGTTGCCAAATTGCATTATCTCTTATACTTTCCGAGATATGGACTATCGATAATTTACACCTTAGGCTCTGCTTCTAACTTGGGCCCAAATTGTAAAATGGTCTTACCTATTGGCGATTTCGTTCCAATTCACATTCCAAGTAATATTCGGCATGCTAATTACATTGCCGGTTGCCAAATTGCATTATCTCTTATAGTTTCCGAGATATGGACTATCGATAATTTACACCTTAGGCTCTGCTTCTAACTTGGGCCCAAATTGTAAAATGGTCTTATCTATTGGCGATTTCGTTCCAATTCACATTCCAAGTAATATTCGGCATGCTAATTGTAAAATGGTCTTATCTATTGGCGATTTCGTTCCAATTCACATTCCAAGTAAAATTCGGCATGCTAATTACATTGCCGGTTGCCAAATTGCATTATCTCTTATAGTTTCCGAGATATGGACTATCGATAATTTACACCTTAGGCTCTGCTTCTAACTTGCTCCCAAATTGTAAAATGGTCTTATCTATTGGCGATTTCGTTCCAATTCACATTCCAAGTAATATTCGGGATGCTAATTACATTGCCGGTTGCCAAATTGCATTATCTCTTATAGTTTCCGAGATATGGACTATCGATAATTTACACCTTAGGCTCTGCTTCTAACTTGGGCCCAAATTGTAAAATGGTTTTATCTATTGGCGATTTCGTTCCAATTCACATTCCAAGTAATATTCGGCATGCTAATTACATTGCCGGTTGCCAAATTGAATTATCTCTTATAGTTTCCGAGATATGGACTATCGATAATTTACACCTTAGGCTCTGCTTCTAACTTGGGCGCAAATTGTAAAATGGTCTTACCTATTGGCGATTTCGTTCCAATTCACATTCCAAGTAATATTCGGCATGCTAATTACATTGCCGGTTACCAAATTGCATTATCTCTTATAGTTTCCGAGATATGGACTATCGATAATTTACACCTTAGGCTCTGCTTCTAACTTGGGCCCAAATTGTAAAATGGTCTTATCTATTGGCGATTTCGTCCCAATTCACATTCCAAGTGATATTCGGCATGCTAATTACATTGCCGGTTTCGAAATTGCATTATCTCTTATAGTTTCCGAGATATGGACTATCAATAATTTACACCTTAGGCTCTGCTTCTAACTTGGGCCCAAATTGTAAAATGGTCTTATCTATTGGCGATTTCGTTCCAATTCACATTCCAAGTAATATTCGGCATGCTAATTACATTGCCGGTTGCCAAATTGCATTATCTCTTATAGTTTCCGAGATATGGATTATCGATAATTTACACCTTAGGCTCTGCTTCTAACTTGGGCCCAAATTGTAAAATGGTCTTATCTATTGGCGATTTCGTTGCAATTCACATTCCAAGTAATATTCGGCATGCTAATTACATTGCCGGTTGCCAAATTGCATTATCTCTTATAGTTTCCGAGATATGGACTATCGATAATTTACACCATAGGCTCTGCTTCTAACTTGGGCCCAAATTGTAAAATGGTCTTATCTATTGGCGATTTCGTTCCAATTCACATTCCAAGTAATATTCGGCATGCTAATTACATTGCCGGTTGCCAAATTGCATTATCTCTTATAGTTTCCGAGATATGGACTATCGATAATTTACACCTTAGGCTCTGCTTCTAACTTGGGCACAAATTGTAAAATAGTCTTATCTATTGGCGATTTCGTTCCAATTCACATTCCAGGTAATATTCGGCATGCTAATTACATTGCCGGTTGCCAAATTGCATTATCTCTTATAGTTTCCGAGATATGGACTATCGATAATTTACACCTTAGGCTCTGCTTCTAACTTGGGCCCAAATTGTAAAATGGCCTTATCTATTGGCGATTTCGTTCCAATTCACATTCCAAGTAATATTCGGTATACTAATTACATTGCCGGTTGCCAAATTGCATTATCTCTTATAGTTTCCGAGATATGGACTATCGATAATTTACACCTTAGGCTCTGCTTCTAACTTGGGCCCAAATTGTAAAATGGTCTTATCTATTGGCGATTTCGTTCCAATTCACATTCCAAGTAATATTCGGCATGCTAATTACATTGCCGGTTGCCAAATTGCATTATCTCTTATAGTTTCCGAGATATGGACTATCGATAATTTACACCTTAGGCTCTGCTTCTAACTTGGGCCCAAATTGTAAAATGGTCTTATCTATTGGCGATTTCGTTCCAATTCACATTCCAAGTAATATTCGGCATGCTAATTACATTGCCGGTTGCCAAATTGCATTATCTCTTATAGTTTCCGAGATATGGACTATCGATAATTTACACCTTAGGCTCTGCTTCTAACTTGGGCACAAATTGTAAAATAGTCTTATCTATTGGCGATTTCGTTCCAATTCACATTCCAAGTAATATTCGGCATGCTAATTACATTGCCGGTTGCCAAATTGCATTATCTCTTATAGTTTCCGAGATATGGACTATCGATAATTTACACCTTAGGCTCTGCTTCTAACTTGGGCCCAAATTGTAAAATGGTTTTATCTATTGGCGATTTCGTTCCAATTCACATTCCAAGTAATATTCGGCATGCTAATTACATTGCCGGTTGCCAAATTGCATTATCTCTTATAGTTTCCGAGATATGGACTATCGATAATTTACACCTTAGGCTCTGCTTCTAACTCGGGCCCAAATTGTAAAATGGTCTTATCTATTGGCGATTTCGTTCCAATTCACATTCCAAGTAATATTCGGCATGCTAATTACATTGCCGGTTGCCAAATTGCATTATCTCTTATAGTTTCCGAGATATGGACTATCGATAATTTACACCTTAGGCTCTGCTTCTAACTTGGGCCCAAATTGTAAAATGGTCTTATCTATTGGCGATTTCGTTCCAATTCACATTCCAAGTAATATTCGGCATGCTAATTACATTGCCGGTTGTCAAATTGCATTATCTCTTATAGTTTCCGAGATATGGACTATCGATAATTTACACCTTAGGCTCTGCTTCTAACTTGGGCCCAAATTGTAAAATGGTCTTATCTATTGGCGATTTCGTTCCAATTCACATTCCAAGTAATATTCGGCATGCTAATTACATTGCCGGTTGCCAAATTGCATTATCTCTTATAGTTTCCGAGATATGGACTATCGATAATTTACACCTTAGGCTCTGCTTCTAACTTGGGCCCAAATTGTAAAATGGTCTTATCTATTGGCGATTTCGTTCCAATTCACATTCCAAGTAATATTCGGCATGCTAATTACATTGCCGGTTGCCAAATTGCATTATCTCTTATAGTTTCCGAGATATGGACTATCGATAATTTACACCTTAGGCTCTGCTTCTAACTTGGGCACAAATTGTAAAATAGTCTTATCTATTGGCGATTTCGTTCCAATTCACATTCCAAGTGATATTCGGCATGCTAATTACATTGCCGGTTTCGAAATTGCATTATCTCTTATAGTTTCCGAGATATGGACTATCAATAATTTACACCTTAGGCTCTGCTTCTAACTTGGGCCCAAATTGTAAAATGGTCTTATCTATTGGCGATTTCGTTCCAATTCACATTCCAAGTAATATTCGGCATGCTAATTACATTGCCGGTTGCCAAATTGCATTATCTCTTATAGTTTCCGAGATATGGATTATCGATAATTTACACCTTAGGCTCTGCTTCTAACTTGGGCCCAAATTGTAAAATGGTCTTATCTATTGGCGATTTCGTTGCAATTCACATTCCAAGTAATATTCGGCATGCTAATTACATTGCCGGTTGCCAAATTGCATTATCTCTTATAGTTTCCGAGATATGGACTATCGATAATTTACACCATAGGCTCTGCTTCTAACTTGGGCCCAAATTGTAAAATGGTCTTATCTATTGGCGATTTCGTTCCAATTCACATTCCAAGTAATATTCGGCATGCTAATTACATTGCCGGTTGCCAAATTGCATTATCTCTTATAGTTTCCGAGATATGGACTATCGATAATTTACACCTTAGGCTCTGCTTCTAACTTGGGCACAAATTGTAAAATAGTCTTATCTATTGGCGATTTCGTTCCAATTCACATTCCAGGTAATATTCGGCATGCTAATTACATTGCCGGTTGCCAAATTGCATTATCTCTTATAGTTTCCGAGATATGGACTATCGATAATTTACAACTTAGGCTCTGCTTCTAACTTGGGCCCAAATTGTAAAATGGCCTTATCTATTGGCGATTTCGTTCCAATTCACATTCCAAGTAATATTCGGTATACTAATTACATTGCCGGTTGCCAAATTGCATTATCTCTTATAGTTTCCGAGATATGGACTATCGATAATTTACACCTTAGGCTCTGCTTCTAACTTGGGCCCAAATTGTAAAATGGTCTTATCTATTGGCGATTTCGTTCCAATTCACATTCCAAGTAATATTCGGCATGCTAATTACATTGCCGGTTGCCAAATTGCATTATCTCTTATAGTTTCCGAGATATGGACTATCGATAATTTACACCTTAGGCTCTGCTTCTAACTTGGGCCCAAATTGTAAAATGGTCTTATCTATTGGCGATTTCGTTCCAATTCACATTCCAAGTAATATTCGGCATGCTAATTACATTGCCGGTTGCCAAATTGCATTATCTCTTATAGTTTCCGAGATATGGACTATCGATAATTTACACCTTAGGCTCTGCTTCTAACTTGGGCACAAATTGTAAAATAGTCTTATCTATTGGCGATTTCGTTCCAATTCACATTCCAAGTAATATTCGGCATGCTAATTACATTGCCGGTTGCCAAATTGCATTATCTCTTATAGTTTCCGAGATATGGACTATCGATAATTTACACCTTAGGCTCTGCTTCTAACTTGGGCCCAAATTGTAAAATGGTCTTATCTATTGGCGATTTCGTTCCAATTCACATTCCAAGTAATATTCGGCATGCTAATTACATTGCCGGTTGCCAAATTGCATTATCTCTTATAGTTTCCGAGATATGGACTATCGATAATTTACACCTTAGGCTCTGCTTCTAACTCGGGCCCAAATTGTAAAATGGTCTTATCTATTGGCGATTTCGTTCCAATTCACATTCCAAGTAATATTCGGCATGCTAATTACATTGCCGGTTGCCAAATTGCATTATCTCTTATAGTTTCCGAGATATGGACTATCGATAATTTACACCTTAGGCTCTGCTTCTAACTTGGGCCCAAATTGTAAAATAGTCTTATCTATTGGCGATTTCGTTCCAATTCACATTCCAAGTAATATTCGGCATGCTAATTACATTGCCGGTTGCCAAATTGCATTATCTCTTATAGTTTCCGAGATATGGACTATCGATAATTTACACCTTAGGCTCTGCTTCTAACTTGGGCCCAAATTGTAAAATGGTCTTCTCTATTGGCGATTTCGTTCCAATTCACATTCCAAGTAATATTCGGCATGCTAATTACATTGCCGGTTGCCAAATTGCATTATCTCTTATAGTTTCCGAGATATGGACTATCGATAATTTACACCTTAGGCTCTGCTTCTAACTTTTGCCCAAATTGTAAAATGGTCTTATCTATTGGCGATTCCGTTCCAATTCACATTCCAAGTAATATCCGGCATGCTAATTACATTGCCGGTTGCCAAATTGCATTATCTCTTATAGTTTCCGAGATATGGACTATCGATAATTTACACCTTAGGCTCTGCTTCTAACTTGGGCCCAAATTGTAAAATGGTCTTATCTATTGGCGATTTCGTTCCAATTCACATTCCAAGTAATATTCGGCATGCTAATTACATTGCCGGTTGTCAAATTGCATTATCTCTTATAGTTTCCGAGATATGGACTATCGATAATTTACACCTTAGGCTCTGCTTCTAACTTGGGCCCAAATTGTAAAATGGTCTTATCTATTGGCGATTTCGTTCCAATTCACATTCCAAGTAATATTCGGCATGCTAATTACATTGCCGGTTGCCAAATTGCATTATCTCTTATAGTTTCCGAGATATGGACTATCGATAATTTACACCTTAGGCTCTGCTTCTAACTTGGGCCCAAATTGTAAAATGGTCTTATCTATTGGCGATTTCGTTCCAATTCACATTCCAAGTAATATTCGGCATGCTAATTACATTGCCGGTTGCCAAATTGCATTATCTCTTATAGTTTCCGAGATATGGACTATCGATAATTTACACCTTAGGCTCTGCTTCTAACTTGGGCCCAAATTGTAAAATGGTCTTATCTATTGGCGATTTCGTTCCAATTCACATTCCAAGTAATATTCGGCATGCTAATTACATTGCCGGTTGCCAAATTGCATTATCTTTTATAGTTTCCGAGATATGGACTATCGATAATTTACACCTTAGGCTCTGCTTCTAACTTGGGCCCAAATTGTAAAATGGTCTTATCTATTGGCGATTTCGTTCCAATTCACATTCCAAGTAACATTCGGCATGCTAATTACATTGCCGGTTGCCAAATTGCATTATCTCTTATAGTTACCGAGATATGGACTATCGACTATTTTTAACCTTAGGCTCTGCTTCTAACTTGGGCCCAAACTGTAAAATGGTCTTATCTATTGGCGATTTCGTTCCAATTCACATTCCAAGTAACATTCGGCATGCTAATTACATTGCCGGTTGCCAAATTGCATTATCTCTTATAGTTTCCGAGATATGGACTATCGATATTTTTAACCTTAGGCTCTGCTTCTAACTTGGGCCCAAACTGTAAAATGGTCTTATCTATTGGCGATTTCGTTCCAATTCACATTCCAAGTAATATTCGGCATGCTAATTACATTGCCGGTTGCCAAATTGCATTATCTCTTATAGTTTCCGAGATATGGACTATCGATAATTTACACCTTAGGCTCTGCTTCTAACTTGGGCCCAAATTGTAAAATGGTCTTATCTATTGGCGATTTCGTTCCAATTCACATTCCAAGTAATATTCGGCATGCTAATTACATTGCCGGTTGTCAAATTGCATTATCTCTTATAGTTTCCGAGATATGGACTATCGATAATTTACACCTTAGGCTCTGCTTCTAACTTGGGCCCAAATTGTAAAATGGTCTTATCTATTGGCGATTTCGTTCCAATTCACATTCCAAGTAATATTCGGCATGCTAATTACATTGCCGGTTGCCAAATTGCATTATCTCTTATAGTTTCCGAGATATGGACTATCGATAATTTACACCTTAGGCTCTGCTTCTAACTTGGGCACAAATTGTAAAATAGTCTTATCTATTGGCGATTTCGTTCCAATTCACATTCCAAGTGATATTCGGCATGCTAATTACATTGCCGGTTTCGAAATTGCATTATCTCTTATAGTTTCCGAGATATGGACTATCAATAATTTACACCTTAGGCTCTGCTTCTAACTTGGGCCCAAATTGTAAAATGGTCTTATCTATTGGCGATTTCGTTCCAATTCACATTCCAAGTAATATTCGGCATGCTAATTACATTGCCGGTTGCCAAATTGCATTATCTCTTATAGTTTCCGAGATATGGATTATCGATAATTTACACCTTAGGCTCTGCTTCTAACTTGGGCCCAAATTGTAAAATGGTCTTATCTATTGGCGATTTCGTTGCAATTCACATTCCAAGTAATATTCGGCATGCTAATTACATTGCCGGTTGCCAAATTGCATTATCTCTTATAGTTTCCGAGATATGGACTATCGATAATTTACACCATAGGCTCTGCTTCTAACTTGGGCCCAAATTGTAAAATGGCCTTATCTATTGGCGATTTCGTTCCAATTCACATTCCAAGTAATATTCGGTATACTAATTACATTGCCGGTTGCCAAATTGCATTATCTCTTATAGTTTCCGAGATATGGACTATCGATAATTTACACCTTAGGCTCTGCTTCTAACTTGGGCCCAAATTGTAAAATGGTCTTATCTATTGGCGATTTCGTTCCAATTCACATTCCAAGTAATATTCGGCATGCTAATTACATTGCCGGTTGCCAAATTGCATTATCTCTTATAGTTTCCGAGATATGGACTATCGATAATTTACACCTTAGGCTCTGCTTCTAACTTGGGCCCAAATTGTAAAATGGTCTTATCTATTGGCGATTTCGTTCCAATTCACATTCCAAGTAATATTCGGCATGCTAATTACATTGCCGGTTGCCAAATTGCATTATCTCTTATAGTTTCCGAGATATGGACTATCGATAATTTACACCTTAGGCTCTGCTTCTAACTTGGGCACAAATTGTAAAATAGTCTTATCTATTGGCGATTTCGTTCCAATTCACATTCCAAGTAATATTCGGCATGCTAATTACATTGCCGGTTGCCAAATTGCATTATCTCTTATAGTTTCCGAGATATGGACTATCGATAATTTACACCTTAGGCTCTGCTTCTAACTTGGGCCCAAATTGTAAAATGGTCTTATCTATTGGCGATTTCGTTCCAATTCACATTCCAAGTAATATTCGGCATGCTAATTACATTGCCGGTTGCCAAATTGCATTATCTCTTATAGTTTCCGAGATATGGACTATCGATAATTTACACCTTAGGCTCTGCTTCTAACTCGGGCCCAAATTGTAAAATGGTCTTATCTATTGGCGATTTCGTTCCAATTCACATTCCAAGTAATATTCGGCATGCTAATTACATTGCCGGTTGCCAAATTGCATTATCTCTTATAGTTTCCGAGATATGGACTATCGATAATTTACACCTTAGGCTCTGCTTCTAACTTGGGCCCAAATTGTAAAATGGTCTTATCTATTGGCGATTTCGTTCCAATTCACATTCCAAGTAATATTCGGCATGCTAATTACATTGCCGGTTGCCAAATTGCATTATCTCTTATAGTTTCCGAGATATGGACTATCGATAATTTACACCTTAGGCTCTGCTTCTAACTTGGGCCCAAATTGTAAAATGGTCTTCTCTATTGGCGATTTCGTTCCAATTCACATTCCAAGTAATATTCGGCATGCTAATTACATTGCCGGTTGCCAAATTGCATTATCTCTTATAGTTTCCGAGATATGGACTATCGATAATTTACACCTTAGGCTCTGCTTCTAACTTTTGCCCAAATTGTAAAATGGTCTTATCTATTGGCGATTCCGTTCCAATTCACATTCCAAGTAATATCCGGCATGCTAATTACATTGCCGGTTGCCAAATTGCATTATCTCTTATAGTTTCCGAGATATGGACTATCGATAATTTACACCTTAGGCTCTGCTTCTAACTTGGGCCCAAATTGTAAAATGGTCTTATCTATTGGCGATTTCGTTCCAATTCACATTCCAAGTAATATTCGGCATGCTAATTACATTGCCGGTTGTCAAATTGCATTATCTCTTATAGTTTCCGAGATATGGACTATCGATAATTTACACCTTAGGCTCTGCTTCTAACTTGGGCCCAAATTGTAAAATGGTCTTATCTATTGGCGATTTCGTTCCAATTCACATTCCAAGTAATATTCGGCATGCTAATTACATTGCCGGTTGCCAAATTGCATTATCTCTTATAGTTTCCGAGATATGGACTATCGATAATTTACACCTTAGGCTCTGCTTCTAACTTGGGCCCAAATTGTAAAATGGTCTTATCTATTGGCGATTTCGTTCCAATTCACATTCCAAGTAATATTCGGCATGCTAATTACATTGCCGGTTGCCAAATTGCATTATCTCTTATAGTTTCCGAGATATGGACTATCGATAATTTACACCTTAGGCTCTGCTTCTAACTTGGGCCCAAATTGTAAAATGGTCTTATCTATTGGCGATTTCGTTCCAATTCACATTCCAAGTAATATTCGGCATGCTAATTACATTGCCGGTTGCCAAATTGCATTATCTCTTATAGTTTCCGAGATATGGACTATCGATAATTTACACCTTAGGCTCTGCTTCTAACTTGGGCCCAAATTGTAAAATGGTCTTATCTATTGGCGATTTCGTTCCAATTCACATTCCAAGTAACATTCGGCATGCTAATTACATTGCCGGTTGCCAAATTGCATTATCTCTTATAGTTACCGAGATATGGACTATCGACTATTTTTAACCTTAGGCTCTGCTTCTAACTTGGACCCAAACTGTAAAATGGTCTTATCTATTGGCGATTTCGTTCCAATTCACATTCCAAGTAACATTCGGCATGCTAATTACATTGCCGGTTGCCAAATTGCATTATCTCTTATAGTTTCCGAGATATGGACTATCGACTATTTTTAACCTTAGGCTCTGCTTCTAACTTGGGCCCAAACTGTAAAATGGTCTTATCTATTGGCGATTTCGTTCCAATTCACATTCCAAGTAATATTCGGCATGCTAATTACATTGCCGGTTGCCAAATTGCATTATCTCTTATAGTTTCCGAGATATGGACTATCGATAATTTACACCTTAGGCTCTGCTTCTAACTTGGGCCCAAATTGTAAAATGGTCTTATCTATTGGCGATTTCGTTCCAATTCACATTCCAAGTAATATTCGGCATGCTAATTACATTGCCGGTTGTCAAATTGCATTATCTCTTATAGTTTCCGAGATATGGACTATCGATAATTTACACCTTAGGCTCTGCTTCTAACTTGGGCCCAAATTGTAAAATGGTCTTATCTATTGGCGATTTCGTTCCAATTCACATTCCAAGTAATATTCGGCATGCTAATTACATTGCCGGTTGCCAAATTGCATTATCTCTTATAGTTTCCGAGATATGGACTATCGATAATTTACACCTTAGGCTCTGCTTCTAACTTGGGCCCAAATTGTAAAATGGTCTTATCTATTGGCGATTTCGTTCCAATTCACATTCCAAATAATATTCGGCATGCTAATTACATTGCCGGTTGCCAAATTGCATTATCTCTTATAGTTTCCGAGATATGGACTATCGATAATTTACACCTTAGGCTCTGCTTCTAACTTGGGCCCAAATTGTAAAATGGTCTTATCTATTGGCGATTTCGTTCCAATTCACATTCCAAGTAATATTCGGCATGCTAATTACATTGCCGGTTGCCAAATTGCATTATCTCTTATAGTTTCCGAGATATGGACTATCGATAATTTACACCTTAGGCTCTGCTTCTAACTTGGGCCCAAATTGTAAAATGGTCTTATCTATTGGCGATTTCGTTCCAATTCACATTCCAAGTAACATTCGGCATGCTAATTACATTGCCGGTTGCCAAATTGCATTATCTCTTATAGTTTCCGAGATATGGACTATCGACTATTTTTAACCTTAGGCTCTGCTTCTAACTTGGGCCCAAACAGTAAAATGGTCTTATCTATTGGCGATTTCGTTCCAATTCACATTCCAAGTAACATTCGGCATGCTAATTACATTGCCGGTTGCCAAATTGCATTATCTCTTATAGTTTCCGAGATATGGACTATCGACTATTTTTAACCTTAGGCTCTGCTTCTAACTTGGGCCCAAACTGTAAAATGGTCTTATCTATTGGCGATTTCGTTCCAATTCACATTCCAAGTAATATTCGGCATGCTAATTACATTGCCGGTTGCCAAATTGCATTATCTCTTATAGTTTCCGAGATATGGACTATCGATAATTTACACCTTAGGCTCTGCTTCTAACTTGGGCCCAAATTGTAAAATGGTCTTATCTATTGGCGATTTCGTTACAATTCACATTCCAAGTAACATTCGGCATTCTAATTACATTGCCGGTTGCCAAATTGCATTATCTCTTATAGTTTCCGAGATATGGACTATCGATTATTTTTAACCTTAGGCTCTGCTTCTAACTTGGGCCCAAACTGTAAAATGGTCTTATCTATTGGCGATTTCGTTCCAATTCACATTCCAAGTAATATTCGGCATGCTAATTACATTGCCGGTTGCCAAATTGCATTATCTCTTATAGTTTCCGAGATATGGACTATCGATAATTTACACCTTAGGCTCTGCTTCTAACTTGGGCCCAAATTGTAAAATGGTCTTATCTATTGGCGATTTCGTTTCAATTCACATTCCAAGTAATATTCGGCATGCTAATTACATTGCCGGTTGCCAAATTGCATTATCTCTTATAGTTTCCGAGATATGGACTATCGATAATTTACACCTTAGGCTCTGCTTCTAACTTGGGCCCAAATTGTAAAATGGCCTTATCTATTGGCGATTTCGACCCAATTCACATTCCAAGTAATATTCGGCATGCTAATTACATTGCCGGTTGCCAAATTGCATTATCTCTTATAGTTTCCGAGATATGGACTATCGATAATTTACACCTTAGGCTCTGCTTCTAACTTGGGCCCAAATTGTAAAATGGTCTTATCTATTGACGATTTCGTTCCAATTCACATTCCAAGTAATATTCGGCATGCTAATTACATTGCCGGTTGCCAAATTGCATTATCTCTTATAGTTTCCGAGATATGGACTATCGATAATTTACACCTTAGGCTCTGCTTCTAACTTGGGCCCAAATTGTAAAATGGTCTTATCTATTGGCGATTTCGTTCCAATTCACATTCCAAGTAATATTCGGCATGCTAATTACATTGCCGGTTGCCAAATTGCATTATCTCTTATAGTTTCCGAGATATGGACTATCGATAATTTACACCTTAGGCTCTGCTTCTAACTTGGGCCCAAATTGTAAAATGGTCTTATCTATTGGCGATTTCGTTCCAATTCACACTCCAAGTAATATTCAGCATGCTAATTACATTGCCGGTTGCCAAATTGCATTATCTCTTATAGTTTCCGAGATATGGACTATCGATAATTTACACCTTAGGCTCTGGTTCTAACTTGGGCCCAAATTGTAAAATGGTCTTATCTATTGGCGATTTCGTTCCAATTCACATTCCAAGTAATATTCGGTATACTAATTACATTGCCGGTTGCCAAATTGCATTATCTCTTATAGTTTCCGAGATATGGACTATCGATAATTTACACCTTAGGCTCTGCTTCTAACTTGGGCCCAAATTGTAAAATGGTCTTATCTATTGGCGATTTCGTCCCAATTCACATTCCAAGTGATATTCGGCATGCTAATTACATTGCCGGTTGCGAAATTGCATTATCTCTTATAGTTTCCGAGATATGGACTATCAATAAATTACACCTTAGGCTCTGCTTCTAACTTGGGCCCAAATTGTAAAATGGTCTTATCTATTGGCGATTTCGTTCCAATTCACATCCCAAGTAATATTCGGCATGCTAATTACATTGCCGGTTGCCAAATTGCATTATCTCTTATAGTTTCCGAGATATGGACTATCGATAATTTACACCTTAGGCTCTGCTTCTAACTTGGGCCCAAATTGTAAAATGGTCTTATCTATTGGCGATTTCGTTCCAATTCACATTCCAAGTAATATTCGGCATGCTAATTACATTGCCGGTTGCCAAATTGCATTATCTCTTATAGTTTCCGAGATATGGACTATCGATAATTTACACCTTAGGCTCTGCTTCTAACCTGGGCCCAAATTGTAAAATGGTCTTATCTATTGGCGATTTCGTTCCAATTCACATTCCAAGTAATATTCGGCATGCTAATTACATTGCCGGTTGCCAAATTGAATTATCTCTTATAGTTTCCGAGATATGGACTATCGATAATTTACACCTTAGGCTCTGCTTCTAACTTGGGCCCAAATTGTAAAATGGTCTTACCTATTGGCGATTTCGTTCCAATTCACATTCCAAGTAATATTCGGCATGCTAATTACATTGCCGGTTGCCAAATTGCATTATCTCTTATAGTTTCCGAGATATGGACTATCGATAATTTACACCTTAGGCTCTGCTTCTAACTTGGGCCCAAATTGTAAAATGGTCTTATCTATTGGCGATTTCGTTCCAATTCACATTCCAAGTAATATTCGGCATGCTAATTGTAAAATGGTCTTATCTATTGGCGATTTCGTTCCAATTCACATTCCAAGTAATATTCGGCATGCTAATTACATTGCCGGTTGCCAAATTGCATTATCTCTTTTAGTTTCCGAGATATGGACTATCGATAATTTACAAATTAGGCTCTGCTTCTAACTTGGGCCCAAATTGTAAAATGGTCTTATCTATTGGCGATTTCGTCCCAATTCACATTCCAAGTGATATTCGGCATGCTAATTACATTGCCGGTTGCGAAATTGCATTATCTCTTATAGTTTCCGAGATATGGACTATCAATAATTTACACCTTAGGCTCTGCTACTAACTTGGGCCCAAATTGTAAAATGGTCTTATCTATTGGCGATTTCGTTCCAATTCACATTCCAAGTAATATTCGGCATGCTAATTATATTGCCGGTTGCCAAATTGCATTATCTCTTATAGTTTCCGAGATATGGACTATCGATAATTTACACCTTAGGCTCTGCTTCTAACTTGGGCCCAAATTGTAAAATGGTCTTATCTATTGGCGATTTCGTTCCAATTCACATTCCAAGTAATATTCGGCATGCTAATTACATTGCCGGTTGCCAAATTGCATTATCTCTTATAGTTTCCGAGATATGGACTATCGATAATTTACACCTTAGGCTCTGCTTCTAACTTGGGCCCAAATTGTAAAATGGTCTTATCTATTGGCGATTTCGTTCCAATTCACATTCCAAGTTATATTCGGCATGCTAATTACATTGCCGGTTGCCAAATTGCATTATCTCTTATAGTTTCCGAGATATGGACTATCGATAATTTACACCTTAGGCTCTGCTTCTAACTTGGGCCCAAATTGTAAAATGGTCTTATCTATTGGCGATTTCGTTCCAATTCACATTCCAAGTAATATTCGGCATGCTAATTACATTGCCGGTTGCCAAATTGCATTATTTCTTATAGTTTCCGAGATATGGACTATCGAAAATTTACACCTTAGGCTCTGCTTCTAACTTGGGCCCAAATTGTAAAATGGTCTTATCTATTGGCGATTTCGTTCCAATTCACACTCCAAGTAATATTCGGCATGCTAATTACATTGCCGGTTGCGAAATTGCATTATCTCTTATAGTTTCCGAGATATGGACTATCAATAATTTACACCTTAGGCTCTCCTTCTAACTTGGGCCCAAATTGTAAAATGGTCTTATCTATTGGCGATTTCGTTCCAATTCACATTCCAAGTAATATTCGTCATGCTAATTACATTTCCGGTTGCCAAATTGCATTATCTCTTATAGTTTCCGAGATATGGACTATCGATAATTTACACCTTAGGCTCTGCTTCTAACTTGGGCCCAAACTGTAAAATGGTCTTATCTATTGGCGATTTCGTCCAAATTCACATTCCAAGTGATATTCGGCATGCTAATTACATTGCCGGTTGCGAAATGGCATTATCTCTTATAGTTTCCGAGATATGGACTATCAATAATTTACACCTTAGGCTCTGCTACTAACTTGGGCCCAAATTGTAAAATGGTCTTATCTATTGGCGATTTCGTTCCAATTCACATTCCAAGTAATATTCGGCATGCTAATTACATTGCCGGTTGCCAACTTGCATTATCTCTTATAGTTTCCGAGATATGGACTATCGATAATTTACACCTTAGGCTCTGCTTCTAACTTGGGCCCAAATTGTAAAATGGTCTTATCTATTGGCGATTTCGTTCCAATTCACATTCCAAGTTATATTCGGCATGCTAGTTACATTGCCGGTTGCCAAATTGCATTATCTCTTATAGTTTCCGAGATATGGACTATCGATAATTTACACCTTAGGCTCTGCTTCTAACTTGGGCCCAAATTGTAAAATGGTCTTATCTATTGGCGATTTCGTTCCAATTCACATTCCAAGTAATATTCGGCATGCTAATTACATTGCCGGTTGCCAAATTGCATTATCTCTTATAGTTTCCGAGATATGGACTATCGATAATTTACACCTTAGGCTCTGCTTCTAACTTGGGCCCAAATTGTAAAATGGTCTTATCTATTGGCGATTTCGTTCCAATTCACACTCCAAGTAATATTCGGCATGCTAATTACATTGCCGGTTGCGAAATTGCATTATCTCTTATAGTTTCCGAGATATGGACTATCAATAATTTACACCTTATTCTCTGCTTCTAACTTGGGCCCAAATTGTAAAATGGTCTTATCTATTGGCGATTTCGTTCCAATTCACATTCCAAGTAATATTCGGCATGCTAATTACATTGCCGGTTGCCAAATTGCATTATCTCTTATAGTTTCCGAGATATGGACTATCGATAATTTACACCTTAGGCTCTGCTTCTAACTTGGGCCCAAATTGTAAAATGGTCTTATCTATTGGCGATTTCGTTCCAATTCACATTCCAAGTAATATTCGGCATGCTAATTACATTGCCGGTTGCCAAATTGCATTATCTCTTTTAGTTTCCGAGATATGGACTATCGATAATTTACACCTTAGGCTCTGCTTCTAACTTGGGCCCAAATTGTAAAATGGTCTTATCTATTGGCGATTTCGTCCCAATTCACATTCCAAGTGATATTCGGCATGCTAATTACATTGCCGGTTGCGAAATTGCATTATCTCTTATAGTTTCCGAGATATGGACTATCAATAATTTACACCTTAGGCTCTGCTACTAACTTGGGCCCAAATTGTAAAATGGTCTTATCTATTGGCGATTTCGTTCCAATTCACATTCCAAGTAATATTCGGCATGCTAATTATATTGCCGGTTGCCAAATTGCATTATCTCTTATAGTTTCCGAGATATGGACTATCGATAATTTACACCTTAGGCTCTGCTTCTAACTTGGGCCCAAATTGTAAAATGGTCTTATCTATTGGCGATTTCGTTCCAATTCACATTCCAAGTAATATTCGGCATGCTAATTACATTGCCGGTTGCCAAATTGCATTATCTCTTATAGTTTCCGAGATATGGACTATCGATAATTTACACCTTAGGCTCTGCTTCTAACTTGGGCCCAAATTGTAAAATGGTCTTATCTATTGGCGATTTCGTTCCAATTCACATTCCAAGTTATATTCGGCATGCTAATTACATTGCCGGTTGCCAAATTGCATTATCTCTTATAGTTTCCGAGATATGGACTATCGATAATTTACACCTTAGGCTCTGCTTCTAACTTGGGCCCAAATTGTAAAATGGTCTTATCTATTGGCGATTTCGTTCCAATTCACATTCCAAGTAATATTCGGCATGCTAATTACATTGCCGGTTGCCAAATTGCATTATTTCTTATAGTTTCCGAGATATGGACTATCGAAAATTTACACCTTAGGCTCTGCTTCTAACTTGGGCCCAAATTGTAAAATGGTCTTATCTATTGGCGATTTCGTTCCAATTCACACTCCAAGTAATATTCGGCATGCTAATTACATTGCCGGTTGCGAAATTGCATTATCTCTTATAGTTTCCGAGATATGGACTATCAATAATTTACACCTTAGGCTCTCCTTCTAACTTGGGCCCAAATTGTAAAATGGTCTTATCTATTGGCGATTTCGTTCCAATTCACATTCCAAGTAATATTCGTCATGCTAATTACATTTCCGGTTGCCAAATTGCATTATCTCTTATAGTTTCCGAGATATGGACTATCGATAATTTACACCTTAGGCTCTGCTTCTAACTTGGGCCCAAACTGTAAAATGGTCTTATCTATTGGCGATTTCGTCCAAATTCACATTCCAAGTGATATTCGGCATGCTAATTACATTGCCGGTTGCGAAATGGCATTATCTCTTATAGTTTCCGAGATATGGACTATCAATAATTTACACCTTAGGCTCTGCTACTAACTTGGGCCCAAATTGTAAAATGGTCTTATCTATTGGCGATTTCGTTCCAATTCACATTCCAAGTAATATTCGGCATGCTAATTACATTGCCGGTTGCCAACTTGCATTATCTCTTATAGTTTCCGAGATATGGACTATCGATAATTTACACCTTAGGCTCTGCTTCTAACTTGGGCCCAAATTGTAAAATGGTCTTATCTATTGGCGATTTCGTTCCAATTCACATTCCAAGTTATATTCGGCATGCTAGTTACATTGCCGGTTGCCAAATTGCATTATCTCTTATAGTTTCCGAGATATGGACTATCGATAATTTACACCTTAGGCTCTGCTTCTAACTTGGGCCCAAATTGTAAAATGGTCTTATCTATTGGCGATTTCGTTCCAATTCACATTCCAAGTAATATTCGGCATGCTAATTACATTGCCGGTTGCCAAATTGCATTATCTCTTATAGTTTCCGAGATATGGACTATCGATAATTTACACCTTAGGCTCTGCTTCTAACTTGGGCCCAAATTGTAAAATGGTCTTATCTATTGGCGATTTCGTTCCAATTCACACTCCAAGTAATATTCGGCATGCTAATTACATTGCCGGTTGCGAAATTGCATTATCTCTTATAGTTTCCGAGATATGGACTATCAATAATTTACACCTTATTCTCTGCTTCTAACTTGGGCCCAAATTGTAAAATGGTCTTATCTATTGGCGATTTCGTTCCAATTCACATTCCAAGTAATATTCGGCATGCTAATTACATTGCCGGTTGCCAAATTGCATTATCTCTTATAGTTTCCGAGATATGGACTATCGATAATTTACACCTTAGGCTCTGCTTCTAACTTGGGCCCAAATTGTAAAATGGTCTTCTCTATTGGCGATTTCGTTCCAATTCACATTCCAAGTAATATTCGGCATGCTAATTACATTGTCGGTTGCCAAATTGCATTATCTCTTATAGTTTCCGAGATATGGACTATCGATAATTTACACCTTAGGCTCTGCTTCTAACTTGGGCCCAAATTGTAAAATGGTCTTATCTATTGGCGATTTCGTTCCAATTCACATTCCAAGTAATATTCGGCATGCTAATTACATTGCCGGTAGCCAAATTGCATTATCTCTTATAGTTTCCGAGATATGGACTATCGATAATTTACACCTTAGGCTCTGCTTCTAACTTGGGCCCAAATTGTAAAATGGTCTTCTCTATTGGCGATTTCGTTCCAATTCACATTCCAAGTAATATTCGGCATGCTAATTACATTGCCGGTTGCCAAATTGCATTATCTCTTATAGTTTCCGAGATATGGACTATCGATAATTTACACCTTAGGCTCTGCTTCTAACTTGGGCCCAAATTGTAAAATCGTCTTATCTATTGGCGATTTCGTTCCAATTCACATTCCAAGTAATATTCGGCATGCTAATTACATTGCTGGTTGCCAAATTGCATTATCTCTTATAGTTTCCGAGATATGGACTATCGGTAATTTACACCTTAGGCTCTGCTTCTAACTTGGGCCCAAATTGTAAAATGGTCTTATCTATTGGCGATTTCGTTCCAATTCACATTCCAAGTAATATCCGGCATGCTAATTACATTGCCGGTTGCCAAATTGAATTATCTCTTATAGTTTCCGAGATATGAACTATCGATAATTTACACCTTAGGCTCTGCTTCTAACTTGGGCCCAAATTGTAAAATGGTCTTACCTATTGGCGATTTCGTTCCAATTCACATTCCAAGTAATATTCGGCATGCTAATTACATTGCCGTTTGCCAAATTGCATTATCTCTTATAGTTTCCGAGATATGGACTATCGATAATTTACACCTTAGGCTCTGCTTCAACTTGGGCCCAAATTGTAAAATGGTCTTATCTATTGGCGATTTCGTTCCAATTCACATTCCAAGTAATATTCGGCATGCTAATTACATTGCCGGTTGCCAAATTGCATTATCTCTTATAGTTTCCGAGATATGGACTATCGATAATTTACATCTTAGGCTCTGCTTCTAACTTGGGCCCAAATTGTAAAATGGTCTTATCTATTGGCGATTTCGTTCCAATTCACATTCCAAGTAATATTCGGCATGCTAATTACATTGCCGGTTGCCAAATTTCATTATCTCTTATAGTTTCCGAGATATGGACTATCGATAATTTACACCTTAGGCTCTGCTTCTAACTTGGGCCCAAATTGTAAAATGGTCTTATCTATTGCCGATTTCGTTCCAATTCACATTCCAAGTAATATTCGGCATGCTAATTACATTGCCGGTTGCCAAATTGCATTACCTCTTATAGTTTCCGAGATATGGACTATCGATAATTTACACCTTAGGCTCTGCTTCTAACTTGGGCCCAAATTGTAAAATGGTCTTATCTATTGGCGATTTCGTCCCAATTCACATTCCAAGTGATATTCGGCATGCTAATTACATTGCCGGTTGCGAAATTGCATTATCTCTTATAGTTTCCGAGATATGGACTATCAATAATTTACACCTTAGGCTCTGCTTCTAACTTGGGCCCAAATTGTAAAATGGTCTTATCTATTGGCGATTTCGTTCCAATTCACATTCCAAGTAATATTCGGCATGCTAATTACATTGCCGGTTGCCAAATTGCATTATCTCTTATAGTTTCCGAGATACGGACTATCGATAATTTACACCTTAGGCTCTGCTTCTAACTTGGGCCCAAATTGTAAAATGGTCTTATCTATTGGCGATTTCGTTCCAATTCACATTCCAAGTAATATTCGGCATGCTAATTACATTACCGGTTGCCAAATTGCATTATCTCTTATAGTTTCCGAGATATGGACTATCGATAATTTACACCTTAAGCTCTGCTTCTAACTTGGGCCCAAATTGTAAAATGGTCTTATCTATTGGCGATTTCGTTCCAATTCACATTCCAAGTAATATTCGGCATGCTAATTACATTGCCGGTTGCCAAATTGCATTATCTCTTATAGTTTCCGAGATATGGACTATCGATAATTTACACCTTAGGCTCTGCTTCTAACTTGGGCCCAAATTGTAAAATGGTCTTATCTATTGGCGATTTCGTTCCAATTCACATTCCAAGTAATATTCGGCATGCTAATTACATTGCCGGTTGCCAAATTGCATTATCTCTTATAGTTTCCGAGATATGGACTATCGATAATTTACACCTTAGGCTCTGCTTCTAACTTGGGCCCAAATTGTAAAATGGTCTTATCTATTGGCGATTTCGTTCCAATTCACATTCCAAGTAATATTCGGCATGCTAATTACATTGCCGGTTGCCAAATTGCATTATCTCTTATAGTTTCCGAGATATGGACTATCGATAATTAACACCATAGGCTCTGCTTCTAACTTGGGCCCAAATTGTAAAATGGTCTTATCTATTGGCGATTTCGTTCCAATTCACATTCCAAGTAATATTCGGCATGCTAATTACATTGCCGGTTGCGAAATTGCATTATCTCCTATAGTTTCCGAGATATGGACTATCAATAATTTACACCTTAGGCTCTGCTTCTAACTTGGGCCCAAATTGTAAAATGGTCTTATCTATTGGCGATTTCGTTCCAATTCACATTCCAAGTAATATTCGGCATGCTAATTACATTGCCGGTTGCCAAATTGCATTATCTCTTATAGTTTCCGAGATATGGACTATCGATAATTTACACCTTAGGCTCTGCTTCTAACTTGGGCCCAAATTGTAAAATGGTCTTATCTATTGGCGATTTCGTTCCAATTCACATTCCAAGTAATATTCGGCATGCTAATTACATTGCCGGTTGCCAAATTGCATTATCTCTTATAGTTTCCGAGATATGGACTATCGATAATTTACACCTTAGGCTCTGCTTCTAACTTGGGCCCAAATTGTAAAATGGTCTTATCTATTGGCGATTTCGTTCCAATTCACATTCCAAGTAATATTCGGCATGCTAATTACATTGCCGGTTGCCAAATTGCATTATCTCTTATAGTTTCCGAGATATGGACTATCGATAATTTACACCATAGGCTCTGCTTCTAACTTGGGCCCAAATTGTAAAATGGTCTTATCTATTGGCGATTTCGTTCCAATTCACATTCCAAGTAATATTCGGCATGCTAATTACATTGCCGGTTGCGAAATTGCATTATCTCTTATAGTTTCCGAGATATGGACTATCAATAATTTACACCTTAGGCTCTGCTTCTAACTTGGGCCCAAATTGTAAAATGGTCTTATCTATTGGCGATTTCGTTCCAATTCACATTCCAAGTAATATTCGGCATGCTAATTACATTGCCGGTTGCCAAATTGCATTATCTCTTATAGTTTCCGAGATATGGACTATCGATAATTTACACCTTAGGCTCTGCTTCTAACTTGGGCCCAAATTGTAAAATGGTCTTATCTATTGGCGATTTCGTTCCAATTCACATTCCAAGTAATATTCGGCATGCTAATTACATTGCCGGTAGCCAAATTGCATTATCTCTTATAGTTTCCGAGATATGGACTATCGATAATTTACACCTTAGGCTCTGCTTCTAACTTGGGCCCAAATTGTAAAATGGTCTTCTCTATTGGCGATTTCGTTCCAATTCACATTCCAAGTAATATTCGGCATGCTAATTACATTGCCGGTTGCCAAATTGCATTATCTCTTATAGTTTCCGAGATATGGACTATCGATAATTTACACCTTAGGCTCTGCTTCTAACTTGGGCCCAAATTGTAAAATCGTCTTATCTATTGGCGATTTCGTTCCAATTCACATTCCAAGTAATATTCGGCATGCTAATTACATTGCTGGTTGCCAAATTGCATTATCTCTTATAGTTTCCGAGATATGGACTATCGGTAATTTACACCTTAGGCTCTGCTTCTAACTTGGGCCCAAATTGTAAAATGGTCTTATCTATTGGCGATTTCGTTCCAATTCACATTCCAAGTAATATCCGGCATGCTAATTACATTGCCGGTTGCCAAATTGAATTATCTCTTATAGTTTCCGAGATATGGACTATCGATAATTTACACCTTAGGCTCTGCTTCTAACTTGGGCCCAAATTGTAAAATGGTCTTACCTATTGGCGATTTCGTTCCAATTCACATTCCAAGTAATATTCGGCATGCTAATTACATTGCCGTTTGCCAAATTGCATTATCTCTTATAGTTTCCGAGATATGGACTATCGATAATTTACACCTTAGGCTCTGCTTCAACTTGGGCCCAAATTGTAAAATGGTCTTATCTATTGGCGATTTCGTTCCAATTCACATTCCAAGTAATATTCGGCATGCTAATTACATTGCCGGTTGCCAAATTGCATTATCTCTTATAGTTTCCGAGATATGGACTATCGATAATTTACATCTTAGGCTCTGCTTCTAACTTGGGCCCAAATTGTAAAATGGTCTTATCTATTGGCGATTTCGTTCCAATTCACATTCCAAGTAATATTCGGCATGCTAATTACATTGCCGGTTGCCAAATTTCATTATCTCTTATAGTTTCCGAGATATGGACTATCGATAATTTACACCTTAGGCTCTGCTTCTAACTTGGGCCCAAATTGTAAAATGGTCTTATCTATTGCCGATTTCGTTCCAATTCACATTCCAAGTAATATTCGGCATGCTAATTACATTGCCGGTTGCCAAATTGCATTACCTCTTATAGTTTCCGAGATATGGACTATCGATAATTTACACCTTAGGCTCTGCTTCTAACTTGGGCCCAAATTGTAAAATGGTCTTATCTATTGGCGATTTCGTTCCAATTCACATTCCAAGTAATATTCGGCATGCTAATTACATTGCCGGTTGCCAAATTGCATTATCTCTTATAGTTTCCGAGATATGGACTATCGATAATTTACACCTTAGGCTCTGCTTCTAACTTGGGCCCAAATTGTAAAATGGTCTTATCTATTGGCGATTTCGTTCCAATTCACATTCCAAGTAATATTCGGCATGCTAATTACATTGCCGGTTGCCAAATTGCATTATCTCTTATAGTTTCCGAGATATGGACTATCGATAATTAACACCATAGGCTCTGCTTCTAACTTGGGCCCAAATTGTAAAATGGTCTTATCTATTGGCGATTTCGTTCCAATTCACAGTCCAAGTAATATTCGGGATGCTAATTACATTGCCGGTTGCGAAATTGCATTATCTCCTATAGTTTCCGAGATATGGACTATCAATAATTTACACCTTAGGCTCTGCTTCTAACTTGGGCCCAAATTGTAAAATGGACTTATCTATTGGCGATTTCGTTCCAATTCACATTCCAAGTAATATTCGGCATGCTAATTACATTGCCGGTTGCCAAATCGCATTATCTCTTATAGTTTCCGAGATATGGACTATCGATAATTTACACCTTAGGCTCTGCTTCTAACTTGGGCCCAAATTGTAAAATGGTCTTATCTATTGGCGATTTCGTTCCAATTCACATTCCAAGTAATATTCGGCATGCTAATTACATTGCCGGTTGCCAAATTGCATTATCTCTTATAGTTTCCGAGATATGGACTATCGATAATTTACACCTTAGGCTCTGCTTCTAACTTGGGCCCAAATTGTAAAATGGTCTTATCTATTGGCGATTTCGTTCCAATTCACATTCCAAGTAATATTCGGCATGCTAATTACATTGCCGGTTGCCAAATTGCATTATCTCTTATAGTTTCCGAGATATGGACTATCGATAATTTACACCATAGGCTCTGCTTCTAACTTGGGCCCAAATTGTAAAATGGTCTTATCTATTGGCGATTTCGTTCCAATTCACATTCCAAGTAATATTCGGCATGCTAATTACATTGCCGGTTGCGAAATTGCATTATCTCTTATAGTTTCCGAGATATGGACTATCAATAATTTACACCTTAGGCTCTGCTTCTAACTTGGGCCCAAATTGTAAAATGGTCTTATCTATTGGCGATTTCGTTCCAATTCACATTCCAAGTAATATTCGGCATGCTAATTACATTGCCAGTTGCCAAATTGCATTATCTCTTATAGTTTCCGAGATATGGACTATCGATAATTTACACCTTAGGCTCTGCTTCTAACTTGGGCCCAAATTGTAAAATGGTCTTATCTATTGGCGATTTCGTTCCAATTCACATTCCAAGTAATATTCGGCATGCTAATTACATTGCCGGTTGCCAAATTGCATTATCTCTTATAGTTTCCGAGATATGGACTATCGATAATTTACACCTTAGGCTCTGCTTCTAACTTGGGCCCAAATTGTAAAATGGTCATATCTATTGGCGATTTCGTTCCAATTCACATTCCAAGTAATATTCGGCATGCTAATTACATTGCCGGTTGCCAAATTGCATTATCTCTTATAGTTTCCGAGATATGGACTATCGATAATTTACACCTTAGGCTCTGCTTCTAACTTGGGCCCAAATTGTAAAATGGTTTTACCTATTGGCGATTTCGTTCCAATTCACATTCCAAGTAATATTCGGCATGCTAATTACATTGCCGGTTGCCAAATTGCATTATCTCTTATAGTTTCCGAGATATGGACTATCGATAATTTACACCTTAGGCTCTGCTTCTAACTTGGCCCCAAATTGTAAAATGGTCTTATCTATTGGCGATTTCGTTCCAATTCACATTCCAAGTAATATTCGGCATGCTAATTACATTGCCGGTTGCCAAATTGCATTATCTCTTATAGTTTCCGAGATATGGACTATCGATAATTTACACCTTAGGCTCTGCTTCTAACTTGGGCCCAAATTGTAAAATGGTCTTATCTATTGGCGATTTCGTTCCAATTCACATTCCAAGTAATATTCGGCATGCTAATTACATTGCCGGTTGCCAAATTGCATTATCTCTTATAGTTTCCGAGATATGGACTATCGATAATTTACACCATGGGCTCTGCTTCTAACTTGGGCCCAAATTGTAAAATGGTCTTATCTAGTGGCGATTTCGTTCCAATTCACATTCCAAGTAATATTCGGCATGCTAATTACATTGCCGGTTGCCAAATTGCATTATCTCTTATAGTTTCCGAGATATGGACTATCGATAATTTACACCATAGGCTCTGCTTCTAACTTGGGCCCAAATTGTAAAATGGTCTTATCTATTGGCGATTTCGTTCCAATTCACATTATTGCCGGTTGCCAAATTGCATTATCTCTTATAGTTTCCGAGATATGGACTATCGATAATTTACACCTTAGGCTCTGCTTCTAACTTGCTCCCAAATTGTAAAATGGTCTTATCTATTGGCGATTTCGTTCCAATTCACATTCCAAGTAATATTCGGCATTCTAATTACATTGCCGGTTGCCAAATTGCATTATCTCTTATAGTTTCCGAGATATGGACTATCGATAATTTACACCTTAGGCTCTGCTTCTAACTTGGGCCCAAATTGTAAAATGGTCTTATCTATTGGCGATTTCGTTCCAATTCACATTCCAAGTAATATTCGGCATGCTAATTACATTGCCGGTTGCCAAATTGAATTATCTCTTATAGTTTCCGAGATATGGACTATCGATAATTTACACCTTAGGCTCTGCTTCTAACTTGGGACCAAATTGTAAAATGGTCTTACCTATTGGCGATTTCGTTCCAATTCACATTCCAAGTAATATTCGGCATGCTAATTACATTGCCGGTTGCCAAATTGCATTATCTCTTATAGTTTCCGAGATATGGACTATCGATAATTTACACCTTAGGCTCTGCTTCTAACTTGGGCCCAAATTGTAAAATGGTCTTATCTATTGGCGATTTCGTTCCAATTCACATTCCAAGTAATATTCGGCATGCTAATTACATTGCCGGTTGCCAAATTGCATTATCTCTTATAGTTTCCGAGATATGGACTATCGATAATTTACACCTTAGGCTCTGCTTCTAACTTGGGCCCAAATTGTAAAATGGTCTTATCTATTGGCGATTTCGTTCCAATTCACATTCCAAGTAATATTCGGCATGCTAATTACATTGCCGGTTGCCAAATTGCATTATCTCTTATAGTTTCCGAGATATGGACTATCGATAATTTACACCTTAGGCTCTGCTTCTAACTTGGGCCCAAATTGTAAAATGGTCTTATCTATTGGCGATTTCGTTCCAATTCACATTCCAAGTAATATTCGGCATGCTAATTACATTGCCGGTTGCCAAATTGCATTATCTCTTATAGTTTCCGAGATATGGACTATCGATAATTTACACCTTAGGCTCTGCTTCTAACTTGGGCCCAAATTGTAAAATGGTCTTATCTATTGGCGATTTCGTTCCAATTCACACTACAAGTAATATTCGGCATGCTAATTACATTGCCGGTTGCGAAATTGCATTATCTCTTATAGTTTCCGAGATATGGACTATCGATAATTTACACCTTAGGCTCTGCTTCTAACTTGGGCCCAAATTGTAAAATGGTCTTATCTATTGGCGATTTCGTTCCAATTCACATTCCAAGTAATATTCGGCATGCTAATTGCCGGTTGCCAAATTGCATTATCTCTTATAGTTTCCGAGATATGGACTATCGATAATTTACACCTTAGGCTCTGCTTCTAACTTGGGCCCAAATTGTAAAATGGTCTTATCTATTGGCGATTTCGTTCCAATTCACATTCCAAGTAATATTCGGCATGCTAATTATATTGCCGGTTGCCAAATTGCATTATCTCTTATAGTTTCCGAGATATGGACTATCGATAATTTACACCTTAGGCTCTGCTTCTAACTTGGGCCCAAATTGTAAAATGGTCTTATCTATTGGCGATTTCGTTCCAATTCACATTCCAAGTAATATTCGGCATGCTAATTATATTGCCGGTTGCCAAATTGCATTATCTCTTATAGTTTCCGAGATATGGACTATCGATAATTTACACCTTAGGCTCTGCTTCTAACTTGGGCCCAAATTGTAAAATGGTCTTATCTATTGGCGATTTCGTCCCAATTCACATTCCAAGTGATATTCGGCATGCTAATTACATTGCCGGTTGCGAAATTGCATTATCTCTTATAGTTTCCGAGATATGGACTATCAATAATTTACACCTTAGGCTCTGCTTCTAACTTGGGCCCAAATTGTAAAATGGTATTATCTATTGGCGATTTCGTTCCAATTCACATTCCAAGTAATATTCGGCATGCTAATTACATTGCCGGTTGCCAAATTGCATTATCTCTTATAGTTTCCGAGATATGGACTATCAATAATTTACACCTTAGGCTCTAAGTTCGTCCATCGATCGATGGACGAACCTCACCTTAGGCTCTGCTTCTAACTTGGGCCCAAATTGTAAAATGGTCTTATCTATTGGCGATTTCGCTCCAATTCACATTCCAAGTAATATTCGGCATGCTAATTACATTGCCGGTTGCCAAATTGCATTATCTCTTATAGTTTCCGAGATATGGACTATCGATAATTTACACCATAGGCTCTGCTTCTAACTTGGGCCCAAATTGTAAAATGGTCTTATCTATTGGCGATTTCGTTCCAATTCACATTCCAAGTAATATTCGGCATGCTAATTACATTGCCGGTTGCCAAATTGCATTATCTCTTATAGTTTCCGAGATATGGACTATCGATAATTTACACCTTAGGCTCTGCTTCTAACTTGGGCCCAAATTGTAAAATGGTCTTATCTATTGGCGATTTCGTTCCAATTCACATTCCAAGTAATATTCGGCATGCTAATTATATTGCCGGTTGCCAAATTGCATTATCTCTTATAGTTTCCGAGATATGGACTATCGATAATTTACACCTTAGGCTCTGCTTCTAACTTGGGCCCAAATTGTAAAATGGTCTTATCTATTGGCGATTTCGTCCCAATTCACATTCCAAGTGATATTCGGCATGCTAATTACATTGCCGGTTGCGAAATTGCATTATCTCTTATAGTTTCCGAGATATGGACTATCAATAATTTACACCTTAGGCTCTGCTTCTAACTTGGGCCCAAATTGTAAAATGGTATTATCTATTGGCGATTTCGTTCCAATTCACATTCCAAGTAATATTCGGCATGCTAATTACATTGCCGGTTGCCAAATTGCATTATCTCTTATAGTTTTCGAGATATGGACTATCGATAATTTACACCTTAGGCTCTGCTTCTAACTTGGGCCCAAATTGTAAAATGGTCTTATCTATTGGCGATTTCGCTCCAATTCACATTCCAAGTAATATTCGGCATGCTAATTACATTGCCGGTTGCCAAATTGCATTATCTCTTATAGTTTCCGAGATATGGACTATCGATAATTTACACCTTAGGCTCTGCTTCTAACTTGGGCCCAAATTGTAAAATGGTCTTATCTATTGGCGATTTCGTTCCAATTCACATTCCAAGTAATATTCGGCATGCTAATTACATTGCCGGTTGCCAAATTGCATTATCTCTTATAGTTTCCGAGATATGGACTATCGATAATTTACACCATAGGCTCTGCTTCTAACTTGGGCCCAAATTGTAAAATGGTCTTATCTATTGGCGATTTCGTTCCAATTCACATTCCAAGTAATATTCGGCATGCTAATTACATTGCCGGTTGCCAAATTGCATTATCTCTTATAGTTTCCGAGATATGGACTATCGATAATTTACACCTTAGGCTCTGCTTCTAACTTGGGCCCAAATTGTAAAATGGTCTTATCTATTGGCGATTTCGTTCCAATTCACATTCCAAGTAATATTCGGCATGCTAATTACATTGCCGGTTGCCAAATTGCATTATCTCTTATAGTTTCCGAGATATGGACTATCGATAATTTACACCTTAGGCTCTGCTTCTAACTTGCTCCCAAATTGTAAAATGGTCTTATCTATTGGCGATTTCGTTCCAATTCACATTCCAAGTAATATTCGGCATGCTAATTACATTGCCGGTTGCCAAATTGCATTATCTCTTATAGTTTCCGAGATATGGACTATCGATAATTTACACCTTAGGCTCTGCTTCTAACTTGGGCCCAAATTGTAAAATGGTCTTATCTATTGGCGATTTCGTTCCAATTCACATTCCAAGTAATATTCGGCATGCTAATTACATTGCCGGTTGCCAAATTGAATTATCTCTTATAGTTTCCGAGATATGGACTATCGATAATTTACACCTTAGGCTCTGCTTCTAACTTGGGACCAAATTGTAAAATGGTCTTACCTATTGGCGATTTCGTTCCAATTCACATTCCAAGTAATATTCGGCATGCTAATTACATTGCCGGTTGCCAAATTGCATTATCTCTTATAGTTTCCGAGATATGGACTATCGATAATTTACTCCTTAGGCTCTGCTTCTAACTTGGGCCCAAATTGTAAAATGGTCTTATCTATTGGCGATTTCGTTCCAATTCACATTCCAAGTAATATTCGGCATGCTAATTACATTGCCGGTTGCCAAATTGCATTATCTCTTATAGTTTCCGAGATATGGACTATCGATAATTTACACCTTAGGCTCTGCTTCTAACTTGGGCCCAAATTGTAAAATGGTCTTATCTATTGGCGATTTCGTTCCAATTCACATTCCAAGTAATATTCGGCATGCTAATTACATTGCCGGTTGCCAAATTGCATTATCTCTTATAGTTTCCGAGATATGGACTATCGATAATTTACACCTTAGGCTCTGCTTCTAACTTGGGCCCAAATTGTAAAACGGTCTTATCTATTGGCGATTTCGTTCCAATTCACATTCCAAGTAATATTCGGCCTGCTAATTACATTGCCGGTTGCCAAATTGCATTATCTCTTATAGTTTCCGAGATATGGACTATCGATAATTTACACCTTAGGCTCTGCTTCTAACTTGGGCCCAAATTGTAAAATGGTCTTATCTATTGGCGATTTCGTTCCAATTCACACTACAAGTAATATTCGGCATGCTAATTACATTGCCGGTTGCGAAATTGCATTATCTCTTATAGTTTCCGAGATATGGACTATCGATAATTTACACCTTAGGCTCTGCTTCTAACTTGGGCCCAAATTGTAAAATGGTCTTATCTATTGGCTATTTCGTTCCAATTCACATTCCAAGTAATATTCGGCATGCTAATTACATTGCCGGTTGCCAAATTGCATTATCTCTTATAGTTTCCGAGATATGGACTATCGATAATTTACACCTTAGGCTCTGCTTCTAACTTGGGCCCAAATTGTAAAATGGTCTTATCTATTGGCGATTTCGTTCCAATTCACATTCCAAGTAATATTCGGCATGCTAATTATATTGCCGGTTGCCAAATTGCATTATCTCTTATAGTTTCCGAGATATGGACTATCGATAATTTACACCTTAGGCTCTGCTTCTAACTTGGGCCCAAATTGTAAAATGGTCTTATCTATTGGCGATTTCGTCCCAATTCACATTCCAAGTGATATTCGGCATGCTAATTACATTGCCGGTTGCGAAATTGCATTATCTCTTATAGTTTCCGAGATATGGACTATCAATAATTTACACCTTAGGCTCTGCTTCTAACTTGGGCCCAAATTGTAAAATGGTATTATCTATTGGCGATTTCGTTCCAATTCACATTCCAAGTAATATTCGGCATGCTAATTACATTGCCGGTTGCCAAATTGCATTATCTCTTATAGTTTCCGAGATATGGACTATCGATAATTTACACCTTAGGCTCTGCTTCTAACTTGGGCCCAAATTGTAAAATGGTCTTATCTATTGGCGATTTCGTTCCAATTCACATTCCAAGTAATATTCGGCATGCTAATTACATTGCCGGTTGCCAAATTGCATTATCTCTTATAGTTTCCGAGATATGGACTATCGATAATTTACACCTTAGGCTCTGCTTCTAACTTGGGCCCAAATTGTAAAATGGTCTTATCTATTGGCGATTTCGTTCCAATTCACATTCCAAGTAATATTCGGCATGCTAATTACATTGCCGGTTGCCAAATTGCATTATCTCTTATAGTTTCCGAGATATGGACTATCAATAATTTACACCTAGGCTATGCTATAATTGGGCCCAAATTGGCAAATGGTCTATGTAATTAGCGATGTCGTATATTACTTCCAATGTGATATTCGGAATCGCCAATTGATAATGCCATTTGCCAACTTGCCCTATTTCGTATCAGTTCCTAAGGTATGAACTATCGATAATTTACACCTTAGAAACTCTACTTCTAACTTGGGCCCAAATTGTAAAATGGTCTTATCTATTGGCGATTTCGTTCCAATTCACATTCCAAGTTATATTCGGCATGCTAGTTACATTGCCGGTTGCCAAATTGCATTATCTCTTATAGTTTCCGAGATATGGACTATCGATAATTTACACCTTAGGCTCTGCTTCTAACTTGGGCCCAAATTGTAAAATGGTCTTATCTATTGGCGATTTCGTTCCAATTCACATTCCAAGTAATATTCGGCATGCTAATTACATTGCCGGTTGCCAAATTGCATTATCTCTTATAGTTCCCGAGATATGGACTATCGATAATTTACACCTTAGGCTCTGCTTCTAACTTGGGCCCAAATTGTAAAATGGTCTTATCTATTGGCGATTTCGTTCCAATTCACACTCCAAGTAATATTCGGCATGCTAATTACATTGCCGGTTGCGAAATTGCATTATCTCTTATAGTTTCCGAGATATGGACTATCAATAATTTACACCTTATTCTCTGCTTCTAACTTGGGCCCAAATTGTAAAATGGTCTTATCTATTGGCGATTTCGTTCCAATTCACATTCCAAGTAATATTCGGCATGCTAATTACATTGCCGGTTGCCAAATTGCATTATCTCTTATAGTCTCCGAGATATGGACTATCGATAATTTACACCTTAGGCTCTGCTTCTAACTTGGGCCCAAATTGTAAAATGGTCTTCTCTATTGGCGATTTCGTTCCAATTCACATTCCAAGTAATATTCGGCATGCTAATTACATTGTCGGTTGCCAAATTGCATTATCTCTTATAGTTTCCGAGATATGGACTATCGATAATTTACACCTTAGGCTCTGCTTCTAACTTGGGCCCAAATTGTAAAATGGTCTTATCTATTGGCGATTTCGTTCTAATTCACATTCCAAGTAATATTCGGCATGCTAATTACATTGCCGGTAGCCAAATTGCATTATCTCTTATAGTTTCCGAGATATGGACTATCGATAATTTACACCTTAGGCTCTGCTTCTAACTTGGGCCCAAATTGTAAAATGGTCTTCTCTATTGGCGATTTCGTTCCAATTCACATTCCAAGTAATATTCGGCATGCTAATTACATTGCCGGTTGCCAAATTGCATTATCTCTTATAGTTTCCGAGATATGGACTATCGATAATTTACACCTTAGGCTCTGCTTCTAACTTGGGCCCAAATTGTAAAATCGTCTTATCTATTACCGATTTCGTTCCAATTCACATTCCAAGTAATATTCGGCATGCTAATTACATTGCTGGTTGCCAAATTGCATTATCTCTTATAATTTCCGAGATATGGACTATCGGTAATTTACACCTTAGGCTCTGCTTCTAAATTGGACCCAAATTGTAAAATGGTCTTATCTATTGGCGATTTCGTTCCAATTCACATTCCAAGTAATATCCGGCATGCTAATTACATTGCCGGTTGCCAAATTGAATTATCTCTTATAGTTTCCGAGATATGGACTATCGATAATTTACACCTTAGGCTCTGCTTCTAACTTGGGCCCAAATTGTAAAATGGTCTTACCTATTGGCGATTTCGTTCCAATTCACATTCCAAGTAATATTCGGCATGCTAATTACATTGCCGGTTGCCAAATTTCATTACCTCTTATAGTTTCCGAGATATGGACTATCGATAATTTACACCTTAGGCTCTGCTTCTAACTTGGGCCCAAATTGTAAAATGGTCTTATCTATTTTCGATTTCATTCCAATTCACATTCCAAGTAATACTCGGCATGCTAATTACATTGCCGGTTGCCAAATTGCATTATCTCTTATAGCTTCCGAGATATGGACTATCGATAATTTACACCTTAGGCTCTGCTTCTAACTTGGGCCCAAATTGTAAAATGGTCTTATCTATTGGCGATTTCGTTCCAATTCACATTCCAAGTAATATTCGACATGCTAATTACATTGCCGGTTGCCAAATTGCATTATCTCTTATAGTTTCCGAGATATGGACTATCGATAATTTACACCTTAGGCTCTGCTTCTAACTTGGGCCCAAATTGTAAAATCGTCTTATCTATTGGCGATTTCGTTCCAATTCACATTCCAAGTAATATTCGGCATGCTAATTACATTGCCGGTTGCCAAATTGCATTATCTCTTATAGTTTCCGAGATATGGACTATCGATAATTTACACCTTAGGCTCTGCTTCTAACTTGGGCCCAAATTGTAAAATCGTCTTATCTATTGGCGATTTCGTTCCAATTCACATTCCAAGTAATATTCGGCATGCTAATTACATTGCCGGTTGCCAAATTGCATTATCTCTTATAGTTTCCGAGATATGGACTATCGATAATTTACACCTTAGGCTCTGCTTCTAACTTGGGCCCAAATTGTAAAATGGTCTTATCTATTGGCGATTTCGTTCCAATTCACATTCCAAGTAATATCCGGCATGCTAATTACATTTCCGGTTGCCAAATTGAATTATCTCTTATAGTTTCCGAGATATGGACTATCGATAATTTACACCTTAGGCTCTGCTTCTAACTTGGGCCCAAATTGTAAAATGGTCTTATCTATTGGCGATTTCGTTCCAATTCACATTCCAAGTAATATTCGGCATGCTAATTACATTGCCGGTTGCCAAATTGCATTATCTCTTATAGTTTCTGAGATATGGACTATCGATAATTTACATCTTAGGCTCTGCTTCTAACTTGGGCCCAAATTGTAAAATGGTCTTATTTATTGGCGATTTCGTTCCAATTCACATTCCAAGTAATATTCGGCATGCTAATTACATTGCCGGTTGCCAAATTGCATTATCTCTTATAGTTTCCGAGATATGGACTATCGATAATTTTCACCTTAGGCTCTGCTTCTAACTTGGGCCCAAATTGTAAAATGGTCTTATCTATTGGCGATTTCGTCCCAATTCACATTCCAAGTGATATTCGGCATGCTAATTACATTGCCGGTTGCGAAATTGCATTATCTCTTATAGTTTCCGAGATATGGACTATCAATAATTTACACCTTAGGCTCTGCTTCTAACTTGGGCCCAAATTGTAAAATGGTCTTATCTATTGGCGATTTCGTTCCAATTCACATTCCAAGTAATATTCGGCATGCTAATTACATTGCCGGTTGCCAAATTGCATTATCTCTTATAGTTTCCGAGATACGGACTATCGATAATTTACACCTTAGGCTCTGCTTCTAACTTGGGCCCAAATTGTAAAATGGTCTTATCTATTGGCGATTTCGTTCCAATTCACATTCCAAGTAATATCCGGCATGCTAATTACATTGCCGGTTGCCAAATTGAATTATCTCTTATAGTTTCCGAGATATGGACTATCGATAATTTACACCTTAGGCTCTGCTTCTAACTTGGGCCCAAATTGTAAAATGGTCTTATCTATTGGCGATTTCGTTCCAATTCACATTCCAAGTAATATCCGGCATGCTAATTACATTGCCGGTTGCCAAATTGAATTATCTCTTATAGTTTCCGAGATATGGACTATCGATAATTTACACCTTAGGCTCTGCTTCTAACTTGGGCCCAAATTGTAAAATGGTCTTATCTATTGGCGATTTCGTTCCAATTCACATTCCAAGTAATATTCGGCATGCTAATTACATTGCCGGTTGCCAAATTGCATTATCTCTTATAGTTTCTGAGATATGGACTATCGATAATTTACATCTTAGGCTCTGCTTCTAACTTGGGCCCAAATTGTAAAATGGTCTTATTTATTGGCGATTTCGTTCCAATTCACATTCCAAGTAATATTCGGCATGCTAATTACATTGCCGGTTGCCAAATTGCATTATCTCTTATAGTTTCCGAGATATGGACTATCGATAATTTTCACCTTAGGCTCTGCTTCTAACTTGGGCCCAAATTGTAAAATGGTCTTATCTATTGGCGATTTCGTCCCAATTCACATTCCAAGTGATATTCGGCATGCTAATTACATTGCCGGTTGCGAAATTGCATTATCTCTTATAGTTTCCGAGATATGGACTATCAATAATTTACACCTTAGGCTCTGCTTCTAACTTGGGCCCAAATTGTAAAATGGTCTTATCTATTGGCGATTTCGTTCCAATTCACATTCCAAGTAATATTCGGCATGCTAATTACATTGCCGGTTGCCAAATTGCATTATCTCTTATAGTTTCCGAGATACGGACTATCGATAATTTACACCTTAGGCTCTGCTTCTAACTTGGGCCCAAATTGTAAAATGGTCTTATCTATTGGCGATTTCGTTCCAATTCACATTCCAAGTAATATTCGGCATGCTAATTACATTACCGGTTGCCAAATTGCATTATCTCTTATAGTTTCCGAGATATGGACTATCGATAATTTACACCTTAAGCTCTGCTTCTAACTTGGGCCCAAATTGTAAAATGGTCTTATCTATTGGCGATTTCGTTCCAATTCACATTCCAAGTAATATTCGGCATGCTAATTACATTGCCGGTTGCCAAATTGCATTATCTCTTATAGTTTCCGAGATACGGACTATCGATAATTTACACCTTAGGCTCTGCTTCTAACTTGGGCCCAAATTGTAAAATGGTCTTATCTATTGGCGATTTCGTTCCAATTCACATTCCAAGTAATATTCGGCATGCTAATTACATTACCGGTTGCCAAATTGCATTATCTCTTATAGTTTCCGAGATATGGACTATCGATAATTTACACCTTAAGCTCTGCTTCTAACTTGGGCCCAAATTGTAAAATGGTCTTATCTATTGGCGATTTCGTTCCAATTCACATTCCAAGTAATATTCGGCATGCTAATTACATTGCCGGTTGCCAAATTGCATTATCTCTTATAGTTTCCGAGATATGGACTATCAATAATTTACACCTTAGGCTCTGCTTCTAACTTGGGCCCAAATTGTAAAATGGTCTTATCTATTGGCGATTTCGTTCCAATTCACATTCCAAGTAATATTCGGCAAGCTAATTACATTGCCGGTTGCCAAATTGCATTATCTCTTATAGTTTCCGAGATATGGACTATCGATAATTAACACCATAGGCTCTGCTTCTAACTTGGGCCCAAATTGTAAAATGGTCTTATCTATTGGCGATTTCGTTCCAATTCACATTCCAAGTAATATTCGGCATGCTAATTACATTGCCGGTTGCCAAATTGCATTATCTCTTATAGTTTCCGAGATATGGACTATCGATAATTTACACCTTAGGCTCTGGTTCTAACTTGGGCCCAAATTGTAAAATGGTCTTATCTATTGGCGATTTCGTTCCAATTCACATTCCAAGTAATATTCGGCATGCTAATTACATTGCCGGTTGCCAAATTGCATTATCTCTTATAGTTTCCGAGATATGGACTATCGATAATTTACACCTTAGGCTCTGCTTCTAACTTGGGCCCAAATTGTAAAATGGTCTTATCTATTGGCGATTTCGTTCCAACTCACATTCCAAGTAATATTCGGCATGCTAATTACATTGTCGGTTGCCAAATTGCATTATCTCTTATAGTTTCCGAGATATGGACTATCGATAATTTACACCTTAGGCTCTGCTTCTAACTTGGGCCCAAATTGTAAAATGGTCTTACCTATTGGCGATTTCGTTCCAATTCACATTCCAAGTAATATTCGGCATGCTAATTACATTGCCGGTTGCCAAATTGCATTATCTCTTATAGTTTCCGAGATATGGACTATCGATAATTTACACCTTAGGCTCTGCTTCTAACTTGGGCCCAAATTGTAAAATGGTCTTATCTATTGGCGATTTCGTTCCAATTCACATTCCAAGTAATATCCGGCATGCTAATTACATTGCCGGTTGCCAAATTGCATTATCTCTTATAGTTTCCGAGATATGGACTATCGATAATTTACACCATAGGCTCTGCTTCTAACTTGGGCCCAAATTGTAAAATGGTCTTATCTATTGGCGATTTCGTTCCAATTCACATTCCAAGTATTATTCGGCATGCTAATTACATTGCCGGTTGCCAAATTGCATTATCTCTTATAGTTTCCGAGATATGTACTATCGATAATTTACACCTTAGGCTCTGCTTCTAACTTGGGCCCAAATTGTAAAATGGTCTTATCTATTGGCGATTTCGTTCCAATTCACACTACAAGTAATATTCGGCATGCTAATTACATTGCCGGTTGCGAAATTGCATTATCTCTTATAGTTTCCGAGATATGGACTATCAATAATTTACACCTTAGGCTCTGCTTCTAACTTGGGCCCAAATTGTAAAATGGTCTTATCTATTGGCGATTTCGTTCCAATTCACATTCCAAGTAATATTCGGCATGCTAATTACATTGCCGGTTGCCAAATTGCATTATCTCTTATAGTTTCCGAGATATGGACTATCGATAATTTACACCTTAGGCTCTGCTTCTAACTTGGGCCCAAATTGTAAAATGGTCTTATCTATTGGCGATTTCGTTCCAATTCACATTCCAAGTAATATTCGGCATGCTAATTACATTGCCGGTTGCCAAATTGCATTATCCCTTATAGTTTCCGAGATACGGACTATCGATAATTTACACCTTAGGCTCTGCTTCTAACTTGGGCCCAAATTGTAAAATGGTCTTATCTATTGGCGATTTCGTTCCAATTCACATTCCAAGTAATATTCGGCATGCTAATTACATTACCGGTTGCCAAATTGCATTATCTCTTATAGTTTCCGAGATATGGACTATCGATAATTTACACCTTAAGCTCTGCTTCTAACTTGGGCCCAAATTGTAAAATGGTCTTATCTATTGGCGATTTCGTTCCAATTCACATTCCAAGTAATATTCGGCATGCTAATTACATTGCCGGTTGCCAAATTGCATTATCTCTTATAGTTTCCGAGATATGGACTATCGATAATTTACACCTTAGGCTCTGCTTCTAACTTGGGCCCAAATTGTAAAATGGTCTTATCTATTGGCGATTTCGTTCCAATTCACATTCCAAGTAATATTCGGCATGCTAATTACATTGCCGGTTGCCAAATTGAATTATCTCTTATAGTTTCCGAGATATGGACTATCGATAATTTACACCTTAGGCTCTGCTTCTAACTTGGGACCAAATTGTAAAATGGTCTTACCTATTGGCGATTTCGTTCCAATTCACATTCCAAGTAATATTCGGCATGCTAATTACATTGCCGGTTGCCAAATTGAATTATCTCTTATAGTTTCCGAGATATGGACTATCGATAATTTACACCTTAGGCTCTGCTTCTAACTTGGGCCCAAATTGTAAAATGGTCTTATCTATTGGCGATTTCGTTCCAATTCACATTCCAAGTAATATTCGGCATGCTAATTACATTGCCGGTTGCCAAATTGAATTATCTCTTATAGTTTCCGAGATATGGACTATCGATAATTTACACCTTAGGCTCTGCTTCTAACTTGGGACCAAATTGTAAAATGGTCTTACCTATTGGCGATTTCGTTCCAATTCACATTCCAAGTAATATTCGGCATGCTAATTACATTGCCGGTTGCCAAATTGCATTATCTCTTATAGTTTCCGAGATATGGACTATCGATAATTTACTCCTTAGGCTCTGCTTCTAACTTGGGCCCAAATTGTAAAATGGTCTTATCTATTGGCGATTTCGTTCCAATTCACATTCCAAGTAATATTCGGCATGCTAATTACATTGCCGGTTGCCAAATTGCATTATCTCTTATAGTTTCCGAGATATGGACTATCGATAATTTACACCTTAGGCTCTGCTTCTAACTTGGGCCCAAATTGTAAAATGGTCTTATCTATTGGCGATTTCGTTCCAATTCACATTCCAAGTAATATTCGGCATGCTAATTACATTGCCGGTTGCCAAATTGCATTATCTCTTATGGTTTCCGAGATATGGACTATCGATAATTTACACTTTAGGCTCTGCTTTTAACTTGGGCCCAAATTGTAAAATGGTCTTATCTATTGGCGATTTCGTTCCAACTCACATTCCAAGTAATATTCGGCATGCTAATTACATTGTCGGTTGCCAAATTGCATTATCTCTTATAGTTTCCGAGATATGGACTATCGATAATTTACACCTTAGGCTCTGCTTCTAACTTGGGCCCAAATTGTAAAATGGTCTTACCTATTGGCGATTTCGTTCCAATTCACATTCCAAGTAATATTCGGCATGCTAATTACATTGCCGGTTGCCAAATTGCATTATCTCTTATAGTTTCCGAGATATGGACTATCGATAATTTACACCTTAGGCTCTGCTTCTAACTTGGGCCCAAATTGTAAAATGGTCTTATCTATTGGCGATTTCGTTCCAATTCACATTCCAAGTAATATCCGGCATGCTAATTACATTGCCGGTTGCCAAATTGCATTATCTCTTATAGTTTCCGAGATATGGACTATCGATAATTTACACCATAGGCTCTGCTTCTAACTTGGGCCCAAATTGTAAAATGGTCTTATCTATTGGCGATTTCGTTCCAATTCACATTCCAAGTATTATTCGGCATGCTAATTACATTGCCGGTTGCCAAATTGCATTATCTCTTATAGTTTCCGAGATATGTACTATCGATAATTTACACCTTAGGCTCTGCTTCTAACTTGGGCCCAAATTGTAAAATGGTCTTATCTATTGGCGATTTCGTTCCAATTCACACTACAAGTAATATTCGGCATGCTAATTACATTGCCGGTTGCGAAATTGCATTATCTCTTATAGTTTCCGAGATATGGACTATCAATAATTTACACCTTAGGCTCTGCTTCTAACTTGGGCCCAAATTGTAAAATGGTCTTATCTATTGGCGATTTCGTTCCAATTCACATTCCAATTAATATTCGGCATGCTAATTACATTGCCGGTTGCCAAATTGCATTATCTCTTATAGTTTCCGAGATATGGACTATCGATAATTTACACCTTAGGCTCTGCTTCTAACTTGGGCCCAAATTGTAAAATGGTCTTATCTATTGGCGATTTCGTTCCAATTCACATTCCAAGTAATATTCGGCATGCTAATTACATTGCCGGTTGCCAAATTGCATTATCCCTTATAGTTTCCGAGATACGGACTATCGATAATTTACACCTTAGGCTCTGCTTCTAACTTGGGCCCAAATTGTAAAATGGTCTTATCTATTGGCGATTTCGTTCCAATTCACATTCCAAGTAATATTCGGCATGCTAATTACATTACCGGTTGCCAAATTGCATTATCTCTTATAGTTTCCGAGATATGGACTATCGATAATTTACACCTTAAGCTCTGCTTCTAACTTGGGCCCAAATTGTAAAATGGTCTTATCTATTGGCGATTTAGTTCCAATTCACATTCCAAGTAATATTCGGCATGCTAATTACATTGCCGGTTGCCAAATTGCATTATCTCTTATAGTTTCCGAGATATGGACTATCGATAATTTACATCTTAGGCTCTGCTTCTAACTTGGGCCCAAATTGTAAAATGGTCTTATCTATTGGCGATTTCGTTCCAATTCACATTCCAAGTAATATTCGGCATGCTAATTACATTGCCGGTTGCCAAATTGCATTATCTCTTATAGTTTCCGAGATATGGACTATCGATAATTTACACCTTAGGCTCTGCTTCTAACTTGCTCCCAAATTGTAAAATGGTCTTATCTATTGGCGATTTCGTTCCAATTCACATTCCAAGTAATATTCGGCATGCTAATTACATTGCCGGTTGCCAAATTGCATTATCTCTTATAGTTTCCGAGATATGGACTATCGATAATTTACACCTTAGGCTCTGCTTCTAACTTGGGCCCAAATTGTAAAATGGTCTTATCTATTGGCGATTTCGTTCCAATTCACATTCCAAGTAATATTCGGCATGCTAATTACATTGCCGGTTGCCAAATTGAATTATCTCTTATAGTTTCCGAGATATGGACTATCGATAATTTACACCTTAGGCTCTGCTTCTAACTTGGGACCAAATTGTAAAATGGTCTTACCTATTGGCGATTTCGTTCCAATTCACATTCCAAGTAATATTCGGCATGCTAATTACATTGCCGGTTGCCAAATTGCATTATCTCTTATAGTTTCCGAGATATGGACTATCGATAATTTACTCCTTAGGCTCTGCTTCTAACTTGGGCCCAAATTGTAAAATGGTCTTATCTATTGGCGATTTCGTTCCAATTCACATTCCAAGTAATATTCGGCATGCTAATTACATTGCCGGTTGCCAAATTGCATTATCTCTTATAGTTTCCGAGATATGGACTATCGATAATTTACACCTTAGGCTCTGCTTCTAACTTGGGCCCAAATTGTAAAATGGTCTTATCTATTGGCGATTTCGTTCCAATTCACATTCCAAGTAATATTCGGCATGCTAATTACATTGCCGGTTGCCAAATTGCATTATCTCTTATAGTTTCCGAGATATGGACTATCGATAATTTACACCTTAGGCTCTGCTTCTAACTTGGGCCCAAATTGTAAAACGGTCTTATCTATTGGCGATTTCGTTCCAATTCACATTCCAAGTAATATTCGGCCTGCTAATTACATTGCCGGTTGCCAAATTGCATTATCTCTTATAGTTTCCGAGATATGGACTATCGATAATTTACACCTTAGGCTCTGCTTCTAACTTGGGCCCAAATTGTAAAATGGTCTTATCTATTGGCGATTTCGTTCCAATTCACACTACAAGTAATATTCGGCATGCTAATTACATTGCCGGTTGCGAAATTGCATTATCTCTTATAGTTTCCGAGATATGGACTATCGATAATTTACACCTTAGGCTCTGCTTCTAACTTGG